>NC_086185.1:10213333-10567500 GCF_023053635.1 Elgaria multicarinata webbii
CCTCTTACAAAATCATGCTGACAATGATGGGGATGCAATGTGATTCCTGTTTTTTGATTGGCTGGCCATGTCGAGTGTGGATTAATAAGTCGTTCTCTGCCATTTTTCAGGCGATGGCGGGTATGCCATAGATGCGAAGCTGAAAGCTCCCTCTTCCTTAGCGGTATCTCCTGACGGCACCTTGTACATAGCCGATCTCGGTAACATCCGCATCCGTGCAGTGAGTCGGAATAAGCCTCGTCTGAACGACATGAATATTTACGAGATTACATCCCCAGCGGACCAGGAACTCTATCAGTTCACCAGCAACGGGACTCACTTGCACACGCTCAATCTCATTACACGGGACTTCATGTACAACTTCACATACAACGGGGAAGGGGATCTTGGCACCGTTACCAACAGCAACGGGAATTCGGTCCATATTCGGAGAGACGCCAGCGGTTTGCCTCTTTGGCTGGTCATGCCCGGAGGACAGTTCTACTGGCTGACCATAAGTAGCAATGGAATCCTCAAAAGAGTTTACGCCCAAGGCTACAATTTAGCCCTGATGACTTATCCTGGTACCACAGGTCTTCTTGCAACCAAAAGTAATGAGTATGGATGGACAACAGTTTATGAGTAAGTGACCTTAAGTTTTCTTCTCATGTCTGTGTTAGATGGGGGCCTTGTGACAGCAATGTTTGGGCTTGCAAAGTGGGATTGTTCACCACATACACACTCCCCAAAGCTATTTTATTGATGGTGCTACCTAATTTGCAAGGCTTATACCATGTTATCTATCATCATAATCATCATCATCATATTTATTAGGCAACCAAGTGCAGGTTATAGCCAGAGCAACCAGCAACAAATAACATTCAGTACAATACAGTATATTAACAGTAAAAAAAAATTCTATCACAACGTTAAAATTCAGTATACAAATAACATACTTCAGTTAAAAAGCCTAGGATGCATGGTGTAAAAAAGCAAAAAGTGGAACTTGAAATTACCTGAAATTACCGAGACATGGTTGTACTTTTTCTTTCATTCTAGGAGGCTGTAAATTTTAATCCGTTTGATTTGTAGGTTCAGCTACGAAAGCTTAAAATGTTTCATTGGGTAGGAGCCAATTTTAATCAGAGGCTGCAACTGGTGGGGGTCCAAATTAACGGTGCACTTTTTTGTTGCTGTTTTCGGCTATTTTAGTCCTGCTGTGAGACACAGGGCTGTGCGTCTCCCTTCTGCGAGAACACAGGAGGCGCATCAAGTGTGATTTGGGATAAAGAATGTCACTTCCAAAGACTCAAGGGTACATTTTCAAAATGAAACTTAGGCTTCCACTGGGGTAGCCTTCCCAAACTGGTGCCCTCCAGATATTTTGGACTACAAGTTGCCTTCATTTCCAGCCACTCCCAGCCAATGGCCTTGCCATTGATGGGAATTGCAATCCAATACATCTGAAGGGGCACAAGGTTGGTGAAGGGTACAGTAGTTGAAAGCTTTTTCAGTGCACCCAAATGCTGGTTCCAATCTAGCATAAGAACATAAGAACAGCCCTGCTGGATAAGACCAAGGGTCCATCTAGTCCAGCACTCTGTTTATTTGTTTATTTTAGCATTTTTATCCTGCCCTTTAGCCAAAAAGGCTCTCGAGGCAGCTTACAAAAATATTTCTTAAGACAGTCCCTGCTCACAGGCTTACAATCTAAAAAAAACATGACACGAAAGGAAAGGGGATTGGGAGGGAGGAGGAAAAAGAAGAAGCAGCAAATTCAGGCACTAGATTCTTAGTTGCAAAGTTCAGCAGTGACAGTTGAAAACAGGAGGGAGGGGGCTCTCTGTTCAAACAGTAGCCAACCAGCCATCGTCCAGGGACCAACAAGGCAGGACATGGTACAACAGCACCCTCCCACCCATGTTCCCCAGCAATTGGTGCACGCAGGCTTACTGCTTCAAATACTGGAGATAGCATTTCCCCATTTTTGCAAATTCCTGCACCAGGCATTGCACAAGCTCTTTTAAGATACTCTAACAATCCACATACATACATACCTGGAAATAAGTCCCATTGAACTCAGTGGGGCTTTCTTTTGAATAGACATGCATCCCGGCCTGCTAACCTCCCTTGCCTGTCCAGTCCATTTGGGCCAATCGCTCACAGCCCGTCGTGTCCCTAAGCTTGCCATGAGAGGAAGGATTGAGCTGGAGCAGCAAAATCAATGGAAGGTTTGGGCTCTGTTTCAAGATGTCTCTTCAATTTATGGCTTGTGGTTCACAGTGCTTTGCTGGTGTTCTCAGTGTACCAGGAGACCCGACACGGCTGAGGACAGGATTTGACTTCTGTTTTTCAGGGTTGGTTAGAAGTAGATATTCAGCAAGCACTACTGTAGTCTCTCCTGAAGTTCATTTATTTTGTATTTATTACATGTTTATTCCATCCTTCCTCCAAAGTGCCTACATAGCTATTAAAGGCTCTCTATCATTTATGCCAAACTATCCCACATTTGTATAATACGGTGACTACAGGGTGGTAGAAGACCTCAACCCAGTTTGGCAGTCTGACATCCTCAGGGCTGGTATCAGAGGTCAGCATCACCAGGGACCTGCAACGGCCTGCATGCTATTAGGAGAAGCACTGTTCACGTCTAGAGCCCCGTAGCATGTTGCAGCGTATTCCCTTCCGCCAAAGCGAGGAAAAGAGCAGCAGGCCTCTACTTTTGGGAGTCCAAGTGTCCTACTTTACGGAGGACGGTCCTCTTTCTAAAAAAAATTATTTGAAAGGTTCTCAGAGCATGCAGTCCTCTCTTTTTTATGGTGTCCTCTGTTCGAAGGGCCGTCCAGCCCAAGTCCGGTGTCAAGAAAAAGGACCATAAGAAGGCAGAGCACTTGGGGCCTGGAAACAGCCTATCAGCTATTATTATTATTATTTATTTATATAGCACCATCAATGTACATGGACGGCAGGCTAGGCAGGCACACAAATCCCTGGCCGTGGTGAAATGGATTGTACCCCTTTTTGAAAATACGATCATTGTTTTTAAATTTGCGTCTGTACGTATAAATCGACAGATGCAAATTTAATGCAAAACTGTATCCCCTTTTCTCCTCTTCGTTGGATGACCCTACACTGCCTGTCTTGCCCTCGCTTTCTGGTGTAGAAAAGGAGAGCAGGAGAGGTAACCATATGGGACAGTGGTCCAGAGATGGGTCCCTTCAGGGCCAGTATCAGGGGTTGGCGTCATTGGACACTTGCTGAAGCTCACACCCCATTTGGGGGCCCATTGATAGTAGCCCTATTTCTCTTCTTCCTTGATGCCTTTCCCTGTTCACCTGCCCTCTGCTGAAAGTGTAAGCAGTGGCAAGAAGAGGAGGAGGAGGAATGAGAAGAAGAAGAAGAAGAAGAAGAAGAAGAAGAAGAAGAAGAAGAAGAAGAAGAGGAGGAGGAGGAGGAGGAGGAGGAGGAGGAGGAGGAGGAGGAGGAGGAGGAGGAGGAGGAGGAGGAGGATCTCCTTGCTCTCCTTGCCTTTTGAGTACTGGCTCAGAGGGAGAGGGTGATTGAATGGACAGTGGAGCCCACTCTGGGCGTCTTGCCAAAGGGCCCTGCAAAAGCTGGAGCTGGAAATGGGTTCCCCTGGGAATTGTGACCCACTGAGCCTGTTTACCAAGATTTCCTCAAAATCTGGAGCTGACATTGGACATCCTTACAAAACAATGACCCAGATCTGGTGGCTTTGTGTAGTGCAGTGGAAATAAGTTGGTTGAACAGGGGATGCCCAGGTTCAAGCTAAAAGAAAGGACATGATCAGACAAAGTGTTTTGGGATACATTTCAGCCATTCCACATGAGGAAGGGTGGTTATACAGGTGTGCACTGGCTACATGCTGATCTCGGGCAGGGCGGCAGCCCAGTTGGGAACAACCTCAACACCATGGTGCTTCCTGGGATCTGGAAGGAAGAGGGATCAAAGAGAATTATTTATTTAAAAGCATTTGTATCCTGCCCTATACCAAACCAACCCTCTCCCACTTCCAGTAGACGTTGGCGGCTCTGATTTTGGTGAATCCATTCTGAGTTTTAGACAAACCCAGCCAGAACGCTAAAGGGGCTATCTAAGGGGCTGAACCTGTTTGGGGCTTTGATTCAGCACCTTGGATAGCTCCCAGAATGGATTCCCAGCCCCATCTCAGTCAGAACCACTAGCTTCTACTGCCCACCTCTGCACCAGACCTTAATACATAGACCAGTGACTACATGAATCCCCAGTAAAGCCTATAAGGTTTCACCTTTGGCAGCCTGATCCTTAGCCAGACTCTTTGCACAACTGGAGCAGGAAAAAACCTGCACAGCTTGTGCCTGGCAGCTGGATTTCTTGCTAGGAGGCACGGAGGAGCTGCCATCACTTCTCACTGGCCTGCTGTGCAGCTCTCCCTCAGCATAACCTTGACTAGAAGGGATAATCCATGCAGATGGTGACCCCCCCAAGGGTTGGATGTGGCACGTACACAAACCCACGATGAACATTCATGCATCTGGAAAGGCTCCACACCTGGAGGCAAGTTCTGGAACCCTACGCACGATTCCCAGTGCATTTTGAACATTTGCAGCTCTTCGCGACAGAAAGTATTAAGACCGCAATTTTATTTGATGATCTAGCAGCAAAACTTCCTTTTTGTTGTCTTGTGCCTGGATACAGAGTGACCTCTTGTGGCGTCTGTGTGACTTTGCATCGCATTAAGTTAAAGCGCCGAACCCTGCAATATCTTCACACAGTTATCATCCAGCCGTTTCACAGGAGTTGTTTATTATTTTTATTTATATTATTTACACACCACCTTGCCTGCACATTGCACAGGAAACTGTAGCCATGAAAAAAACCATATTTGAATCATGAAAGCAGCATTTTAAAAGAGAGGTCCGTTTGAAAGCTGTAGGCTGCCATGCTACACACACACACCTAGGAGTAAGGCCCAATGAACTCAGTGGCCTTACTTTTAGAGGATTGCACTATGGGTGAACCAAATGGTCTTCTTTAAATAGCAGTGGGAAAGAGGACAAGCCATGGAATGGGCTTCACTTGAGGTGGAATTTCTTTTCAACAGATCGAGTCAAAATATTTATTTATTTATTTATTTATTTAATGTATATACCGCCCCATAGCCGAAGCTCTCTTGGAGGTTTACAAAAGTTAAAAAGACTGGACGTTAAAAAAATATACAAAATTTAAAACTATCAAAAAAAATTAAAAACAACAGTGTAAAACAGTATCCATTTTAAATAAAAACCGTTCTGGGGTCCATTAAAAAACAATCAAACTTAGCATAAGTTGTTAAATGCTGTTAAATGCGTAGGAGAAGAGAAAGGTCTTGACCTGGTGCCAAAAAGATAACAATGTTGGTGCCAGGTGAGCCTCATCAGGGAGATCATTCTGTAATTGGGGGGGCCACCACTGAAAAGGCCCTCTCCCTTCTTGCCATCCTCCAAACTTCCCTCGGAGTAGGCACTCGGAGGAGGACCTTAGATGTTGAGCGCAGCATACGGGTAGATTCATGTCGGGAGAGGCATTCCGTCAGGTATTGTTGTCCCAAGCCGTGTAATATTCCAAGAATTTTTCGAGCTGGCCATCTTCTATCAACCTGGTCACTATGCTGAATAATTTCAAATGTGATCAGGCACAATTAGGGAGGTCTGCAAAGGAGAAGTTTCTAAAATCACAGCCCAGGGGTCACAAAATACTCAAAATGGGGCTATTTATTCACAACCAAAAAGAGAAAAAGGAAGAGCAGGGTTTACTTGGGATGTAGAGAATCTGTTTCATGGATTGTCAGGTGCCTTTGATTCCATCATCCAATCACTGAAGGAATTGGGTGGGTGTTTTTTTTCTATTTTTAGAATTTGTGCAAATGCATGTATCCACCCAGAATACACATTTTCATGCTTTAGCTTATGGGGGAAATGCACATTTTTGGCTGGTGGTGTTTTTTGTGTTTTTTAATTTGATGTATTTTTCCATGGCTCAATTTGTGTAAAATTCCAGAAAGTTTCTTTTTTTAAAAAAAAGGCCTCAAGTCCATGGAATCCATCCAGAGCTGGACCACTCTGGAATCTACAGGTCGGAGTCACAGAAATTAAAACTCATTTGATTATGTTGCGTATTTCTCTATGATCCCTAGGGATTCCAGAAGGAAAATAAGGCTCAACATACTACTCAAGACACAAGGAGACAAACTTGCTACAATACCTAGATCGGGTAACAGAATTTCAGGTTCAGATGGTTGGGGAAGAGAAGGGGGGCGATGCTGTTACGGTTCAAGAAGGATGCAGACAAGCTGGAGCATGTTCAGAGGAAGGCAGCCAGGATGATCAGGGGTCTGGAAACAAAGCCCTATGAAGAGAGAATGAAAGAACTGGGCGTGTTTAGCCTGGAGAAGAGAAGGCTGAGGGGAGACATGATAGCACTCTTCAAATACTTAAAAGGTTGTCACACAGACGAGGGCCAGGATCTCTTCTCGATCATCCCAGAGTGCAGGACATAGAATAATGGGCTCAAGTTACAGGAAGCCAGATTCTGGCTGGACAACAGGAAAAAACTTCCTGACTGTTAGAACAGTACGACAATAGAACCAGTTACCTAGGGAGGTTGTGGGCTCTCCCACACTTGAGGCCTTCAAGAGGCAGCTGGACAACCATCTGTCAGGGATGCTTTAGGGTGGATTCCTGGATTGAGCAGGGGGTTGGACTCGATGGCCTTATAAGCCCCTTCCAACTCTACTATTCTATGATTCTACGATTGTCACAAGGGCCAACCCATCAGCACTCTGGATAGCTGGTTTCAGGCTACAAACAGGAAGAGTAGGCTGCTCCTGAGGAAGTAGCAGGAAGGTAGTACGCCTGGCCTGATTCAATGCATATCCACACCCGGCTCACATATCACAGTATGTACACCTGTATTCAGCCCAAACAGGATTATTTCTGTTTTTATTTTTATTTTTCAAACATGTGACCATGTGAATCCGCTCCTATTGTGTTTACTGTACATGTATCTTTTTTGTATCCTCCCAGGTATGACTCTGATGGTCACTTAACCAATGCAACATTTCCAACTGGTGAGGTCAGCAGTTACCATAGTGATGTCGAAAAGCTGATGCGAGTTGAAATCAACACTTCAAATAAGGAAAATGTGGTCACAGCGACAAACTTTTCAGCTACCTCTACAATTTACACCTTAAAACAAGGTAGTCAAAGTAAATCTAGTTTTTTTTATGTGTTTGATTCCTTGCCATTCCTAATGTGCTGAGTACATTTAGAAAGGCCCTGTCTCTGTTTTCTTTGATTCTATATGCTAGTTCTGACTTGATTATTGGAACAGGCTACATGTACAAGGAGGAACTGACCAAACAAATTTTGCTGTTTTAAAGTTAACATTGAGCGTCATCCATTCAGTGTATGTATAACTCTTGTTGTTCTTCATGGGGAAATGATGAGGGCACAGAATATCACTAAAAACTGACCTTACTGGAAGGTTCCCAGTGGAAAACCTTTTTTTAAATAAAAAAAGATGTAGGAAATTACACACTCATCAGTCTAAGATAAATTGGAGAAAATTGTGACACATTGCCAGTGCAACTAATTCCAACATGGTAGAACTGGTCCATAAGAGCTGGACTGGGAGTCGGGAGACCCGGGTTCTAGTCCCCACTCAGCAATGGAAGCTCACTGGGTGACTTTTGGCCAGTCACAGACTCTCAGCCCAGCCTACCTCACAGAGTTGTTGTTGTGAGGATAAAATGGAATGGAGGAGGAGGATTATGTACACCGCCTTGGGTTCCTTGGAGGAAAAAAGGCAGGATAAAATTCAAGAAGAAGAAGAAGAAGAAGAAGAAGAAGAAGAAGAAGAAGAAGAAGAAGAAGAAGAAACCAAACGAGTACAACATCAACTTGCAATGCCATTGGAATGTCACAAATTGTATCTGCTCTGGTACCACTGTCACTGTACTCAGTAGAGGCTAGTGGCTCTAATTTTAGTGAGGCTGTGAATCCGCTCTGGGTTTCAGTCAGAACGCTGAAGTGCTGAACCCTTTTCCCAAAATTGGATCAGAACAGAAGGGTTGGTGACAGCAAACTCCTACACATGATGCTCTGAAGAGGGGGGTGCTGAAGAGGATGTTGGATCAGTGGAGGCTGCTATATCCTATGTCAGTGGGACAGTGTAACCGTTCTGGTCTTCAGTCAGAACTGGTCAAGCTCTAAAGGAGCTTTCCAAGGTGCTGAACCCTTCTGGCATAGGGTTCAGCACTTTGGATAGCTTTTTTAGGGTTCTTACTGATTCTGATTGAAATCCAGAATGGACTCACTGCCCCACTGATATAGGAGCTGCCAGCCTCCACTATGTTCAAACATAGTTCCAGTATAAAAATAACTGTTGTCTCTTCGTCTATCATTCTTGTTGTTGAAAATGCCAGCTTTTGTTTCTTGTAACTCTCTTGTTCCTCAAGGTCTTTCTTCTGCTGTACTTAGACTGTGAGTCTATTAAGGACTGGACTCCATTTCTTTTCGGCAAGTGTTACCCACTCTGAACCTGAATGGACAGAATGGCTGTGTTTGCAATTATTTGTGCATCTATACGTTTAGCATTGCAATATGACCTCGGACATTCTGCCAGCATCAACCATGGTCCAGCTCAGTAAAAGTTGCATTTGCCAAATGGATTTGAAACAGCTGAAGAATTCCTTTGCTGGAGCCAAACGAAGTCCAACTCATCCAGCCTTCTGCTTGCAGCATTGTGTGCTTCATTGAAGACAAATACACACTCATGCACACACAAGAACACACACACTTTGCCATCTCTATTCCAGCTGAAAGGGGTACTCCATTTTAAATCTGATCATTTTTCTGTCTCAAAGCCCTATGTGTTTACAACGTTAGCACAACATTCACAGCTGCATTTAAGCTGTTCAATTAAACACGGAAGGATTTTGACCTCCGCTGCACATTAAATTCTTCCGGGCAATGGGTTTCTCGCTATTACCCACCTGGTGATCTCAGCAGCACCCCAAAGGCACTAAAACTGAAGTATCCGGAAGGCTAACTTAAGGAGTTAACCTTCTGAAATGTCTTTGAAAGCAGAAGACCTTTGTTCGATATCTAGGGTACCTCTCGTATGTAAATACTTCAGTCTGGATGTAATAACAATACAATTGTATGCCTAAAAAGTCTGCGGATTTCAAATTACGAACAAGTGCAAGCGAGTGGTGCTGCCTCCCGCTGTCTGAATGACAGATAAATATAACCCTTGCACACATAACATTTGCTTTGTAAAGCTGAAGAGCTGAACTCTCTCCCCTTCCTTGTTTTGTTGCTGACAGACAACACTCAGAATATCTATCGGGTCAGTCCGGATGGGTCACTGAGAGTCACCTTTGCGAGCGGAATGGAGATCACTCTGAATACAGAGCCACACATCTTAGCAGGCGTTGTCAACCCCACTTTAGGAAAATGCAATATCTCTCTACCTGGGGAGCATAACTCCAATCTTATTGAGTGGCGGCAAAGGAAGGAACAGACCAAAGGCAATATCTCAGCATTTGAGAGAAGGTTACGGGTAAGGCCTCTGTGTCTTATGTAAAATGCAATATTCTTTTGGAAGGCAATGCATCTCGGACCTTGTTGTTGTTGTCATTGTTAATAATTCTATACTTTCTCCCTTATTTGCTTTTGTGTCCAATTCGTAGTAGCGGTGTTGATCGTCAAACCGTCTGGGACCAAAATGCCTGCCTCTTTCTATGTGAATCTGCTCCTGCAGCCAAGATTAATATCTGAGATCCTTCTCTCCCTACCCCCCACCATAAGTGGTTGAACACTGGAGACAGGGTCTTTTTGGTCATGGCACCTGAATTGTGGAATGTCCTCCCAAAGGCTAAAGAAGTGGTCACACAGCCTCTCTCCCTCAGGCTTTTTTCTTTTCAGCAAAGCTCCAATTCCTTGGCTCGATGAACAGTGCTTGTAAATAGGGACTGCAAAGATATAGATGGTTGAATAGATGAGTTGTCTCTCTCTCTCTCCTTCTTCACACTTTTGTTCCTACAGTTGGACCAACTCCTCTCTTTTCTTCATGTTGGGGCAGTCCCTGGTAGAGATAGGTGAGCTCCCTCCCATTTGCCTTGTATGGGTCAAAGTTCTTTACAAATAAGCCAGAAAGAACGTCAATCATTTTCCAAGCTGTTACAATAGGTCTCGCCGAAGAGCCGAGAGCTACTGCACCTCTTTTCCTGGTGCACTGTCCAACAGCATGCCAGGGCAAGGGGAGGGGAGGGACAAACAGTCCTCCTACCTTTTCACAGAATCATAGAATAGTAGAGTTGGAAGGGGCCTATAAGGTCATCGAGTCCAACCCCCTGATCAACGCAGGAATCCACCCTAAAACATACCTGACAGGTTGTCCAGCTGCCTCTTGAAGGCCTCTAGTGTGGGTATTCCTTCTGCCGTGCCACTGCTTTCATTGACACCACTGGCCAAGGAAGAAAAGGCAGAGGGGAGAGGGTGTTTGGGGCATGCACATGCTTTGGGGACTGGGAGAGCCGGTGGTGGATCTTGGAATTCTTCTGTGGCTTGGCTGTTAATCCAAGCCAGAGAAGAAATTGGGGACTTTTAAAGTTGGCCTCTCCTTTGATGTGGGTGTTTCATCAGTCCCTGGAGTCCTTTTCCAAACCAAACTCTGGAGAACTTCATTGGCATCTCCAATTCTATCTTTACATATGGAACTGTTGCGACCACATCCAGTTTGCCCTTCTGGCTTGTATTTAACAAGCGTATTAACAGATCCCTGTGGCAGGTGGTCAATATATTTTTTCTGTTTAATTAACAGACTTAAGTTTAAGACCCAAAGACATCAATAATTTGCAGAGAAAAATACTTTAGGAAATCTGTTTTCCATTTGACAGAACTAGTCCTTTGGGAGGCCTTCATGAGAACAGCAAATAGTTAGTATTCAAGCTAATGGTCTCAAACAATGACCCATCTGTGCAGTGATTATTATAGGTCTGTCAAATTTGAAGGGAGGGGAAAGGGTGGACTATGTCACCAATCTCACTCACGTCTTCTCCCACATCCCCCACTCTACTATCTATCTTCAAGCACAGCTGGTCAAAATCCAGCCATGTTGACTTATCCATCAAATTGAACATGGCCTCCAAGCCCTGAGGAGGAGGCAAGGAATCCTTGTTTCCTCTCAACCTTGAAATTGTGGTTGGGATGCTAATGAGAAAGAAATTTGCTGTCCTTCCCTCTCTGAATCCAGCTTCTGGTCCAAGGCTTCCTAGAAGTATCTGATTGGCCGTGATGGGAGTCAAGATGGTCAATGGATTTTTGATCCAACAGGGCTCTTCTCTGTTCTTATGGCAAAGGCAAAGGGAAGTTATGAAGGGTGCACTTAGCACCAGGTAGCTGTATGTGTGCACCCATGCGATGGCGGAGTTCCGGTCTGGAAACTCAAGAGGAGACTCCATCTAGCCCCAATCGCTCCTGGTAGTGAAACACAATCAGCATGTATTGGGGGCTTTGAGTCTACAGAGGCACTTATATAAAATTTGCATGGTTAACGTTATACTAGGGGTTTCTTTGTTACAGGTTTTACTTCATTTGATTCCTGCAAACTGAAAGCCCAATGGTAATGCAGAAAGTTCACGGGAGAAGGGAAATACTAATTTATTGGAATGTGCTGAAATTTACAAGCAACTACATGCTTTAGAGCCTGTGAAATATCTAATCATGGGTGATTTCTCACCTGCCCAATCTTTTTCAAAAAATAAAACCAGAATCAAGTTTCTTTTATGCCAACATAAATTCTATTTGCTCCCCCGCTGTTTTATATATACCTGCCATGCTACTGAGACTAATGTTCACCCAGAGAATATCCAGGTGAAGAGGCTATTTACACACCTACTTCAGATAAAGTTTAGATGAAAAGTTTTAAATGGCTGGACCTGGGTTGTCTGTGGAAGTCAAGTGTAATATCTGGGTTTCAGACCTTTTTAACATCCTAATTTAGCAGTGACTTACCCTCCGGCTGCAATCCTGTACTCACTTACCTCTGAATAAGCCCCACTAAACTCAACGAGACGTATTTCCGAGTATACATGTATAGAAAGGGAAAGGAACCTCTCATGCAAGCACTGAGTCATTACTGACTCTTGGAAGGACGCCAGCTTTCGCTGACGTTTTCTTGGCAGGCCTTATAGCGGGGTGGTTTGCTGTTGCCTTCCCTGGCCATTATTACCTTTCCCCCAACTAACTGGGTACTCATTTTACCGACCTCGGGAGGATGGAAGGCTGAGTCGACCCGAGCCGGCTGCCTGAAACCAGCTTCCGCTAAAAGTAGAATTTCTGTGCAAAATAGGGGGGTTGGTACTCATTCCCCCATGTAACGTTTATTTCTTGCAAGATTATTCACAAATTTTGTTTAATATGGGATAAAAGATTGTGAGGCTGAGCAGGTAACACTCAACAGTTGAGTACATTCTTTACAAGAAAAAATGTCTGGATGAGAACATAAGAAGTGTCCTAATGCTGGATCAGTCCAAGGGTCCATCTAGTCCAGCATTTTGTTCACACAGTGGCCGACCAACTGTTGACCAGGAACCCACAAGCAGGACACAAGTGCAGCAGCACCCTCCCACCCATGTTCCCCAGCAACTGGTGCACGCAGGCTTACTGCCTCAGGTACTGGAAGCAGCACACAGCCATCAGGGCTAGTAGCCATGGATAGCCTTCTCCTCCAAGAATGTATCCAGTCCCTATTTAACACCATCCAAATTGGTGGCCATCATTACATCTTGTGCTAGTGAATTTCATAGTTTAACTATGCACTGTGTGAAAAAGGTACTTCCTTTTATCTGTCCTAAATCTCCCACCAATCAGTTTCATGGGATGAACCCAAGCTATAAAATTATTGGGAGAGGGGGGAAAATGTCTCCCTCTTCACATTCTCCACACCAAGCATAATTTTGCGCACCTCTATCATATCTCTCCTTAGCTTCCTTTTTCCCAAATTAAACAATCCCAGCTGTTGTAACCTTCCCTCGTAGGGGAGATGCTCCAGTCCCTTGATCTTTACTAAGCAATTCCTTAGAAGTATAGAAAAGGCAGTAGGTGTATGTACACCAGTTGCTGAGGAACATGGGTGGGAGAGTACTGTTGGGTTTCCTGTGGGCAGCTGGCTGGCTACTGTGTGAACAGAACTCACATGGAATTCCTGCACTGAGCAGGGGGTTGGACTCGATGGCCTTGTAGGCCCCTTCCAACTCTGCTATTCTATGAATGCTGGACTAGATGGACCCCTGATCTGACCCAGCAGGGCTCGTCTTATGTTCTTATCTCACCAGAAGTGGCTCGTCTTGATGCCAGATTTCACTCTTTTTCGTTGTTTTGGGTTCTGATATAACAAAAAAATATTATTTTCTGTTTTAGGAGGAAAAAAAATTAGCTGCTCTCAGAGGTCCCGAATCATTGGTAGTAATTTTAGCTTTCCTAACAGCAAGGTCAGAGGCAGAGGCGTTTTGTCTCTCTTTCTCCCCTCCCTGTAATTCCATATCTTGTGCCAGCCTGCGCCTGCCATTTTGTCCCCTCTCATGCTGTGGCCTAATCTTGTGGGTGGGAAATGACAAGTTGCAAGAACCGTGCCGTGCTTACAGTGATGGAGCCGCTTTCTTAAGCAAGAGCAGAATGCATGGAACAGGGCCCCGCTGTAAAGAAAAGACAGTGCTATTGCTCTGATCCAGCTGCAAGTGCAAGCAGAGCTCTGCTCAGGTGATTAGCAACACAGATCCACAGTGCGGGGCAGCGGAGAGGGGGATTAAATTCAGCTCGGATGGTTGAAGAGCTGATTGCTGTGATCACTGATTTTCTGGCAGGGGAAATACAAATGCCAGGTGGATGGAGCCATGAACTCCTGCTCAATAGGGACTGTTTCCATATACACATGGGATTTCTCATCCAGATAGGGACAGTTACGCAGTTCTGTTTCCATATACAGATGGGATTTCTCATCCAGATAGGGACAGTTATGCAGTTCTGTTTCCATATACAGATGGGATTTCTCATCTAGATAAGGACAGTTATGCAGTTCTGTTTCCATATACAGATGGGATTTCATATACACATGGGATTTCTCATCTAGATAAGGACAGTTATGCAGTTCTGTTTCCATATACACATGGGATTTCATATACACATGGGATTTCTCATCTAGATAGGGACAGTTATGCAGTTCTGTTTCCATATACAGATGGGATTTCTCATCTAGATAAGGACAGTTATGCAGTTCTGTTTCCATATACAGATGGGATTTCATATACACATGGGATTTCTCATCTAGATAAGGACAGTTACGCAGTTCTGTTTCCATATACACATGGGATTTCTCATCTAGATAGGGACAGTTACGCAATTCTGTTTCCATATACACATGGGATTACTCATCTAGATAAGGACAGTTACGCAGTTCTGTTTCCATATACACATGGGATTTCTCATCTAGATAAGGACAGTTACGCAGTTCTGTTTCCATATACAGATGGGATTTCATATACACATGGGATTTCTCATCCAGATAGGGACAGTTACGCAGTTCTGTTTCCATATACACATGGGATTACTCATCTAGATTAGGACAGTTATGCAGTTCTGTTTCCATATACAGATGGGATTTCATATACACATGGGATTTCTCATCTAGATAAGGACAGTTACGCAGTTCTGTTTCCATATACACATGGGATTTCTCATCTAGATAGGGACAGTTACGCAATTCTGTTTCCATATACACATGGGATTACTCATCTAGATAAGGACAGTTACGCAGTTCTGTTTCCATATACACATGGGATTTCTCATCTAGATAAGGACAGTTACGCAGTTCTGTTTTCATATACACATGGGATTTCTCATCCAGATAGGGACAGTTATGCAGTTCTGTTTCCATATACACATGGGATTTCTCATCTAGATTAGGACAGTTATGCAGTTCTGTTTCCATATACACATGGGATTTCTCATCCAGATAGGGACAGTTACGCAGTTCTGTTTCCATATACAGATGGGATTTCTCATCCAGATAGGGACAGTTACGCAATTCTGTTTCCATATACACATGGGATTTCTCATCTAGATAGGGACAGTTATGCAGTTCTGTTTCCATATACAGATGGGATTTCTCATCTAGATAAGGACAGTTATGCAGTTCTGTTTCCATATACAGATGGGATTTCTCATCTAGATAAGGACAGTTACGCAGTTCTGTTTCCATATACACATGGGATTTCTCATCTAGATAAGGACAGTTATGCAGTTCTGTTTCCATATACATATGGGATTTCTCATCTAGATAAGGACAGTTATGCAGTTCTGTTTCCATATACAGATGGGATTTCATATACACATGGGATTTCTCATCTAGATAGGGACAGTTATGCAGTTCTGTTTCCATATACAGATGGGATTTCTCATCTAGATAAGGACAGTTATGCAGTTCTGTTTCCATATACAGATGGGATTTCATATACACATGGGATTTCTCATCTAGATAAGGACAGTTACGCAGTTCTGTTTCCATATACACATGGGATTTCTCATCTAGATAGGGACAGTTACGCAATTCTGTTTCCATATACACATGGGATTACTCATCTAGATAAGGACAGTTACGCAGTTCTGTTTCCATATACACATGGGATTTCTCATCTAGATAAGGACAGTTACGCAGTTCTGTTTCCATATACAGATGGGATTTCATATACACATGGGATTTCTCATCCAGATAGGGACAGTTACGCAGTTCTGTTTCCATATACACATGGGATTACTCATCTAGATAAGGACAGTTACGCAGTTCTGTTTCCATATACAGATGGGATTTCATATACATATGGGATTTCTCATCTAGATAAGGACAGTTACGCAGTTCTGTTTCCATATACACAAGGGATTTCTCATCTAGATAGGGACAGTTACGCAGTTCTGTTTTCATATACACATGGGATTTCATATACACATGGGATTTCTCATCTAGATAGGGACAGTTACGCAGTTCTGTTTCCATATACACATGGGATTTCTCATCTAGATAAGGACAGTTATGCAGTTCTGTTTCCATATACATATGGGATTTCTCATCTAGATAAGGACAGTTATGCAGTTCTGTTTCCATATACACATGGGATTTCTCATCTAGATTAGGACAGTTATGCAGTTCTGTTTCCATATACACATGGGATTTCTCATCTAGACAGGGACAGTTACGCAGTTCTGTTTCCATATACACATGGGATTTCTCATCTAGATAAGGACAGTTATGCAGTTCTGTTTCCATATACACATGGGTTTTCTCATCTAGATAAGGACAGTTATGCAGTTCTGTTTCCATATACAGATGGGATTTCATATACACATGGGATTTCTCTTCCAGATAGGGACAGTTACGCAGTTCTGTTTCCATATACAGATGGGATTTCTCATCTAGATAAGGACAGTTAGGCAGTTCTGTTTCCATATACACAAGGGATTTCTCATCTAGATAAGGACAGTTTTGCAGTTCTGTTTTCATATACACATGGGATTTCATATACATATGGGATTTCTCATCCAGATAGGGACAGTTACGCAGTTCTGTTTCCATATACACATGGGATTTCTCATCTAGATAAGGACAGTTATGCAGTTCTGTTTCCATATACATATGGGATTTCATATACACATGGGATTTCTCATCCAGATAGGGACAGTTACGCAGTTCTGTTTCCATATACACATGGGATTACTCATCTAGATTAGGACAGTTATGCAGTTCTGTTTCCATATACAGATGGGATTTCATATACACATGGGATTTCTCATCTAGATAAGGACAGTTACGCAGTTCTGTTTCCATATACACATGGGATTTCTCATCTAGATAGGGACAGTTACGCAATTCTGTTTCCATATACACATGGGATTACTCATCTAGATAAGGACAGTTACGCAGTTCTGTTTCCATATACACATGGGATTTCTCATCTAGATAAGGACAGTTACGCAGTTCTGTTTCCATATACAGATGGGATTTCATATACACATGGGATTTCTCATCCAGATAGGGACAGTTACGCAGTTCTGTTTCCATATACACATGGGATTACTCATCTAGATTAGGACAGTTATGCAGTTCTGTTTCCATATACAGATGGGATTTCATATACACATGGGATTTCTCATCTAGATAAGGACAGTTACGCAGTTCTGTTTCCATATACACATGGGATTTCTCATCTAGATAGGGACAGTTACGCAATTCTGTTTCCATATACACATGGGATTACTCATCTAGATAAGGACAGTTACGCAGTTCTGTTTCCATATACACATGGGATTTCTCATCTAGATAAGGACAGTTACGCAGTTCTGTTTCCATATACAGATGGGATTTCATATACACATGGGATTTCTCATCCAGATAGGGACAGTTATGCAGTTCTGTTTCCATATACACATGGGATTTCTCATCTAGATTAGGACAGTTATGCAGTTCTGTTTCCATATACACATGGGATTTCTCATCCAGATAGGGACAGTTACGCAGTTCTGTTTCCATATACAGATGGGATTTCTCATCCAGATAGGGACAGTTACGCAATTCTGTTTCCATATACACATGGGATTTCTCATCTAGATAGGGACAGTTATGCAGTTCTGTTTCCATATACAGATGGGATTTCTCATCTAGATAAGGACAGTTATGCAGTTCTGTTTCCATATACAGATGGGATTTCTCATCTAGATAAGGACAGTTACGCAGTTCTGTTTCCATATACACATGGGATTTCTCATCTAGATAAGGACAGTTATGCAGTTCTGTTTCCATATACATATGGGATTTCTCATCTAGATAAGGACAGTTTTGCAGTTCTGTTTCCATATACAGATGGGATTTCATATACACATGGGATTTCTCATCTAGATAGGGACAGTTATGCAGTTCTGTTTCCATATACAGATGGGATTTCTCATCTAGATAAGGACAGTTATGCAGTTCTGTTTCCATATACAGATGGGATTTCATATACACATGGGATTTCTCATCTAGATAAGGACAGTTACGCAGTTCTGTTTCCATATACACATGGGATTTCTCATCTAGATAGGGACAGTTACGCAATTCTGTTTCCATATACACATGGGATTACTCATCTAGATAAGGACAGTTACGCAGTTCTGTTTCCATATACACATGGGATTTCTCATCTAGATAAGGACAGTTACGCAGTTCTGTTTCCATATACAGATGGGATTTCATATACACATGGGATTTCTCATCCAGATAGGGACAGTTACGCAGTTCTGTTTCCATATACACATGGGATTACTCATCTAGATAAGGACAGTTACGCAGTTCTGTTTCCATATACAGATGGGATTTCATATACATATGGGATTTCTCATCTAGATAAGGACAGTTACGCAGTTCTGTTTCCATATACACAAGGGATTTCTCATCTAGATAGGGACAGTTACGCAGTTCTGTTTTCATATACACATGGGATTTCATATACACATGGGATTTCTCATCTAGATAGGGACAGTTACGCAGTTCTGTTTCCATATACACATGGGATTTCTCATCTAGATAAGGACAGTTATGCAGTTCTGTTTCCATATACATATGGGATTTCTCATCTAGATAAGGACAGTTATGCAGTTCTGTTTCCATATACACATGGGATTTCTCATCTAGATTAGGACAGTTATGCAGTTCTGTTTCCATATACACATGGGATTTCTCATCTAGACAGGGACAGTTACGCAGTTCTGTTTCCATATACACATGGGATTTCTCATCTAGATAAGGACAGTTATGCAGTTCTGTTTCCATATACACATGGGTTTTCTCATCTAGATAAGGACAGTTATGCAGTTCTGTTTCCATATACAGATGGGATTTCATATACACATGGGATTTCTCATCCAGATAGGGACAGTTACGCAGTTCTGTTTCCATATACAGATGGGATTTCTCATCTAGATAAGGACAGTTAGGCAGTTCTGTTTCCATATACACAAGGGATTTCTCATCTAGATAAGGACAGTTTTGCAGTTCTGTTTTCATATACACATGGGATTTCATATACACATGGGATTTCTCATCTAGATAGGGACAGTTACGCAGTTCTGTTTCCATATACACATGGGATTTCTCATCTAGATAAGGACAGTTATGCAGTTCTGTTTCCATATACATATGGGATTTCTCATCTAGATTAGGACAGTTATGCAGTTCTGTTTCCATATACACATGGGATTTCTCATCTAGATAAGGACAGTTATGCAGTTCTGTTTCCATATACACATGGGATTTCTCATCTAGACAGGGACAGTTATGCAGTTCTGTTTCCATATACACATGGGATTTCTCATCTAGATAAGGACAGTTATGCAGTTCTGTTTTCATATACAGATGGGATTTCATATACACATGGGATTTCTCATCCAGATAGGGACAGTTACGCAGTTCTGATTCCATATACATATGGGATTACTCATCTAGATAAGGACAGTTACGCAGTTCTGTTTCCATATACAGATGGGATTTCATATACATATGGGATTTCTCATCTAGATAAGGACAGTTACGCAGTTCTGTTTCCATATACACAAGGGATTTCTCATCTAGATAGGGACAGTTACGCAGTTCTGGTTTCATATACACATGGGATTTCTCATCTAGATAGGGACAGTTACGCAGTTCTGTTTCCATATACACATGGGATTTCTCATCTAGATAAGGACAGTTATGCAGTTCTGTTTCCATATACATATGGGATTTCTCATCTAGATAAGGACAGTTATGCAGTTCTGTTTCCATATACACATGGGATTTCTCATCTAGATTAGGACAGTTATGCAGTTCTGTTTCCATATACACATGGGATTTCTCATCTAGACAGGGACAGTTACGCAGTTCTGTTTCCATATACACATGGGATTTCTCATCTAGATAAGGACAGTTATGCAGTTCTGTTTCCATATACACATGGGTTTTCTCATCTAGATAAGGACAGTTATGCAGTTCTGTTTCCATATACAGATGGGATTTCATATACACATGGGATTTCTCATCCAGATAGGGACAGTTACGCAGTTCTGTTTCCATATACAGATGGGATTTCTCATCTAGATAAGGACAGTTAGGCAGTTCTGTTTCCATATACACAAGGGATTTCTCATCTAGATAAGGACAGTTTTGCAGTTCTGTTTTCATATACACATGGGATTTCATATACACATGGGATTTCTCATCTAGATAGGGACAGTTACGCAGTTCTGTTTCCATATACACATGGGATTTCTCATCTAGATAAGGACAGTTATGCAGTTCTGTTTCCATATACATATGGGATTTCTCATCTAGATTAGGACAGTTATGCAGTTCTGTTTCCATATACACATGGAATTTCTCATCTAGATAAGGACAGTTACGCAGTTCTGATTCCATATACATATGGGATTTCTCATCTAGATAAGGACAGTTAGGCAGTTCTGTTTCCATATACACAAGGGATTTCTCATCTAGATAAGGACAGTTTTGCAGTTCTGTTTTCATATACACATGGGATTTCATATACACATGGGATTTCTCATCTAGATAAGGACAGTTATGCAGTTCTGTTTCCATATACATATGGGATTTCTCATCTAGATAAGGACAGTTATGCAGTTCTGTTTCCATATACACATGGGATTTCATATACACATGGGATTTCTCATCTAGATAGGGACAGTTATGCAGTTCTGTTTCCATATACAGATGGGATTTCTCATCTAGATTAGGACAGTTATGCAGTTCTGTTTCCATATACAGATGGGATTTCATATACACATGGGATTTCTCATCTAGATAAGGACAGTTACGCAGTTCTGTTTCCATATACACATGGGATTTCTCATCTAGATAGGGACAGTTACGCAATTCTGTTTCCATATACACATGGGATTACTCATCTAGATAAGGACAGTTACGCAGTTCTGTTTCCATATACACATGGGATTTCTCATCTAGATAAGGACAGTTACGCAGTTCTGTTTCCATATACAGATGGGATTTCATATACACATGGGATTTCTCATCCAGATAGGGACAGTTACGCAGTTCTGTTTCCATATACACATGGGATTACTCATCTAGATAAGGACAGTTACGCAGTTCTGTTTCCATATACAGATGGGATTTCATATACATATGGGATTTCTCATCTAGATAAGGACAGTTACGCAGTTCTGTTTCCATATACACAAGGGATTTCTCATCTAGATAGGGACAGTTACGCAGTTCTGTTTTCATATACACATGGGATTTCATATACACATGGGATTTCTCATCTAGATAGGGACAGTTACGCAGTTCTGTTTCCATATACACATGGGATTTCTCATCTAGATAAGGACAGTTATGCAGTTCTGTTTCCATATACATATGGGATTTCTCATCTAGATAAGGACAGTTATGCAGTTCTGTTTCCATATACACATGGGATTTCTCATCTAGATTAGGACAGTTATGCAGTTCTGTTTCCATATACACATGGGATTTCTCATCTAGACAGGGACAGTTACACAGTTCTGTTTCCATATACAGATGGGATTTCTCATCTAGATAAGGACAGTTATGCAGTTCTGTTTCCATATACACATGGGTTTTCTCATCTAGATAAGGACAGTTATGCAGTTCTGTTTCCATATACAGATGGGATTTCATATACACATGGGATTTCTCATCCAGATAGGGACAGTTACGCAGTTCTGTTTCCATATACAGATGGGATTTCTCATCTAGATAAGGACAGTTAGGCAGTTCTGTTTCCATATACACAAGGGATTTCTCATCTAGATAAGGACAGTTTTGCAGTTCTGTTTTAATATACACATGGGATTTCATATACACATGGGATTTCTCATCTAGATAGGGACAGTTACGCAGTTCTGTTTCCATATACACATGGGATTTCTCATCTAGATAAGGACAGTTATGCAGTTCTGTTTCCATATACATATGGGATTTCTCATCTAGATTAGGACAGTTATGCAGTTCTGTTTCCATATACACATGGGATTTCTCATCTAGATAAGGACAGTTAGGCAGTTCTGTTTCCATATACACAAGGGATTTCTCATCTAGATAAGGACAGTTTTGCAGTTCTGTTTTCATATACACATGGGATTTCATATACACATGGGATTTCTCATCTAGATAGGGACAGTTACGCAGTTCTGTTTCCATATACACATGGGATTTCTCATCTAGATAAGGACAGTTATGCAGTTCTGTTTCCATATACATATGGGATTTCTCATCTAGATTAGGACAGTTATGCAGTTCTGTTTCCATATACACATGGGATTTCTCATCTAGATAAGGACAGTTATGCAGTTCTGTTTCCATATACACATGGGATTTCTCATCTAGACAGGGACAGTTATGCAGTTCTGTTTCCATATACACATGGGATTTCTCATCTAGATAAGGACAGTTATGCAGTTCTGTTTTCATATACAGATGGGATTTCATATACACATGGGATTTCTCATCCAGATAGGGACAGTTACGCAGTTCTGTTTCCATATACATATGGGATTTCTCATCTAGATAAGGACAGTTAGGCAGTTCTGTTTCCATATACACAAGGGATTTCTCATCTAGATAAGGACAGTTTTGCAGTTCTGTTTTCATATACACATGGGATTTCATATACACATGGGATTTCTCATCTAGATAGGGACAGTTACGCAATTCTGTTTCCATATACACATGGGATTTCTCATCTAGATAGGGACAGTTACACAGTTCTGTTTCCATATACACATGGGATTTCTCATCCAGATAAGGACAGTTATGCAGTTCTGTTTTCATATACAGATGGGATTTCATATACACATGGGATTACTCATCTAGATAGGGACAGTTACGCAGTTCTGTTTCTGTATACATAGTTCTGTTTTTGTTTGTATTTTATGCTTTTTATGGTTTTCAATTTTGTATATTTCTTTTTAATGTTCACTGTTTTTAACTTTTGTAAACCGCCCAGAGAGCTTCGGCTGTGGGGCGGAATATACTGTAAATGTAATAATAATAATAATAATAATAATAATAATAATAATAATAATAATAATTATATGCATTTTGACCATTTCTATCCTGCCTGAGCGCAAGATGGTTTACAAAGTAAAAGTATAAAAGCAATACGTAACAATCATACCATCGAAGAGTTAGGGCGGAACCGCTAACTCCTGTCCTGCCTTTGGGTTTCCCATTGGTAGTTGGTTGGCCAGTGTGTGAACACAACAGTGGACTAGATGGACCCTTGGTGTGATCCAGTATGGGTTTTCTTATGTCCTTAGAGGGCTCGTAAACCATCTAGTCCAACTCCCTGTTCAATGCAGGGAATACAGAGTTGGACACATTACCCTAGATGAGGTCTGACTAGTGCAGAATAAAGTGGAGCAGTTACTTCCCATGACTTGGAAACCATGGTCCTGTTAATGCCACCTAAAATTGTATTACCCTTTTTTGCAGCTGTGTCACACTGCTGACTCACATTTAGCTTGTAATCAACTATAATCCAAAGACCCTTTTCACGATAAAGCAGTAAATATTTTTAGCAGTGTGGTGTAGTAGTTAGAGCAGATATAGGGAGTTCTGTCCCAGGCCTTGCCTCCACTCCCAGCACTAGAAAAACCCACAAGGAGCCCTACACATGATTCTTGATCCACCTCTGCAGAAGGTGGGTATGACGGGTGGGCCCTTGAACTATTATGGGACCAACACACAAAATACACTAAGCCACCAAAGATTGCATTTTTGAGCAATCCAGGGTGGCTTAGCATGACTTCTGAACTGCCCTCCAGTGTGGTGTAGTGGTTAGAGCAATGGTTCCCAAAGTGGGTGGTACTCCCTCTTGGGGGCGGTGGGATTGCATACAGGGCGTTAAGAGGCAAGGGGGCGTCAGGGGGTGCTAAGAGGCAAAGGGGTAGCAGGGGGCGCTCAAGGTGGTCTTTTCCAAGAAGCGCCTCTCCAGAAGGTCTTAAAACCCAGGGACATTTTAATGGGAGAAGGTAGTTTGGTCCCAAACCATATAGGGGAAGAATCCACACATATATTAATACCATTTAAGGAGAGTCCTTTTAACGATGAATTGAAATGTTTCAAAAGCACCGAAACGCCAATGAAGAGACATACCCTGCTTGGTGTGCCCTGCCACGCCGGCTGCAAAACAGAGGTGTTCGCTCTCTTTTCCCTCCCTCCCTCCCTTGGCAAGCCTGCGGCAGTGGGTGCTTCAGATTTTGAATAAATATTCAATTAATTGTTCCTGTTTTGAATTTTATTGTTATTATCTTCCTTAGTGGGTCGTTGAAAACTGCTATTCTGAATAATGATTTTTATAGGGTAGGGTAGGGGGCACTGGGCATGAGTTTGTGGAACCAAGGGGGCGGTTACCTGAAAAAGTTTGGGAACCACTGGATTAGAGTGTTGGACTGGGACTTGGGAGTTCCGGGTTCTAGTCCCCACTCGGCCATGAAGCTCACTAGGTGACTTTAGCCAGTCACTGACTCTCAGCCTAACCTACCTCACATGGTTGTTGTGAGGATAATCTGGAATGTGAGCCACCTTGGATTCCTTGCAAGAGGGACGGGGAAGAGGGATATAAATGTAATAATAATAAATACAATAATAAAACAAAAATTGCCTGTTTCACTAAAGAAGGGTTGCAGCCAGAAGTAGGAAAGGTGGCAATAATAATAATAATAATAATAATAATAATAATAATAATTTATTTCTTACCCGCCTCTCCCTCTGGATCGGGGCAGGGAACAACACTGAATGCAAGAATATTATAAAAAATATAAAACTGATTAAAAACATATAAAATGAATGTATTATTAAAATAACAGCCAGACATCTTAAAATTCGTCGGGGTAGGCCTGCCAGAAGAGATCAGTCTTTATGGCAAATCTTCTCCGGCAAGCCATTCCACCATCTGGGAGCAGCAGAAGAGAAGGTCCTCTGTGTAACAGCTGTCAGTCTAGTCTTTGCTGACTGAAGTAGATTCTTCCCAGAGGACCTGAGTGTGCGGGGCGGATTGTACGGGAGAAGGCGATCCCACAGGTAACCTGGACCCAAACCATGTAGGGCTTTAAAGGTAATAGTGGACAAGGGGACAAAACCACCAATGATAGTTGAAGAAAAAGTGAGATGTATACTCTGGTGTTGAATGAAAATAGGTTGTTTTGTTGGGGGAGTAAACAACCTATGGGCTGGTGAGTTATGTATATACGTAAGTTTACACAGCGTATCAAAAAACCCTGCAGGCTTAGTATAGGCGTCCAGTCCTCAGGGCAGAGGAATTCTCTGAGGAAGATAGGTTTGCCAAAAACTGATCTTTGAAAAGCATTTGCTTTTATGAGTGTTGTTCTTTGTTTGTATTGTATATTGAAGAAAATATGTAAAAAGGAGGTTTATTTTTAAAGAAACATTTTCTGATAGATCGTTCAATTTGTTTGCAGCTCCTGATGAAGGACCTAAGGGCCCAAAACATTGAGCTAGTGGACACATCAATGAGTCTTTTTTAAAAATCCACACATGATTTCGTAATTTGTATTGAGGAGATTACCATTAAATATTTCTGTTTTCATTCAACACCAGAGAATACATCTCACTTTTTCTTCAACTTTAAATTTAATAAGGAAAAGGAAAGGAACCGCTCGTGCAAGCACTTGAGTCATTGCTGACTCCTAGAGGGATGCCTGCTTTCGCTGACGTTTTCTTGGCAGACTTTGTAGCGGGGTGGTTTGCCATTGCCTTCCCCAGTCGCAGTTACCTTTCCCCCAGCTAGCTGGGCACTCATTTTATCAACCTCGGAAGGATGAGCAGCCCGTTTACTAACAGGGACTGGCCGGCAAGATCACATTACACCAGTCCTTTTACAACTTCATTGGCTGCCAGTCCAGGTCCGGGCCCGATTCAAAGTGCTGGTATTGACATTCAAAGCCCTAAACGGTTTGGGGCCAGGTTATTTGAAGGAACGCCTCCTCCCATATGTACCTACCCGGACCTTAAGATCATCCACAGGGGTCCTTCTCCGTGAGCCCCTGCCAAAGGAAGTGAGGCAAGTGGCTACTAGGAGGAGGGCCTTCTCCGTTGTGGCACCCCGGTTGTGGAATGAGCTCCCCAGAGAGGTCCACCTGGCACCTACACTGTACTCTTTTTGTTGCCAGCTGAAGACCTTTTTATTCTCTCAGTATTTTAACACTTAATTTTAATTTTAATTTTACTGTTCTAACTCTGTATTTTAATCTTATATCAATTTTTGCTGCGTGGTTTTATCCTGATTGTGCTTTTAATACTGTATTTTGTATTTGTGTTTTAAACCTGTTGGTAGTTTTATTATGGTTTTAATTTTTGTGAACCGCCCAGAGAGCTTCAGCTATTGGGCGGTATAAAAATGTAATAAATAAATAAATATGGAAGGCTGAGTTGACTTGAGCCAGCTGCCTGAAGAGCCAGCTTCCGCTGGGATCGAACTCAGACCGTGAGGAGAGTTTCGGCTGCAGTAACTGCCGCTTACCGCTCTGCGCCAGACGAGGCCATCTTAAATGTAATAACCAATACTTTATACTTGTGGCAATGATTAAAGAATGAAGGACGGGGCTATGAAACTGAACCTAACAGTATCTCTGTCTGCTTTCACCTACAGAATTGCTTCCGTTACCTATGTCTATATGTCATGCTGCTCTTATTGTATTCTTTAGGCCCACAACAGAAATCTGCTTTCCATTGATTTTGATCACATAACGAGAACGGGGAAGATCTATGACGATCACCGGAAGTTTACTCTTCGGATTCTCTATGACCAGGTGGGCCGTCCAATCCTTTGGTCCCCCATCAGCAGATATAATGAAGTCAACATCACTTATTCACACTCTGGGTTAGTGACCTACATCCAGAGAGGAACGTGGACTGAAAAGATGGAATATGACCCAGGTGGGAAAATTGTTTCCAGAACATGGGCAGACGGAAAAATTTGGAGCTACACGTATTTAGAAAAGGTATTCTTTGGGGGTGGGGAAACGGGGCATTTGTGAAGGTTGCAAGATCAAGCTGGGTATGTTTAAGCCAAGTGGTAGGATAATTCCCCTCCTTTTGGATCTCAAAGGTACATGTACCACTGAAAAGGCTGATTGGACTGAATGGTGCTACTGAGCTCTGAAATATTCTTCAGGACCAGGGGCGGGGAAATGTTTTATTCCTGGGGGCCAGGTGACCCTCTGGGGCAGAATATCTCAGGGTGATGCCTCCCACCCTGTTGCCAGAGAGCCTTTGTCACTGGTGAGTGGATCCCTGAGCTAATACATGTTTCAAATAGATACTCAATAACTTTCCATGCCTGGTTCAGACAGCACTCTAAACCACACTGCTTAACCGCAAAATGGTTAATGGAATGCATTAAGGCCAATGCATTCCGTTAACCATTTTGTGGTTAAGCAGCATGGTTTAGCGTGTTGTCTGAACAGGGCCATTCTTGTGCATAATGAGAAACAATCTTGCCTCCTGAAATGACCAGGGGGGGGTGTTCAACAAAGCTTCCAAATGACTGTTTTGTAACTAAACATTTTAAATGTTGTGAGAAAAACTGCATAAGCAAATACACCATTGAAAATAACTGTTATCTTCAGTCTTTCAAATGAGTGAACGGAATTCCTTTTGAAAGACGTCAGTGCCCAAGGAGACTTTGTATTCCCTTTCCTGGTCAAGTATACCAAGAACTGAAACACGACATAGGCTCAGTTCAGACATCACATCAAAATATGGTTAAGGAAAATTAACTATGGTTTGGCGTGATGTCCAAATTAATAGGCATGTTTTGTGATTGGCTGGGAAAATGAGAGTTCAAAACAGTGGTTTGAAATGGGCTTGCAAACCATGGTTTATGCTGACTGTGGTTTGGTGTGACGTCTGAATGGACAAACCGTGGTTAACGGCCACCGCTCTACCTCCAGAGACTGCTGCACAACAGAGACGGGAGTAAACATATGAAGCTGAGTGCTGAGAGGATGAAAAAAGAAGGCAGGCAAGCAGCTCTAAACCAGGGTCTGCCCGTGGTATGTTTGAAAATTCAAACCATGGTTTAGGTTCTAAACTATAGCTAGAGCAAACTATGGTTTGGCATTATGTCTGATTTGAGCCTAGTTGTGCTTTATCTTCCATGTGTTGACCCAAATGTATTTGTGTGCAACAAACTAAAAAATACCCTCCAGAAAGACTTCCTACAATTGTTCCTATTTTTTAATGTATTTTTCAGGAAGGGAGAGAGGAGGATTCATTTCCATGGTCCTTCGCTCTCTCCAGCTCCAGAAAGTATCTTTACTGGACCAAACTACAGGTTATGTGGATGATGTGTTGGTCTCTGGATGCATTTTCCCTTCCTAAAAGCAGCCACAGAGAGTATATGATTTGGGAAGGGGTTGTGGTGGTGGGGTTAACCTTTTCCTCCCCCCTCCACACTGATTCTACTGGAGTGCTATTAGCCACAAGAGGGGGAAACATATAGGCCCCATTCAGACAACACGCTAAACCATGCTGCTTAACCACAAAATGATTAATGGAATGCATAATGTATTCCGTTAACCATTTTGTGGTTAAGCAGCATGGTTTAGTGTGTTGTCTGAATGGGGCCATAGACACAATATGGGCCCCTTTTTCA
This sequence comes from Elgaria multicarinata webbii, assembly GCF_023053635.1. Lineage (NCBI taxonomy): Eukaryota > Metazoa > Chordata > Lepidosauria > Squamata > Anguidae > Elgaria > Elgaria multicarinata. The sequence goes on from NC_086185.1 coordinate 10,242,096, forward strand.
CCGCTCCTTGGTTAATAGCGGTCCCATGCAGGGGTACAATATGCATCAGGTAATTGACAAAGGGTGAAACAACCTTTCCCCTGCAACCTCCCTGAATCTAAATCCGCCCACTCCATTTTCTTTTACATTGGGAAGTCCAATTGGAAATCTCCCAAGTAATGTATAGTTGGTCCTTAGCGTGGTTTTAAAAATGCACAGCACAATTCTTTATGCAGGTAACAATACACACCGCAAGGAGCCATGCGGGCTTACCTGGATTAATGTAACTGTCTATTCTAACACTGCTTTACGTACAGCAGGAAATGCTAAGAAATTGCCTTTTATGCCTCTCTTCAATTCTATATACACTTACGTGGGAGTAAAGACCACTGAACTCGGTGGGACTTATTTCTGAGTAGACACACCGTGGATTCTGCTGTTGTGCATGTTGAGAAATCAGGCTTAAAGGAACATCTCCCAACTTTCGACTTCTATTTTATTGCTGTAGACAGCAGTCTAGGAGAAACAGCAAAGCAGTGAAGAGAATTTCTCACAGGGGCACTGAAGGTATTTTAGGGAGGTAGATTTGGGGGTGGGGGAAGTATGCGTTCTCCATATATGGTAGCTTTAAAATGGCCCATGCAATTTACAAAACCAGATGGAGGAGAGAGAAAGAGAGGATATTACATTAGTGCATATAGGGTGTTTACAGACAGCAGTTTACTGTTGACCAGAGCCTGGTGAGTTGAAGCGAAATAAAAATGCTGTGTGTGCTATAAATTAGGGCTGTGCGTGCCCCCCACAACCTACATGAGCAGGGACAGCTGCTCATCAGGCACCCAGGAAAGCCAGGCACAAAGCTGTCTATCCGGATCAATCTGAAATGATCCAATGTGATTCGGATTTATTCAACCTGCTTCAGACTGATCCAGACCCGCTTCGGATCCAGACCGATTCGGTCCGAATCACCCCACTTCGGTTCAGAATTTGGATCCGGATCCAAAGCAGTGCATAGCCCTACTATCAATTAGTGTCACATTTTTTCCATGCTTAGCATTATAGGTCCCAAAATGTTACAGGCATTATGAATATCATAACATTTGCCTCAAATTCAAGGTGAGCATTGGGACCCCCAAATTCTTCTCCAGCTTGGATTTTAAATCTGGCTAGGATTTCTTCTCCTAGCCCCTGCCACTCCCATCCAGCCTTCAAATCCCTTTCCCATTTACCCAGTGTTTTCCCAGTCCCTTCATTCCCATCACACATGCTGAGCTAGTTCTTTGGCAGTGACAGAATGCCTTCGCAAGTAGGAAGCGGGAAAGGAGAGAGGTCTCTTTCCTACCTACAGTGCCTGCCATGTTGTAGCCCTTGGGAAACTACATTTCCCAGAAGCTACATGTGGCCTGGAGCACTGCATAGCTACACGCCAGTGAGAGCAGGAAGAGACCTTTCTCTTCAGTTGTCATTTCTTCCACTTCAACAGTCTGGTAATGGGGTGGGAGGCAAACGAGGATTGGGAGAAGGACAGGACAAAGGGGGCTGGGTAGCAGGAGAGAAGGGGATTATGGAACTGGTGTAAACTTAATCCAAAATTCAGAGAGGCTCAGAAAAAAAGTCAAACTATTTCTACTTTGGGGGAAATAGCTCAGTTTGTTTCTCGGCAATTCCAACTCAGTGCAAATCGAGTTCACCTATGACTACTATCCGTGTTTTTTTTTGCCATTGCACTCCTAACCTGTACATGAAGTATTTTGTTGCTGAAAATACATGAAATAAATGGGACTTCCCTTCCTTCCTTCCTTCCTTCCTTCCTAATGCTAACTGCAGGCACAAGGGTTCCAATCCAAGTCGGAACCGCAATAAGGACAAAAGTTTAAAGTCCTTCCACCACCACTTCCCAGGCTAGGGTGCCAATCCTGATCAGCCCCTGTCAGTGCTGGCAATGGGTTGGGGGATGGAACCCTGCATGCAAGAGCAGAATTACGCAGTTAAGGTCACCTGTAGTTTGTCCCTGAAAAGCCTATTTCATAGAAAGGAAATGACAGGACCTTAAAGAGTAACAATTTTATTATGGCCTGCGCTTTTGTGAAATTTTATTATGGCCTTGCGCTTTTGCTCTTCAGGGGGATCTGGTCTGCCGTAATTCCTTTGTTAGTTTTTAGACAAGACCCTTTCTTGTTTCGGCTGCCACAGGCCAGCATGGCTGCCCCTCTGGATATTCCTAGAGAGAGTGCACGGAAGCTTTTTTCTGCACACAGAGTTCGCCCGTTCCCTCCGCACCACTTCCTTGTCTGATGTTGTGACAGCGCGGTGTTTTGCGTGGTTGTACAGCCTCTGAAAACCAACCAGTGCTCTCCGTTTTATGGGGGGAAGGAAGGAATTATGAATGCTCAGTGTCTTAGAAGCCCAAATAGCCACTAGAGCCAGATTAAAGGAAATTAAGGGGAATATCAGTACCTATGGTCACGCAGACTCATTGGTTGAAGGCTTTCTGATGTTACACTGCTTACACTGATATGTATAACTAGTCAAGAAATTCTCTCTCTCTCTCTTTTTTTTTTTAAGTCAATTTGCATGTCATCTTTCCTCTTGCTTCTGGGTTTTTCTTTCAGTCCGTGATGCTTCTCCTGCATAGCCAACGCCGCTACATCTTTGAGTACGACCAATCAGACTACTTGTTGTCTGTCACCATGCCCAGCATGGTGCGCCATAGCTTTCAAACAATGCTCTCTGTCGGGTATTATCGTAATCTCTATTCCCCGCCGGACAGCGGTGCCTCTTTCGTCCAGGATTTCACTAGAGACGGACGACTCCTGCAAACCCTTTACCCAGGCACGGGGCGCAGGGTTCTTTACAAATACACCAAGCTGTCCAGACTATCAGAGATCCTTTATGATACCACACAGGTCTCCTTTACTTACGAAGAGTCATCCGGCGTTATTAAAACAATTCACTTGATGCACGATGGATTTATTTGCACCATCAGATACAGGCAAACAGGTGGGTTTAAAAAATGACGCTTGTGTGTTATGCTTTGGGCTGTGCATATTACACTTGTTCTTGGCATATGCCACTTAGGGGGGATCTACACATCATCGTGAAGGTGCTTGCGTGTGCCTGCAGTGCACCCCGAAACTCATCGTGTAGATCCTGCCCTATCCTGGCCAGAAGAGGAGGAGGAGGAGGAGGAGGAGGCCCCGCATCGCCCCTCGCGGGGGCGGGGTGAAAAGTTGCCGCCGCCGCCGCCGCCTCTTCTGGCCAGGATAGGGCAGGATCTACACAATGAGTTTCGGGGCGCACTGCAGGCGCACGCAAGCACCTTCACGACGATGTGTAGATCCCCCCTTACATCACTGCTCAAATGCAAAATTGATTATCGTGAGTTTTTCAGTTTTGCTTTGTTTTAAAAATGACATTTTTATCCTGTCTAAAAGAGGCGGGGGAACAATGTGGAGACCCAGGCGTAGGAGAAAGTTTTATTCATCAGGGTAGAGAGGCTTTTGTGTCCTCCATTGACTTTTTCCCCCTTCCCTTTAGCTGCTGCTGCTGTGATTTAGTTTTATTTAGCAAGTTCCACAAAGCAGCTTACAAGCTGTGAAAGAAAAATCTCAGCAGAACTAATCAAATAAAATTGTTAACAATAATATTTCTTACCCACCTCTCCCTTTGGATCGAGGCAGGGAACAACATTAGTACAACAATACAATATAAATCAAATACATAAAATCCAGATTAAAACTTTACAATCACATAAAACCAGAATAAATTACAGTCCAGAGAAGGCTTGTTTAAAAAGATATGTTTTTAGCAGGCATTTAAGTTATTACGTTTTCTGCCTCCCGAACCCCATGAGGGAGGGTTTTCCAGAGGGTGGGGCCACCACAGAGAAGGCCCACCATCGAGGTTCTTCATGGCGACATTCTTTTCGTGTTGGGATGACGAGCAGGGCCTCCTCTGAAGATCGTAAATGTCATCCTGGGTGCATATAAAGCAAGGTGGTCTGCTAGGTATCCTGGTCCCAAGTTGTTTAGGGCTTTGTAAGATAATAGCATAACCTTGTACATGGCTCAGTAGCTAAAAGGCAGCCTGTGCAATTCTTTTAACACTGGTTTTATGTGGGCAGAGCTAGGTGTCCCGGTGAGCACCCGAACTGCTGCGTTCTGCACAAGCTGCAGCTTCCGAACCACTTACATGGGTAACCCCACATAAAGCGCATTACAGTAGTCTAATCATGAGGATACCAGTTCATGAATGACCATGGCTAGACTATCCCTGTCCAGGAATAGGCGTAGCTGGTTGTCGTGTTTCTCAGAACACTCCTGCTTTCGATGGGAGGCAAATGACGAGGCTTGCTAAGTAATGCACAAAGCTTTTATTAAGCAACAAATGTCTCTTCTACCTGAAGAGAGTCTAACCTCTTGGAAACATCCCCCTAGGCAAAACTATGCAAACTAAGCAAGACAGTTGTCTGCTCAAGAAGAATAGGAGCCACTTCCCAAATGACCGTAACTTCAGAGCACCTGGTGCGGAGGCAGGTTCTGGCATAATCGAACCGACTTTCTCACTCCTTCCTTCCACGACATGCGTTTCAGCTTCCGGCAGACCCTAGCATCAGCTAGTTTTTCAGGATGCTAACCTCTGGAAGAAACCTCACTTCCCACCTACTATGTAGGATTTGGCCTTGAGGAGATAAGCTCTGGAGAGGGCTGACTCCCAGCTGGGGAATCGCCCATGAGATCTTCCTCCCCCACTGGTCCAGGCTGGCTGGTGTCTGGCGCTGTGTCTTCTAGTTCTGAATCTGATTCTGATTGATTACCTGAAACATCTACTCCCAAAACAGGGGCAGTAGGGTTAGACATGACACTGGCGTACCAACCAAAGTTGATAATGGGTGCTCTGGACCACCAGTGACAAAGATGGATCCAGGAGCACCCCTGAACTACAGACCTGTGCCTTTAGAGGGAGTGCAATGAGAGCTGTTGTCTCAGCAGAAGTCTTTTGAGACTTTATGAATGCAAGCCAGCCTAGTTCTGGTATTCACCCCACCCCTTCTGAGGAGCTGTCAAAGCGCTTAAAGAACTGTTGTCTTATTATGGAACCTCTGCTTCTATGGTGTGGAGATGATAAAGCCTGCACCAGGACTATATCAGGGAGAAGTCTTCTTTATCAGAGGTGTCCAGCACGGCAATGGCCACTAGCCTGGAAAGTCCCAGAGCGGGTTATGATGACTCCTTGAGGGGTGATTCCTCTCATCTGAATCTTCTCCTGAGCTTGAGGATGGGTTGAGGTTGCAGAACATGACAGCTAATGCTTAATCAACGTACAATATCTTACACATATATGCACTTCCTATTTTCTCTGATTAGCACATACCTATTAAATAAGTATTCCTAATGAGATGGCACCAATCATCAGTTTTGCATTACCTGTTAATATTGCAAGTAAAATGTATCATTTGATTTAAGACAGTATTAAGATAAAAGAGTCGGTTGGCTAAAATAAGTCAGTGGGAACTACCTCTGTTATGTTCCCCCACCCCAACACCCACATAACCCTCCATACACACACACACTTAGTAGCATATTAGTAGTCATACAAAGATATGATTCCCAGATTTATTGGCTAGTTAATTGTGTACCAACTAATGCTAATCTAAATTATGTAAAAATCCAAAATCTGCAGCATAGTAATACCGATACTAGAACTAACCAAAATGTCAAAAAGTTGTGAGGAAGATTTTGAGAGTTCTGGAGAACTCCAAAAATGTTGATAACTGGATGACATTTTTGTTGGTCCTAATAAAACGATGACCATGCTTCTAGTTTTTGGTGTCTGTGCTTTTTTCTTTCTTTCCCTATTGGACCAACACCACTACTACTGGGTCGCCAGAGGCGGAGGTGGATTGTCAGAATTATATACTTTTTTATTATTCTTGTGCTCTGCTTCTTTCTCCTTAAACAACTCTTCAATGTTTTATACTTAGGCCCATTAATTGGTCGCCAGATATTCAGGTTTAGCGAAGAAGGTCTTGTGAATGCCAGATTTGACTACAGCTACAACAACTTCCGAGTAACCAGCATGCAGGCCATGATAAATGAAACTCCTCTCCCTATAGACTTGTATCGCTACGTTGACGTGTCTGGTAAAACGGAGCAATTTGGGAAATTCAGCGTAATCAATTATGACTTAAACCAAGTTATAACCACCACTGTGATGAAGCATACCAAAATTTTTAGTGCCAATGGCCAAGTGATTGAAGTGCAATATGAAATTCTTAAATCCATAGCTTACTGGATGACCATTCAGTATGACAATATGGGCCGTATAGTGATATGTGATATACGGGTAGGAGTCGATGCCAACATAACAAGGTATTTTTACGAATATGATGCTGATGGCCAACTTCAGACTGTCTCTGTGAATGATAAAACCCAGTGGCGTTATAGCTATGACCTCAACGGAAATATCAATTTACTTAGCCATGGAAACAGCGCACGGCTTACTCCTCTGAGGTACGACCTTAGAGATCGCATAACAAGACTAGGAGACATCCAGTATAAAATGGATGAAGACGGCTTTCTTAAACAAAGGGGAAATGACATCTTTGAGTACAGCTCTAATGGTTTTCTGAACAAAGCTTACAACAGGGTTGCTGGATGGACAATCCAGTATTGTTATGATGGACTGGGACGACGGGTGGCCAGCAAATCAAGTCTAGGACAACACCTCCAGTTCTTTTACGCAGACCTCTCCAATCCAGTAAGAGTTACTCACTTATACAATCATAGTAGTTCAGAAATAACATCCCTGTATTACGACCTTCAGGGCCACTTGATAGCTATGGAATTAAGCAGTGGTGAAGAATATTATGTTGCCTGTGACAACACTGGCACACCCTTAGCTATCTTCAGCAGCCGAGGGCAAGTGATAAAAGAAATTCTTTACACACCTTACGGGGAGATCTATCAAGACACAAATTCAGATTTTGAAGTCATTATTGGATTTCATGGAGGGCTGTATGATTCAATGACTAAACTGGTGCACTTGGGACAAAGAGATTATGATGTCATTGCCGGACGCTGGACAACTCCCAACCACCACATCTGGGAAGAAGTGAAGACTGTCCCCAAGCCATTTAATCTGTATGCATTTGAAAATAACTATCCCGCTGGCAGAATCCAAGATGTGGCAAAATACACAACAGGTAAAACTTTTATTTAATTAAAATATGTCTGGTCAGATGTTTAATTGGATGCATAATGGTGGAACTTGCACGTATTTGACTGTAAATATCTGAGAGGAATTGAAACTTCAAAAAATTGTTCTAAGTGTATCTCTTCCTCATTATTATTATTATTATTATTATTATTATTACATGTATATCCCACCGTTCCTCCAAGGAGCTTAAGTTAAAATACATGCTTCTCCCCATTTTATCCTCACAACGACTCTGTGAGGTAGGTTATTACTGAGGGAGGAAGGTGGTCCATTAAGGATGTCTTGCCTATGGAATCTCAAAAACCTGGTGGTAATAATGGACCAATAGATTTGAATAGAATGTCCACAAGTTAACAAATCGTATCTGATCACATTTATACTCCAGTATAAATAGGAACCTCACAGACACATAACATAGGCACTACCTTGGTAACAACAAAATGGTTGTTTTATCAGTTGGCAGCCTGCCACCAATAATATCCAAATTTTGCATAATTTCTCTGACCCCAGCCAAACTAAAATACTTTCCCCCCCCCTCTTTTTACTGTTAATCCTTCACACTTATTCCGAAACATAACACTTGAACATGTGTGGCTTTTACCTCATGTAAATGTAGTTTCTTCACAATGTAGCTTTTACCTTGGGTAAATGCAGTTTCTTCATGATATAGCTTTTACCGCGGGTAAATGCAGTTTCTTCACGATGTAGCTTTTACCTCAGGTAAATGCAGTTTCTTCATGATATAGCTTTTACCTCAGGTAAATGCAGTTTCTTCACGCTGTAGCTTTTACCTCAGATAAATGCAGTTTCTTCATGATATAGCTTTTACCTCAGGTAAATGCAGTTTCTTCACGATATAGCTTTTACCTCAGGTAAATGCAGTTTCTTCACGATGTAGCTTTTACCTCAGGTAAATGCAGTTTCTTCACGATATAGCTTTTACCTCAGGTAAATGCAATTTCTTCACGATGTAGCTTTTACCTCAGGTAAATGTAGTTTCTTCACGATATAGCTTTTACCTCGGGTAAATGCAGTTTCTTCACAATATAGCTTTTACCTCAGGTAAATGTAGTTTCTTCAAGATATAGCTTTTACCTCAGGTAAATGCAGTTTCTTCACAATATAGCTTTTACCTCAGTTAAATGTAGTTTCTTCAAGATATAGCTTTTACCTCAGGTAAATGCAGTTTCTTCACGATGTAGCTTTTACCTCAGGTAAATGCAGTTTCTTCACGATATAGCTTTTACCTCAGGTAAAAGCAGTTTCTTCATGATGTAGCTTTTCCCTCAGGTAAATGAAGTTTCTATGGGGAAACACTGTTATGCAAATGGAACTTATATCCTAACTTTATCTTGGGAGAGGTTTCTAAATAAAAGGATTGTTTGAACATAGCACATGCCTTTAATGTTTTAAGGGACTTTTTCTTTTCTTTTCTTTTTTTGCAGTGCTTTTAGGGTTCAACATATTGAGCTCCTCTAAAGGAACTTGTTATAGCAGCCTCCTGACTGGTCACACATGAAAGTTTCCTGGTCAATTTCATGACACTGCAATCCTCCAGTGCCTCTTTCTGTGCGATAGTTGAAAACAGAATAAAAGTAGTAACTATTTTAAAAAAATTGTTTCATCATGAAAAGAAGACATCGTGCTATTAAAGACACAGGAGACAGTGCCATCTTGTGGCTGTATAAATGAAACCTATAGAACTCCTGTTTAAAGGGGGGAAAGGGAAGTGAGTATAAATAGAGTGACCATATAAAAAGTAGGACAGGGCTCCTGTATCTTTAACAGTTGAATTGAAAAGGGAATTTCAGCAGGTGTCATTTGTATAGATGGAGAACCTGGTGAAATTCCCTCTTCATCACACCAGTTAAAGCTGCAGGAGCTATACTAGAGTAACCAGATTTAAAAGAGGGCAGGGCACCTGCAGCTTTAACTGTTGTGATGAAGAGGAAATTTCACCAGGTTCTCCATCTATACAAATGACACCTGCTGAAATTCCCTTTTCAATTCAACTGTTAAAGATACAGGAGCCCTGTCTTCCTTTTCATATGGTCACCCTAGTGTAAAGGGAGCACGTTGTGATTGTGGGGTGAAAACGGAAGCCAGACAGCTGTGGTACAGTTGCAGGATTTTCTCCTGGTGTAGAAATGCTCATTGACAGTATTCTGTGTTTTATTTATAGACATTGGAAGTTGGCTTGAGCTGTTTGGTTTTCAGCTTCATAATGTACTTCCTGGATTCCCAAAGCCAGAGATGGATGCCGTGGAGACAACCTATGAACTTGTACAGCTTCAAGCTAAGACCCAAGAGTGGGACCCTGGCAAGGTTAGTGAAAGAACTATTCTGTATTTCATCTCCTGTAGAAGAGAACAGGATACATGTTATTTGTTACACGTCAAGTGTAACGAATAAACACAGCCCTTGTGGTGTAGTGGCTAAGGTGTTGGACTAGGAGTCGGGAGATCCAGGTTCTAGTCCCCACTCGGCCATGGAAACCCACTCGGTGGCTTCGGGCCAGTCACACTCTCAGCCCAACCTACCTCACAGGGTTGTTATTGTGAGGCTCACATGGAGAGGAGGAGGATTATGTACACCGCCTTGGGTTACTTGGAGGAAAAAAGGCGGGATGTAAATATAATAAATCTAAATAAATAAAAATGAAAAAGACCATTCGTTACTGTCGTTATATCTCCGAAAGTTCTTCACCGATTGCTTTGAAATTTTGACACAGTGTTGCGTTCGAATACGCGAGCGTTGTTATGTAACTATGTTCTCTATGGGGTCAAAGGTTTGTCTTAAAATCGAAGAAATAGGCCTCCTCAAAACCAGTCCTGCTGGTCATTGTGACATCACCAACCAGTAGGCCAATCCGCTGCCTCTGCCTCCTCTCCTATTTGCATATTCTCTCGCAATTGGCTGAGTGAATATAGATGTCACACCTGTGACAGTTACACGTTCTGAAGAAAGGTAACTGCCATGAGTTTCCAGTAACCTCCTCACCGTAAAAACATGCTTTTATATCTCCGAAAGTTCTTCACCGATTGCTTTGAAATTTTGACACAGCGTTGCGTTCGAATACGCGAGTGTTGTTATGTAACTATGTTCTCTATGGGGTCAAAGGTTTGTCTTAAAATCGAATATATAGGCCTCCTCAAAACCAGTCCTGCTGATCATTGTGACATCACCAACCAGTAGGCCAATCCACTGCCTCTGCCTCCTCTCCTATTTGCATGTTCTCTCCTATTTGCTCTTATAGGTCATTGTGACATCGCCAACCAGTAGACCAATCCACTGCCTCTGCCTTCTCTCCTATTTGCATGTTCTCTCCTATTTGCTCTTATAAGTCATTGTGACATCGCCAACCAGTAGGCCAATCCACTGCCTCTGCCTTCTCTCCTATTTGCATGTTCTCTCCTATTTGCTCTTATAAGTCATTGTGACATCGCCAACCAGTAGGCCAATCCACTGCCTCTGCCTTCTCTCCTATTTGCATGTTCTCTCCTATTTGCTCTTATAAGTCATTGTGATATCGCCAACCAGTAGGCCAATCCACTGCCTCTGCCTCCTCTCCTATATTCATATTCTCTCATAATTGGCTGAGTGAATATAAATGTCACACCTGTGACAGTTACACGTTCTGAAGAAAGGTAACTGCCAGGAGTTTCCACTAACCTTCTCACCGTAAAAACATCCTTTTTAAAAAACCAAACAATCTGCTTTACTTCATCCAAATAATGCCTCGCAGAAGATCACACTTAGGTTGTCATACTCGCAGAGCGGAAGCACTGCGACGAGAAATTGCAAATCAGACTGAGGAAGAACGGGCATCAGCAAACGAGAGAAAAAGAAAAAGAATGCCTCAAATACATGCCAAGGAACCACCCAAGCAACGTTCAGCCAGACTTGAGGATGCACGGTTGCGAGCACGGCAATCGCGTTCTACAGCTTCAGATCTGCTTTGTTCTCAACAGAATGAACGCGACAGGCTGAGAGTGGCTGAAAGACGTCAACGAGAAACAGCACATCAGCGTCAAACACGACTCCGTGGTAAACAATCACACGATTACAATCGCCTTGCATTCCAGTACAACCCAGCTGATGATTATAGTTTGAGGTGGCATGTTCTCATCGGCACTATGACTGAAGTGTGTCCTTATTGCAAGGCTCTTAAATTTAATGGAGAAACAAAAGGAATGTGTTGCGCTGCTGGAAAAATTAAACTGCCTCAACTTGGAGGACCACCAGAGCCATTACAAACTTTGCTAGCCGGATATACCGCAGAATCAAAGCATTTCCTATCTAACATCAGGAAATACGACTCATGCTTCCAAATGACGTCGTTCGGCGCAGAAATCATCACAGCTCCATTTATGCCAACTTTCAAAGTCAAAGGACAAATTTATCATAAAGCCGGCTCCTTCCTTCCGTTTCAAGATAGTCAACATAAATTCCTACAAATGTATTTCATTGGTGATGGCAATGATGAATTGAATGCACGCTGCGGAATTTATACCGGCATAAAAAGGTCCATCGTTTCAAAACTGCAACAGCTACTTCACGAAAAAAACAATTTAGTACATTTGTTCAAAACAGCAATTGACATGATGCCATCTGATACACACAAGATTGTTATTCATGCTGACAAAACGCCTGCTGGAGAACGTGTGCAAAGATTCAATGCTCCAACTATAGATGAAGTGGCAATTGTTATAGTCGGAGATCAATCTTGACAGGACCTTTCAAAGGTGAAGATGTCCTCATTCCTCGCATTCCTATGATTCCAACAGATATGCCATTTCAATTTAAGAGATTGCAATTCCCAATTCGATTGGCGTTTGCAATCACCATCAACAAAGCTCAGGGCCAATCTTTAGAATTGTACGGTTTAGATCTAGACACAGATTGCTTCTCACATGGACAATTATATGTTGCGTGTTCTGGAGTCGGCAAACCAGACAATCTCTATATCTACACAGACAATGGAACAACTAAAAATATTGTATATCCACAAGCATTGTGAAATTAAACATATTAGAAACATCCGCTTTGTCTTTTTTTTCTTTTCAATTTAACCAGACTGAGCCACAGCAACGCGTGGCAGGGTACAGCTAGTAAATAATAAATAAATAAGTCAACAGCAATTGTCCTGACCCACCTAGGAAGCCATGCAGATGTGGAAGAAGGCTTCCATGTGGTCATCATCAACTGGATGGGGGAATCATACACTTACTGAAATAGTGTGTGCGCCCACAGTTCCCCCCTGCCCTTCATCCAACTGGGGACCAATATGTGGAGTCTTTTCAAATAAGATGCATTTGCTCCAATCATCTCTTCAAAAGGAGGGAGGCTAAATTTAATCCTACCCCCACTTCTTCCTTCTCATCGAAGAACAATGCAACTGCAGCTTATTTGATAGGGCTACATGCACATACAGTTGGATCAGAAGCAAAATCTGAGTAAAATCTGTAAACCACAAAAATCAAACCTAATGCTAAAATATAACATTGGAAAATTGATAACACTGTGCAAATAGTAACAACATGAGAACGCTTTTGCAGCAAATGCTCAGAATGCATTAGTGAGACAGACAAGCAAAGGATTCAATCCCATGTACAGTATAGTCAATGGGAGACCGAGCCCCATCACAGTCAATTAAATTTTCATCTTGAAAATAATTGCAGCAGGTTTTTACTACTGCAGTCATGCCCAGAACCAATCCTTCCTTCCAGTCTCCGCATGCTGTGTGCTTATTTAAATGAAAAGTGATCAGATACAGAGTAGGCAGATGGTCAAGCTAATCCTGTCTAATTTCTGGATAAAAGAATGTAAGATGGTTCAGAGTCTGCCTATCCTGGGATCTATGTAGTTCAAGGCCGGCTCCAGGTTTATGTGGGCTCTCAGCATGCCTCCCTGCCATGCCCACAGCTACCTCTATTGTAATGGGTGGTGCTGTCATGCTCCAAGATCCTGGCTCCTCATTCTTAGACGATGAGGCTCCAGAGTTAACAGATCAAGAATAGGGCTCAGTTACAGAAAGGCATCATGAGGCTCCCACAACCTTAGGACCTAGTTCTCCAGGAAGGCCCCAGGGACTATTTCCCTGTATCCGCAGAAGGTCACGTCACAATCCTTGGATTCGGAGGACTCTAGCCATGAAGATACTACCATGCTAGTTCCATTTCCTAGTCATCACAGCCGGAGGCTACTGAAACAGACCAGGTCCCTTTAAGGGAGAAGGCCTCAGTCAATAAGAAGATGAGGCTAACCAGCATAAAGGGAGTCAAAACCCTACTTAAGGCTTATTCACAACCTGCTGCTTGTTGGAGCAACATACAGGCCAACGAGTCCCAGACCCCACAATAACTCAGAGCACTCTATGGTGCTGTTCTTTTTCCTCTCCCTCTGGGAAACCTACTGCTTGCTGAGTATCTACTGAGACTGATTTTCCGCAAGTCCTCAGTGTAATCCAGACCTCATAGTGCCAAACAAATTTCATACAGTGTGAAGTTCTTCCTTTTGTCATTGTTAAATTTCTGCCAAGCAGCTTTGATTCCCAATTCTCATATTTTGAGACAGGGAGAAATATTTCCATCTCCCTATTCTTTTCCCCCATTATTCAGAATTTTAATTTATTTGGGGGGCATTCCCCCCAAATTTCAAGGGGTGACAGAAGCTGTATGCATCCTGTAGGCCACATGTTGCCCACTCCTACTATAGATGGATCAGGCCCTAATATGTTTAGTGTCCGCATTTACTGCCTACGAATGGAGATTTATGGCTGTCATTATCAGGTGTGGAAGCTGGGCCAGAGAAACTGCAGCTGGATTCCTAAGTTAGCTGGGATGCCAGCAGATGCCTGGAGTCATCGAGTAGGGCTTCTGGATGCAGGCAGAGCTGGGGTTGCAGTTCAAGCGGTCTTGGTTCAGCAGGTAGTCCAGACGCATGGAGAGTAGGATGGACCGAACTTTGTTTCCAGCACCTTCCCTAGGCTGCTCTGAGCCTTAACTCCTGACATCACAGTTAGCTCTGTAGCTTTCGAACTCTGGCAGCCTATTGATCTCTGACTTTCATTACCCTGCTCTCAGCTGGGGTTGAAAGAGGCTTGTGATCCCCTTCATCATCGTCTGGCTCTGATAAAGGGGCTTCAGCCGGCTCATGCCTGCCCCCTGAAAGTAAGGAGCCCTGTTCAACTTGACAGCTAGTCCTTTCCCCAGGATCTGCTAGAGCTTGCTCTTCCCCTTCATTCTCTGATGTTGAGGATTCTGGTGGAGGCATGACATCTAGGATCAGGGTGGCGGTCGCTCTGGGTTACTGACATTATACGTTCAGCAGAGGCTCTGTGTGCAGTGCTTCTAAAATTAACTATAAAAAAGTATGCTTTACTTTATATGCTGTTTCTTTTCCCTTTTCCAGACCATACTTGGCATTCAGTGTGAACTACAGAAGCAGCTCAGAAACTTCATTTCCTTGGACCAGCTTCCCATGACCCCCAAATACAGTGATGGGAGATGCGTGGAGAGGGCCAAACAACCCAGATTTGCTGCTGTTCCCTCTGTCTTTGGGAAGGGCATCAAATTTGCCATTAAGGATGGCCTGGTAACGGCCGATGTTATTGGGGTGGCCAACGAAGACAGCCGACGCATTGCCGCCATCCTCAACAACGCTCACTACCTTGAGGACCTGCATTTTACGATAGACGGGCGAGACACGCACTACTTCATCAAGCTCGGGTCTTTGGAAGAAGACCTTGCACTAATAGGCAACACCGGGGGACGGCGGATTTTGGAGAACGGCGTCAACGTCACCGTATCGCAAATGACTTCCGTCATCAATGGGAGGACTAGACGGTTTGCAGACATACAGCTCCAATACGGTTCTTTGTGCTTTAACGTTCGGTATGGGACTACCGTAGAAGAAGAGAAGAACCACGTCTTGGAGGTAGCCAGGCAGAGAGCTGTGGCTCAGGCCTGGACTAGGGAGCAAAAACGACTCCAAGAAGGCGAAGAAGGTATTAGGGCTTGGACAGAGGGAGAGAAACAGCAGCTTTTGAGCACGGGGAAAGTACAGGGCTATGATGGATATTTCGTTTTATCTGTGGAGCAGTATCTTGAACTTTCTGACAGTGCCAACAATATTCACTTTATGAGACAGAGTGAAATAGGCAGGAGGTAACAAACAGACAGACAGACAGACAGACAAACAATCTCTGCCTTTGCATCACCAAAGACTGCCTGTTTTTAAAAAAAACATTAAGTAAAGGTTTATTGTATTGGTTTTTCTAGATCAGAACTCTGTGTATATATAAATATAGAGGGGGGGAAACATATCCAACTGCCTTTAAATGTGACAGAAGATGGTATTTTAATATAGTTTGTTTAAACTCTTTGGGAGACGGCAATGATTTTTAGTTCTAGGGCGTGGCTGCATTCAACATTTGGTAGCCGCATTCCCAGTGTTGGTCGTCATTTGGAAATGGTTCACATGGGGCAAAATGTTCGTGTGCTCTCTCTATTTCCTTCTTCAGGACACAGTTTAATGGTTTTAATAACTTGCATTCAACTTGTTTGTAGTTGGGCCAGTGTCCTTGGTTCCTGGCTCTAGCTCATGAACCATCACTAAAGCACTCTTCACAATTTAGACATTTAAGGAGCCTTCAGGGGACAAGGTGCACCCATCGTTAATTTCTCCTCCGTGCCAGCAAAACAGAAACCAGCTTCTCTGACCTTCATGTCTGCTAGATAGGGAGTTGTGATGCCATTACCCTGTTAAGAAATTGCAAATAACGTCATTTTTAGTCATTGCCTTTTAGGATTAATCGTTTCATTGTGTGGATGGTAAGAAGTGGTAAGTCAAGATTTCAGGAATCTAAGCATTGCTAATAATCACGTCCACAAACACAACACACAGGAGGATGCACTTTCACTTGTCGGCTCAGAATATATTAAATGGAAGACCATCAATAGGAATGTCCATTCAACTAACATCCCTACTGTCAGTACTAGCAGCTACCATGTCTTTATTATAATACCTGGGTGAAGACGAGACTGTAATTCCCCCTCCCTTTTGAGGGTACTTGCAGCCGCCATGAGGATGGCTCTCCCAACATGGGGCTTCCTCCATGTTTTCTAACACATGTAGAAAATCGCCATTCATGAGAAAGATTTGCTCATGTGAAGGAGATACCAAATCGTAACTGAAATGCACCCTGTGAAACTCAAAAAAACTTAAGTAATGTCGCATGTCCAAAATCTGTATTTGTCTAATGCAGGAGTGCAGAAATTCAGGCCCAGAGGCCAAACCAGACCCTCCAGAGTTCCCCAGAAGGCCTTGCTTCTTTTCTCAAGGACACACCCCTTTTCTCAAGGACACACCCCTTTGTCCTGGCCCCACCCCCTTTCCCTCAACCACATCATTCAGTGATTTCCCGTCTTTTGTTCAGTTCCCCCCCCCTTCCATTCTAAAAGCTTGAAATGCCTCCCCTAAGACTTAGATGAAAGCAGCAAAAGTTTTAAACTAAACTATGCTGGTATTGCCTTTGGTCCTGCCCACCATGGGAATGGAGGACCCAGGAGATCATTCCAAATGGAATTTATCCCTCAGGCTGAAATAGGTTGAACACGTCTGGCTTAATGGTTGCATTTTGGTGTATTCCGCCAGAACAGTTCGGGCTCCAAGTCTTGAGCACATTTTGTCATTCTCAGTTCCCATCAAAATCAATCATAGTTGGCTGTGATTCTTAGTTGAACTGAGAAGAATCATCAGAGTGAATAAAGCTTCACTGGGGGGTTCTCTGAAATAAATGGCTGAAGGACAGCCTTGGGGCATACTTTACGGCCCGTTCATAAGACGAAATGGGATTGTTGAGAAATGCAGTTTGCAGCTCAGTCGATACTTGCATCACCAGTATTTGGCCTATTTCTGCCAGCTTTTTAATCATTCTATTTATTTATAATGAAACTGATAGTCCTCTTTCCCCCTCACCCCAGAGTGTGGAACCCAATGCTTACAACGTTTATCAAACCATCTTGACAACAGCCAACGATGAGTAAAATAACTATACCCAAAAAATAAGAAAAAGCAACAATAAAACAGTAGGGTCTGGTACACAGCAAGGAAGGCATTCCAAGGCATCCTGTGACAGGATGGATGTATCTGTGTGTGAAGGCAGAAATCGGTGCCTCAATGGTACAGGAAGACTTTTTAAATTGTTGGCTCTAGAAGCAGAGGGTCGCCTTTTGGGCTGTGCTTCAGAGAATTCAAAAGCTTGCTGGACCCAAAAATAAATAAAATAAAATAAAATGACAGGTTGTCAGCGAAGAAGGAATCAACCTAACCAACAAAAGAAAAATGGTTGAGCTGCAAGCTAAATCCATTCAACTCACATTGCCAATCAGCTAGTTTGGTCAGATGAAATGGCCCTATGTAAGTATGTATGTAGCATCAGAGGATGTGAATTAAGTTGCTCACATTATGAGTTCTAAGTGCAATGTTCCATCGTTAGAATAAATATTCTAATATTTAGTATTCGTATTTACTTGAGCTAAAGGCAGTTTGTTTTGGACCTATGGAGCATATGGTAGTTAAGGATGAGCCTGGTCCAGAAAATCAGATCTGAACCTACCAAATAATGACATTTTCTGTTCGCCCTTACTATTTGCCAGTCAGTGGTTCACACTATGCTTGTTCTCTGTCTCTGGCCTCTGGAGACAAAATCTGAACGGAAGGGTTGCCCACGTCCCAGAAATGAATCCACGCTCCCTCCCGCTGGATTGCGTTATGGGCTAAAAGAGAACACAATATTGGATCCAATTAATGTGATCAAGACTAAATAATCAGTATTGAAACCTGAACTATTCCTGTATTGGTGACTCTGATGTGATGGTCATTTCCCACAAAACTCTGGATAATTTGAATATGGACTTTCAGATCCATAAACCTGCACTTTCTAGTTCTGGACATTATTGATGTACGATGTGTATTGATGATGATGTATTTTAGCACTGATGTAAGATGTCAACTCTAGTAAATTTGCTTATAGTTTAAGCAATTCTACTATTTGAAGCTCACGAATTAAGGGAACATTTTCAAAAAGCTTTAAAATACCCAGAAGGAAGAAATGTTTTAAATCTCTTGCTATATAGTTATTAGCTTGACCTGTGCATTTCTAGTATGTAATACATATTATGTTAGCTTGTGCCTTGAGTTCCTTACAGTTGTATTTGTATTATATGCAGGAAATGCACTTTATATTTACTGACCACGGAGGGTTTTTAATGCTGCCTTGAATGTTGTGGTTTTCATTATTATGCCAAAAGCTCATAAAGTGATATGGATTACATTTTTCCCCACTTTGGCGTTTACCAATGAATGAAAAGAATTGACCAGGTGTGTTTTATAGGCATTGCTTGGTATAAAATATGGGTTAGAAAAAATATTAAATACCTGAGCCATCAGATTCTGGTGGTATCAGAGAAATGTTTCTATTCATGTCTGCTTCTGAAATTCAGAAAATCAATGTGTGTCACTATTGACACAATCCACCAAGCTTAGCTCCTGTGCATATCCTGTGCTTGGGAGTAAAAGAGAGTTGTGCCGAACTTCTGAATGGATTTCACCTTAAAGCAGCATGTCTAAGGTGCATCCAGACTGTGGCTTTTTTATTATTATTTCTTTGAGCGTTTGGAAGGACATGATTCTGTAGACAATATATCACTCTAAATAATCATTCTGTCTTATTGGCGTTTTGCCATTCTCGTAGTGGTGAACAGTATGCTTAAGAAAAACAAGCAAAATCCGACGCAGGAAATCTTTTACTACAATATCCCCGATAGGTGACCATTTAGCATTTAATCAAGGAGAATCTACCACATTCTAAGGCCATCTGTTCGACTTTCAATTGCCAGAAAACACATTAGCGTCGTTTTAAACAGTGACTGTCTCGTACATCTAGCATAGTCATTCACTATGGATATTTTGGCCAGTTCCAAATTCGCCTTCATTTCCCGATTGTCATTGTGACAGCGTAGGCACTTAAAACTTCTAGTGGTGTGCTAGTTATAAATATGCCTGGCAAAGTTAATGCATAGCCAGCACATCCAGGTGCTATTGGACAGATGTTCCTTTTTTGTGCTCATCTCTTCGAGAATGTTTTACAAAGTCTACTATTGCTTTCTCCTGGATCTGGTGACAGTAGGAAAGGAGGCAATTAACAAAACTGTTCTAATTAACAACAACCGAAATGAATTCCTAAAACACACACCAGGGAGGGCGGCAGCCATAATCAATAAAGCAATTCTCAGATTATGTGGGCCAGTTGGAATGGGTTGAGGTCACATTCAGTGACATGTACAGAATGTGTCTTAATATGGCATTTGTTAGTTCAAGAGTGATTTAGGCTTACATACTACCTAAAATTACATTCTACCATTGTGGTAATCAGCGGAATCACAGCCAAGGTAGAATTGCTGACCTTTTTAGATATTTATTTATTTATTTACAATATTTATATACCACTCTCCGTTCAACATTTCGGAGCGGTGGACAAAATAAAATAGAATAAAACCAGGAAAAACACACACAATAAAAGTACATTTTAAAAGAAACAAAGTGCAAAATAAACCACGGCTGGTGATCAAAGGAAGGCTTCCTGGAATGACATTTACAGGAGGCACTGGAAAGAATACAAAGTTGGCACCTGCCTGACCTCCAGAGGCAGGGAATTCCATAGGAGGGGGCCACCACACTGAAGTCTCTTCCCCTGGTGGACTCCAATCGGAGGATGGATCTATGTGGAACCACCAGGAGCATGCCCTCAGATGACCTCAGTGACTGGGCAGGTTGATAGGGGAGAAGGTGTTCTCTCAGGTATCCTGGTCCCAAGTTGTTTAGAGCTTTGTACAATAGTACAAGAACCTTAAACCTGGCCTGGTAGCAAATAGACGGCCAACACACGTTGGATTTCAGACTTTGTGCTTGTTCATGCATTGTTGCTTGGCTAATTTTCTTTTCCTTTCTTCAGTATTTTGCACAAAATAACAAGAGGGGTATTAAAAGGGACTTGCTAATGAGCAATTAAGCCAACTCTGGAAAGCACTGTGGAATATTGAGTGCTTGCGTTGGCAATGAAGCCCCTGGCTACTCGTATTGGCTGAACTGTTGTGATACCTTGGAATGTTAGCAAATATTCCATCTGCTGAAGGATGTTCTCAGACACGAAATCTTCACATCACTCCAGTTTTGTCAGTTCCTTCCACCAGCTTAAAAATGAGAGGAGCTTTCTAGGCAAAGTAAAGGAGAGGGACGACTGGAAAATTTGGTGGGAAGGTTCTTACAAGAAAGGTTGAGAACCTTTCCCATCTCTATGCATAAAGCAGGAAAAAAAAGGACAAAACGAGGCAGGAGAGACTGGAGATGGTGGAATGGACAGCACTGCATCAGACTATAGGTGGGGCAACACATTTTTAAATGGTTCCCTACAGACTCCTCAGATGAGGAACTAGAATCCATGACTTCGACACACATTCAACTGCTTCCAGCAGAGAAAATAGAGAGTGGAGCTGGAGTCCACGCAGCAAAGCAGGAATGTCAGCCATTGCCATTTCAGATATTTGCTAGCTCTCAGCTAAAGGGCGAGATAGAATTCTCAGCAGGCCTGCTCTGCTATTTTGGGACACAGCTTATATCAGTTCTTTCCATTTCCCTGGGGTGCATGGGGAACTGTCCAAGGTCTTGAACCTCCAGAATGGGGCCTGCTTGGATACTTGATGCTAGACCCTTGCCTGAGGTCTATCTCCTCCAGGCTGAGTTCAGCACCCGACAGGACACAGGCAAAACAAGCCCTAGGCTGGACTCTGACTGAGTTAGAGCCCAGTTTCCTTGGCAGGGCATGAGAGCCGGTATGGTGAACAGCAGCACGAGAAATCACTGTACCCTCTCAACTGTCCATCCGTGTCCTCTATGCCACCCTTTTAGAGGAACAGGTGTCACCTCATAAGTGACAGTCAGAAACTGGCAAAGTGGAATGCAATAGCCCAGCCCAAGCCTTGACCTCACTTCCTTTTCCTGGGCTACCTTCCAGAGACAGATCACAGTTGTGACCTTGGGCTTCTAGGCTATTGGATTCCACTTGGAAACATATTTCTGGCAAGTCTATAAAACACATCATAGCAGTGTTCCCACCATCAGAATATATATGAATGACAGTAAAACAATACTAGTTCAGTAATTATTCAGAAAATCTAGGACATTTTAGTCGGTCTATAACAAATCTGGAAAACAAATCTGGAAGTCAAAACAAATCTGGAAAACATACAACCTTATATTCACCTCCTGTTTAACCCTCCAATCTTCTGAATTTGACACTTCAAAGGAAATGTATCATTCTTCCAATCATATGTTCAGACATGATTGAAACCCTAGGGCTGGTGTGTGTGTACATGTCTGTGTGTGTGTGTACGTGTGTGTGTGTGTGTGTGCGAGAGACTGAGAGTGATAAAGGAGGTGAGTTTCATTTTTTTAGGAGAAGCAGGTTCTTATCATGCTCCTCTGAGTTATTGACCTTCAAATGGAAGTGGGCAACACAATTTGATCTATAAAATAGTCACTGAACAGGGAAGTCTATAATGGAGTCCAAGACAGCAAAGTTACTTAAGGTGAACAAAACAAACTGGATCATATTTTAGCGTAAGATGGCAAATGTTATAAAATGTGTTAGGTCTACGTGTTCTTGCGCTCCTAACATTGCCTTTCCAAATATACACATGCTAGCTTATACAACCCCAAACTGGAACTGGTAATACTCAAGTTCAATTTATTGTGGAATTTCCTTGGTCTTTAGCCACATTACATTATCAGTCCAAGAGAATGTGTTTGCCAGTTACAATCTTTTCTCAGATTTTAGTGGTGAACTTTAGCCTCTTAATAAACGTTAGTATATCAAAGTGTGTCCTTGACAATATTTCACATGTATGATGATGAACCTCCATGCCAGAACATTGAAACTTTAATAAACAAGGTGTCAATAAACACAAAGAAAGCCTAGCATACAGTATTATGTCAATTACTAGTCTTTTTCTCCCTTTCTCATGAGAAGTAATGATGTTTACAATGTATGCCAAGATTTTCGATTCCTATCTAACAACAGTTCTAATCTTATTGAAAATGTAGTATAACGGCCTGAACCTTGTTGCTAAGAAACAATAAGATTTCAGTTTTGTATTCCTGCTCTGAACACGGACTGGATACTGTACAGGTTTATGTTCAGCGCCTGCAGTGAAATGGTTTGTTGCATTATTTTTGCTCTGGTTTTCAGACCAGATGCATGTATTTTCTACAAGACCGTTACAACAACCTTCTGTAAATAGTCAAAGTTAATATATGATGTGTTGACATTTGGAAAAAACAAACAAAGTACTTTGAATATTTCATTTTTAAAAAATAAAGTTGCAAACAATTAACCAGAGTGGCTTTGTTGGTGTTGGACTAATTATTTTAGAGAGAGAAACAGGAGTGTGCCGGTTTCCAGATGATGGGTTGGTGTTTTGTAGTGGTAAGAGTTTATGGTTTGTGAAGTAAGTTCTATGCTCCATTTGCCCTTTTCATATTCTCTTCCTTGTACGTTACCCCCCTTACATAATCACTTTCTGGTTCCTTTACTTCATGGGAGGAATCAAATACAGCAAGGAGGACAACACACATGAGCATTTGATGTTGTGATCGACCATTGTGGAAGAGTTGTGGTTTATAATAATAATATTTATTTATTTATTTCTTACCCTCCTAACTGGGATAAGGGGCATACAATTTAATACTTAACCATTGGATAGTGGTTACCCCTACCCATTTATTGGATAGTGTTTATTTTTATTTATTTACAACATTTATATATTGGTCCACATCTAAATGGATTCCGTAGCAGTGAACAATAAAAGATGGAAGGAATAAAGCACCACATTAAAAGTGTTTTTTTTAAAAAAAAGCATACCAATAAAAACCATGGCTGGTCAGTTGAGGAGGACTTGTTGAAATATACAGGTATATTCAGTAGGTGGCAAAAAAACGACACAATGTTGGTAGCTGCCTGACCTCCAGAGGCATGGAGTTCCATAGAAATACGGCCACCACAATGAAGTCCACACTTGGAAGTGCATACTCTGGGTGGACTCAAATCAGGCCATAGGTCCATGTGGAACTACCAGGAGCATCCCAGTTGATAAGTGTCCAAAGCACTTCACATGCATTATCTGGTTGTAATCCTTAAAATAAATCAGTATTATCTCCAGATTGCAGATGGGGGAAACTGAGGATGATAGAGTGTGTCTTCTCTAAGGCCACCTAATGAGTTCATTGCAAAGGTATATTTGAAATGGAGACTTCTTGATTCGTAGTTCAGCCTCTTAGCCATATCTGTCTGTCTATCTCTCTACACCTTTTGGTGGGGGTAATGCTATCATTAATCATAGTTTCATGGAATGTGAAAGAGTTTAACAGCCTTTCCAAGAAGACAAAAGTGCAGATAAGGGCAACTAAAATGATCAAGGGGCTAGAGCAACTCTCCTATACAGAAAGCTTACAACACCTGGGATTCTTTAGCTTAGAAAAAAGGTGAGTAAGAGATGACACGACAAAATGATGCGTGATGTGGGGAAAGTGGATAGGGAGACATTTTTCTCGCTCTCTCAGAATTCTAGAACTCAAGAGTCATCCCATGAAGCTGACTGGAGGGAGGTTCAGGACAGATAAAAGGAAGGACTTCTTCACCAAGCACTTGGGGGGGATCTACACTACCGCTTTTAAAGCGCTTTAAAGCACTTTGAAAACATTTTGAAACCTGTATATGTAGTGTGTCCTGGGCCCCAACAGTTGTCAAAACTGTTATAAAGCGCTTTAAAGCACTTTAAAGCTGTAGTGTAGATCCCACCATAGTTAAATTACGGAATTCACAACAAGATGTAGTGATGGCCGCCAATTTGGAAGTCTTTAAAAGAGGATATAGACAAATTCATGGAGCTGAAGGATATCAATGGCTAACTAGCCCTGGTGGCTATATGTTACACCTAGGATTTGAGACAGTACATCAGTTGCTGCTGGGGAACATGGGTGGGAGGCTGCTGCGTCCTGCTTTGTTGTGGGTCCCTGGTCGACAGCTGGTTGGCCACTGTGTGAACCCAGTGCTGGACTAGATGGACCCTTGTTCTGATCCAGCACAGCTCTTCTTATGTTCTTCCCCTGTTGCAACCCACTCTTCCTAGCCACAGGCTCCAAAACCTACAATATTCTTTATTATAGTCTGTCCTGTAAGTGGCTGGGTGGTGTTTTGTTGCTTTCGTTGTTGTTTACAAACATACTTATGACACAATATAAACTGAGTTGACAAGAGCAGAAGCCCTGACTTTACTGCCACCTTTTATGGACGAGACGGATGGAGATATTATTGTGCCCGGTCGCAGATAATTTAGAATCCTGGCTTTTCCCATTGTATTCAATGGGCAGCGCCCACTCCCTCCGCCTGGGGAAGAAAAAGAGTTTCTAATGGAACCAGGAAGTGCTACTTGCAAACAGTGTGTGTTGTTACTCTATAGATTTAAGCTCTATGTCTCCGTCGAAATTCCTAGCGTCCGTCCGTTGACTCCAATGAGGACTAGACAGGAGCCGATCTACCTGATCTCTATGGCATGATCTCTATGGCGCCTCCTCCTTAATGGAGAACCGGAAGTGACGCCATAACGCGATTCCTGTTATCCGCCTCCTCTTCTACGTGAACTACAACTCCCGTGATGCTTTACAATCGGCAAAGCCGCCTTGCGGCTGACGGGATTCGTAGTCCGAGCGGCACCCTGAAGGTCACAGCCTGCCCTCACTCCTAGTGTCACGGAACCCAAAAACGGCTCCGTTTCAGTGTGAGAGAGAATTTCCCTGTCCCATTGAAGAGCGCGACACGATCCCATCAGGACGCCTCTACCCTTCGTTCCTCTCTCTACGGTGCGGGCGTCGTTGACGCCGGCAGGCCGCCTTCGACGTCGGCAGTGACGTCACGGCGCACCCGTCGGCTCCTCCTTCCCCCCAGACACCCCCCCCACCGGCGGGACAGGATGAGCTCATCCGCCCGCCCACGCAGGCAGGGGTCGCTCGGGCTCAGCGGAGCGGAAGTGACGCAATCGGGTGTGAGGCGGCTGGAGTGTAACCGTTGCTGTGTCTCCTTTCTGGTCGGCGCGGCCTAGCCCGGCTTCTCGCCTGCCTCTCCGTCCCCTTACGCCTTCCTCCTCCTCCTCCTCCTCTTCCGTCCCCGCTTCCCTGCCCTGCCCTGCCCGCCCGCCCGCCCGCCTGCCATGTCTGTGCCCGGAGGAGCCGGCGGCGAGTTCGGCAACCCGCTGCGCAAGTTCAAGTTGGTCTTCCTCGGCGAACAGAGCGGTGAGGGCCGGGCGGGGCTGGGCTGGGAAGCGGGGGCGGCAGCGGAGGAGGAGGAAGCGGGAGGGAGAGGCAGGGCCGGGCCGGACCTGGGGCGGCGGCAACAGCAGCAGCTGAGGTTTTCCGGGGCTGGGCGAGTCGTGGCGGTCCCCGGAGAGACCCGTCTCGGCTGCCCCGAAACACAGCACCCTCCCCCCCCCCCATGCACAGCGCTGCCGCCCTTGAAATGCCGCCTCCCCCCTGGGCGGGTTGGGGCTGGGGCGGGGGCGGGGCAGGAACGGCGGAAGGGGTCGTGGCGCTTCACCCCCCCACACACACACCCTTTATACGTGTTCTATGGTTTTACTCAATTGTATGTATTTATACTTATTGCTGTTCCCCGCCTCGATCCAAACAGAGGTGGGTAAGAAATTATTATTATTATTATTATTATTGAGAGGCGGGTAAGAAATAAATTATTATTATCATCATCAATTAATTAATTTCAGTGCATGGTGCCTTGTGGAGTTAGGTAAGCAAGAAAACGGACAAGATCCTCCCACCACCACCACCACCTCTCTCTCACGTCTGCATAAGGCCGTTGCCCTGGGAATGCCAGGGAAGCTCCCCCACCCACCCCACCCCTGTAGCTCTGCGTTTTCTGAGCAGGAGGTCTCCGGTTCAACGTCCAGGAAAAGGATCCGAGCTGCTGCCTTCCACTGTCAGCAACACAGGGCTGGGTGGGCCAAGCAGCTGGGCGCCGTATTAGGCGGCTTGCTCTGTGCTAGATCAGTTTTGTAATGTAAATGTCATTAGCTATCAACTAATTGCAGTATCATGAACATGGTACAAACAGACAAGAAGTAGGACCAAGCTGTGTGCTGGTATTATTATTAGTAGTAGTAGTAATAGTAGTAGTAGTAGTATTGCAACTACTAGCCTGTAATTTCTTCTCCCACCCCAAATTTTAACTAGGGGCTTGAGGAAAGAGAGAAGTGCAGTACAAACCTGAGATTATTTCCTTCTCCACCAGATGCAAACTGCCGTAAAATGGGTCTTGCCTTGCTTATTCCACTCCACCCTCCCATTGCATTCAATTCCGTATTCATGTGAAAGCGTCAGGACCTTTCAAGGGAAAATTGGTTTCAGTGACTACTTATTCATTCATTTATTTTGAGTCACTGATCTCTCGCTCTTTCCTGAGGAGGCCTAAGTGGCATATTCTAAAATCCCTAAGGTGATAGAACCAGCTGTGCAATTCACAGCAGCCAAAATATCTAGCAGGATTCAAAAGCCCAATTAAAAAGAGAAGTTAAGGCCCTGTTCAGAAGACACCTTAAACCTCAGCTTTAACCATGGCCAATAAGGGTTTTTTGCCTCATTCACTGTGGTTAAAACCGTGGTTTAAGGTGTCGTCTGAACAGGGCCTAACTGTCTTAAACACAAGTAGCAAACGAGCTATATGGATCTCTTGGGGGGGGGGGGTGACATTCAGAGGCAGTGAGGGGGGACCACCACAAAAAAGACCCTGCCATATGTTGTCACTCTATACCTGGAGGGGCAGCAAAAGGGCTCAGTTCTCTTCCTCTCCTTCCCCACCCCTACTAAATATGTGGCATTTCCCACTCATTTATCCATCCCCCAATTTTGCTCACAGGGCTGGAAATTAATTTGGTTGTGTCTTTGCAAGAGGTCTAGGCCTGGGAGAGATTGACAATTCATCACTGTAACCCCATTTAAAGTTTGATGCCTAAGGGCTTGTGATCCTGTACATGCTGAAATCTAGGAACGTTTCTCATTGAACTTGATGTTACTAATTTCTGAGTGAACGTGCACAGAGAAAGCCAAACAAACCCAAATGTGGTTGTTCCTAGGAATTGCAATTGCTTCCCCACTGTGTAGACCCTAATCTCATAACATTCCTTTTTATCACCAGATATTCCAAGGTTGGATTGCTTACCTGTCCATCTTTTGGTCTGCCTGATAGTATTCATTAATGCCCAGTTCTAATTCGTTTTGATGCCTTGTTTCTTAAGGCGGGGTGTTTTTAAAGTGGCATCACAGTTTTGCTTTGTGTCAACATACTTAGCTGTGATAACATAATTGTGTGAAATTGCTATTGCAGGTCAGTTGCCTAGGACAGTGCTTTGTTGTCACGTGAGCACACTTATAGAGAAATGCTTATAGAGCTTACCAAGTGATGAGCTCATCGCCTCCTAACATCTCAACTGATCACATGATTTGATCCTTTACTGTTCCAGAGGACAGCTTCTAGGACACTTATTACCAAATGTGTGAATAATAAAATCCTGTTGAAAGCATCTCTTATAGGTGCAGGCTGGAGAATTGTTCCACATAAATTTCTCTCCAGCGCTTTGAATTGCACTGTTGGCTAAAGTCCAAAATCCAACATATTGAAGCATGATAAAGGAGCTAACAGAAAAAGTGGTGGTATAAATATAGAAGCACAGAGCAGTGCAGTTTGGCTTGACCAGACTGAAATTATTGTTAGGGTAAAAACCCCAACCAGAAAGGAGGGAACAGGAAAACCAGACAAGTCCAGATTCAGTGATCATTCTTTATCGAACTACACGTGTAGGAGGAAACTCACCCTCGATGGATCGAAGACGAGCTTCTCTACCCGTCATCCACAATCAACATCTTTTATAACATTCCCTGCCCCTCCTGATGAGTACATGGCTCCTCCCATCCCTTTTAGATTGCAGAGTTATATATTTTCCATAAATGAAACTATTTCTAACAGCTAACAACACATAATATTGTGACAACTATGCCCTGTTTATGTAACTTACTGTACCAGGTAAGCCCCCCATGCAAGGGCAGGCGAAGCTGACTTTGCTGATCATTGGGGTAGTTTTCGTGATAACGAGCATGCGCCGAAGTGTCTGGGATAATGTATTTTTATTTATTTTATTTATTTATTGCACTTATATACCACTCCCATAGCCAGGGCTCTCTGGGCGGTTTACAGAAATTCTAAAATTAAGATAAAAACGAGTATACAAAATTTAAAATTCTAAAACACAGAACATACACACATAAAGCATTAACGGTTAAAAAAAACTAAACGTGGGTGATTAAGATGTGCTGCCATATGCCTGGGCAAAGAGGAAAGTCTTAACCTGGCACCGGAAAGATAGCAGCTTTGGTGCCAGGCGAGCCTCATCAGGGAGATCATTCCAAAGTCTGAGGGCCACTACCGAAAAGGCCCTGTCTCTCGTTGCCACACTCCGAGCCTCTCTAGGAGTAGGCACCCGGAGGAGGACCTTAGATGTTGAACGTAGTGACTGGGTATATTCACGTTGGGAGAGGCGTTCCATCAGGTATTGTGGTCCCAAACCGTGTAGCACTTTTAGCACTTTTATCCCGCCCTTTAACCAAAATGGCTCTCAAGGCGGCTTACAAAAATATTTCTTAAGACAGTCCCTGCCAACAGGCTTACAATCTAAAAAACATGACACAAAAGGAAAGGGGATTGGGAGGGAGGAGGAGGGGGGATCAGGAATCCAAGCCTTAGAACCTGTGTTTTTGGAAACTGCTACATTTGCTGACCAGTTTAGGAGTAGAAAGTGCAGAGCGACTTTGAGCAACTTGCCAACTGCATTCTGATGACTCTTTATTAATGAACAGAGGGAAAGGGAGGGGTCTGGTGGCAGAGCCCTGAGTGCTTGGTGTACACTTTCCCCCCAGAAAGGGGGTCTTTTGAACACCTTAACATTATTTGAGTATAAGGCAGGTCACTAAACAAATTAATCATAATTCTTAAACACAGGTATAGACAATGGCATAGTCTTCCACTTCTCATACTTGCAAACTTTTATTTGTAGCTGTTTTCATTTTTATCTGGTTGTACAGGGAAGAAAAATGAGAATCACGGGAAGACTGCTGTTCTCACAACAAGCTCAGCTTGTAGAACATCTTCCCCTAATCTGTTGTCTTCCAGATGTGTTGAACTACAATTACTATCACATCTGGGGGACACCAGTTGGGAAGGCTGAAGTCCAATGTCTTTTAGGAGAAATGGGATATCAGCCCTATTATATGGAGTTAAGACTGATATGAAGTTCTTATTTGCAATTCTTACCGTACATGTATAGATGTGTGTAACAGGCCTGTAGCCATATACTGAGGCTCACAATGCCAGTAAATTAATGCTTTGTATGGGACATGTGGGCCCTGGCATAGTATCACCAAACTATGTCACCCTGCAGTTTTAGGCAGCTTAGGAGTGAGGTGGGCCCTGGCATTCTAGCTCATTTTTTTATTCACATTCTGATGGATTGCCATGTTTGTGTTTGGCTTCTACATATTTATTCCACAGTGCTCAGTTCATACAGGAACTGCTTCATGCTTTCCATAAAGATAAAAATGTGACTAGAATGTTGTTTGTAATAACTTCTAAAAGCTGCAGATCCAAAACTCATGCTGCTTTCTGTAGGATTTTTAAAATGAAGTAATATGATAAGCCATTCAGAGATCTCATGTGTTTGGGGAGATTCCATCTGGAGATCTTTTCGGTATTGTAGTGGATTTTTCCAGAAGAGAGTGGCAACGTGTTAAGTGTGAACTTTTCACAGACCCACATACAGTGTCTAGTAGTATATGTATATTTACTTAGTAGAGTAGTTGGCAATTATTATGAGGTTGGAGTTGGTTTACACAATATTTTTTGTACTTTTTATTGTGAATATCAACAAAACAGAACAAAAACCAGTGAAAACAAAAAGAAAACGCATGACATATACAGGAAAATCCTCATTTTTCATCATAGAATAGTAGAGTTGGAAGGCCATTGAGTCCAACCCCCTGCTCACTGCAGGAATCTACCTTAAAGCATCCCTGACAGATGGTTGTCCATCTGCCTCTTGAATGCCTCTAGTGTGGGAGAGCCTACAACCTCCCTAGGTAACTGGTTCCATTGTCGTACTGCTCTAACAGTCAGGAAGTTTTTCCTGATGTCCAGCCGGAATCTGGCTTCCTGTATCTTGAGCCCGTTATTCCGTGTCCTGAACTCTGGGATGATCAAGAAGACCATCCCAGGTATAACCATTAATTAAAAAGTAGTTTACACAATTGTTTACACAAATATTGTGAAGGTTAGTGCTTCTTTTTACTAACAGTAAGCAGATAAACTTAAGCAATTGCCCGGTACACTTCATACTTACCTTCTGATGAGACTTGTTCTTTACTGTAAGGAACTCTCTTTCCTGCCAAGAAGTTAACCCACCCATCCTGTGCACATTTTTCTCCTGGGTAAAGAGAGGCATGAGTGTGTGTTTTGATAGTCTTTAGCTAGGTGTGACAAACACTATAACATCCTGAAAGGATTGGCCTTCTGCCTGTTCTCACCTGAGAGGGAGAATACACGCCCACCTGCTCAGGTAAAAATCTCTGGGGGGCAATGCCTACTTCTTCAAAGAAACCGGCACAGCTCTGGCTTCAAGTTGAGGGGCTTGTAACCTTGTCTTTGCTTTTACTGTCTGCATCTGCTTTCCATCAATAAACCATATGTCATAAGTGAGCTTGAGTCATATTGGTATCCTCAAATCTGTTTAGCGTGGTTCCTGAGTGGATCAGGTCCCCTGTTTAAGACAGATACTTCACCTACAACTTCATCTATTAATAGTAACTCTTCTTCCCCCTTCTTCTGTAGTTGGAAAGACCTCCCTGATCACCAGATTTATGTATGACAGTTTCGACAACACTTACCAGGTAAGTGGGAATGTAATGAACCCTCCTAAGCAGGGATCAGCAGACTTCATGCATATTGGATCTATTTTGTTTTTCATGCAAAGTAGTGATGTATGCTAAAAATCAAGGAGTAGCAATACTGCTGACTACGTGCTCAGCATAGGAATCTTTGGTCACTGCCAGAAGCAAGTTCAGAAGTCCCTTTCGCATAAAAATCCATTCGTCGTTTTCCCCCAAGCGTTCTTTTCCAGCAAGCTAATGTAAGTGGGGGAAACTTTTAGTTGTTGATATTGTTAGACTAGGAGCAGCTAACCTGTTACCCTCTGGATGTTTTGGACTACAACTCCCACAATCCCTGAGCA
Organism: Elgaria multicarinata webbii; assembly: GCF_023053635.1. Lineage (NCBI taxonomy): Eukaryota > Metazoa > Chordata > Lepidosauria > Squamata > Anguidae > Elgaria > Elgaria multicarinata. The sequence goes on from NC_086185.1 coordinate 10,273,751, forward strand.
CTGGCCATGCTGGCTGGAGTTTATGGAGCTGCAGCCAAAACACATGGAGGGCACCAGATTGCCTGGCCCTTGTGTTAGACAATTGGTAGTCAGAAATCTGCAAATCATTCAGCAAACTACCAGTAGACCTTCTGTCCTCCCCAGGCCTAGAGTGTTTAAAATTCACTGTCTTCGTACGGCACTTTAGAAACTAGAGGGAGTCTAGTTTTGTGGTTAAGCAGCATGGTTTAGCATGTTGTCTGAACCAGGCCATAGAATCCAGATAAGAGTTGGACACACCTATAATCTTCCAATAGAAAGAAGCAAATTTTATTGATCAATACTTTAATGATAACTTTCATATTTTAGTTATTGTTTTAATATTGTTTCAGTGTTTTGTTTGGTATGTATTTGTTGGATTTTGTTACCCCCTTTGGGAGGGTTTTACCCTAAAGGCAGGATGCAATTACATGAAATAAGTACATAATACTAGATTTTACACATCTCCTGAATTACGTATTCATACACACACACACACACACACCTCTTAATTTATTGTTTGAAATATTTGTCATCTCAAGGGTGATTTTCACAATGAAATACAATATAATAAATATAATAAATATAATAATTAATAACATCTTATTTAATGTCCCATAAAGCACTATGGTATTCATGGACTGCAATCTCAGTGAGGTAAATGCATTTGGTAGTCTATAATCAGGAGATGTTAACGAAAAGCTTTGTGAATCATGAGGCAATTCACTACAGCTATATCCTCTTGTGTCCCAAATGTTCTGGTTTATCTGATATTTTATTCCCAAGTTTATAGAGTCACCAAAGAGTCCAGTAAGACCATAGCGTGTTATAACGTATTATTATTATTATTATTGTTGTTATTATTATTATTATTATTATTATTATTATTATTTAATTAATTCAGCTCCAGATCTCCTTTTATTCTTAGTGTAATTGTTCTGAATTGGATCTAAACTAAGCGAGCTCCACTTAGTTTCTATTGAAATAAATGGGAGTTAAGTCATGAGTAGTCCTATTGATTTTAATAAGACCCCAATTCAACTTCGTTTGGATCCTGCCCAAGGTCTTTAACTCTAGGCAAAACTTTTGAAACTGTTCGCAGAACTCCATGTTCGGGAACCTGCATGTCCCTTTGCAGTGTTCATTAGATTTCTTAATTTATGATGTCAGTCCTCACAGATCTTCCATACAATTAAAGAACTTGCAAATGTGTAAACTTCCTGTTTTCATGCCTCTTAAATAGAAGTTTATTGTAGCTGAAAGTTATTGAGACTTTTCTCATTTTTCCAGGCAACTATTGGAATTGATTTCCTCTCAAAGACTATGTACTTGGAAGACCGCACGGTGAGTGGGGTTATCCGTGTGTTTAACTTGGCAAGGATGTGATCATTACACTGCAGACCCATGCTAGGTGTCCCTGGTTCACCTTTCAAGAGTGAATCCCTCACTTTTACCTCCCAGCCATGGTCTGGGGGCAAGGAGGAATAAGCAGGCTGTGGTGTGAGTGTCAATTTATAACACACTGTGCTGTGAAGGTCTGCCCAGAGCTCAGAAATTCTATCCCATGAAACATTTTAGCATTATGTTGGCACAGCTTACATATTTTTCAAGCCCTTCTCTCCCTGAGCCATGAGGGTTGGAATTCTGCTGTCTTTAACAAAAGGGAATGAGAGTGGAGGTCCTTGAGAATCCACATGTTAGGGCAGATTGTACACAGAATTGCAAAGGAGGACTAAAGGCAAACACGTGGTGGTTTCGCCATTCAGTCTCATGGGACTGGCTTTCATTGCATCTGCGGAATTTGAATCTTTGGCTGCGGTACCCTGAGTTCTGAGAACTGGAGGGAGGCCAGTCTGGCGTCTAGAATCTCATCTGGCATCACGTTCTTAATTTCTGCAACAGTGAAAATGTACAAAACGGCTTGAAGTCCTTTCTGACAACAGCTCTATGGAGAAAAGTGAGGCTCAGAGAAAGTGGTTGTGCCTAAGCAGTTCAGTGAACATGATGGCTGAGCAGAAATTTGAACCTGAACCTTTTATCTCCAAAATACATACTTGTCCATGGCACCACATCAGCCCAGTGTTTATGGCAGAAAGCCATATGTTATCTGGCTTCTCAGTCTGAATTGGCTGTGCTTCTTACTTTTGGCTGTCGGAAATAATCCAGGAGACATCTTAGTTCATTATACAGCCTACTGTATAGAGCGATAGGTCTCATTCTCTAGGGAGTGGCTCTATGTAGGAACTCGGCTTACACTACAAAATAATTCTTCATCTTGAACTGGGATCTTCACCAGCAAGCAACCAGTATGCCTTGGCAAGCAATTACTTTTAATAACTGAATTGCCTAGGGAGCCTTAGCTAATGGGTGATAAAGAAATGTAATAAATAAACATGTTTTGAATTGGTCAGCAATGTTGAATGCTTCACCCACCAATTCCCATAAGCCCAGGGTAGGCAAGAAGGTGCCTGGGAGTACGAGTGCACCCTTGGACACCTTTCTTGGGACCCACCTACTCCTATTACTATTATTTTTTTTTAATTACCAGCAGGTGATATTGCAGTTAAAAAGCTCTGTTGATACTGAAAATTGTAGGTGCAAAGGAGTTTTATATGTTGGGGCTCAGACCCCACATCTGCCTTGTACTCAGTCTTTTGGGCAAGTTATTTGTCCTTTGCCATGCCTCCCATAGCAGCCATTTTGTGATGGTGCCCAGGACAGTTTCTCTTATTATTATTATTATTATTATTATTATTATTATTATTATTATTATTTTTTATTTGTATCCCGCCTTTTGCCCAATGCTGGGCCTCAAGGCGGCCTTACAAAGTTTAAAATATACATGGGGGTGGAGGGACAAAACCATAAACATTTAAAATACACAACAAAATTATAAGACATTAACATAGATGGAGGGCCAGATTATTCTCCAAAGGCCTGCTGGAACAAAAAAGTTTTAGCCTGCTTCCGAAAGCCCATCAAGGAGGGAGCCAGCCTAGCTTCCCCAGGAAGAGAGTTCCAGAGCACCGGAGCAGCCACCGAGAAGGCCCTCTCCCATGTTCCCACCAAGCGTGCCTGTGAAGAAGGTGGGACTGAAAGAAGGGCCTCTCCAGAAGATCTCAAAGCACAGGCAGGCTCATAAGGGAGAATACAGGCTTTCAGATAACCTCGACCCAAAATCCATAGGTAAAAGACTCTTTGACCCCCTTCCTTCCCAGTGTGAAGAGCAACAGAGGCTTTGGCAACACACGCATGCGCGCCACCTTTCCCTTTATTATGCAGCTGATTTGAGACACAGGCAACGTACCCCTAATGAGCCACTGAGGTGCATATGGAGAACTCCACTGACACCTCTCTTGCTATTTGCATTGAATGTGTGCATACCTACATGTGGACACTTGACCTGTGTCTTGGCTGAAGTGCTTAATCAGGGGATCAGGAACAAGGTTGTATGTTAGAAGGCATTTCACAGGGGCCTGATTCGGCCTGCGGTTCCTGTACCTGCTTGTTTCTGCTGTGGGTAAGACAAAAAAGTTAATAAGCTTCAGCCAGTCGCATGGTGAGACCCAGCGGCTGGCTGATTTGACGTAAAGGAATCATTCGGAGGAAGAGAAGTCAAGGTATCCATCAGCGAGCTGTTCGCTTCATTTTGCACTGCATTTTTGTTTCGTTTAAACTTTTCCCCCCTCTCCGTTCGTTACTTGCGTTGTTTTGCCTCAAGAGTTTGCATTGTTTTGTTTTGTTTTTTTAATTTCATATAAGTTTTGTTTTGTTTTGTTTTTGTTTTTCCATATTCCTTCTCTTTCCTCTCCTCCTTCCCCCCCCCCCCCCACATTTTCTGTTTTCCCAGATCAGGCTGCAGCTGTGGGACACAGCCGGCCAGGAGAGATTCCGTAGCCTCATCCCCAGCTACATCCGGGACTCTGCCGCAGCTGTCATTGTCTTTGACCTTACAAGTAGGTACTGGGGCTTAGCCTCTGTGAGGAGAGAAGTCCACTTTTGTCCTTCTCAGGAAACAAAAGGGATAAAAGCCATCTCAAAACTTCCAAGGACAGCTGGGTAGAATCTGTTGCTACTAGCGAAGGGCCACCTCTTTTATTTATTTATTTACAATATTTATCTACCATTCCCCATTCAAGGATTTCGGAGCGGTGGACAAATAGAATAAAAGAATAAAAACACATTAAAAGTACATTTTAAAAGAAATTTAAGTGCAATAAAACTGCGGCTGGTCGTTAAGGGAAGGCTTCCTGGAGTGACGACGTTTTCAGGAAGGGCCAGAAGAAATACAAAGTTGGCATCTGCTTTTTAAAGTACATTAATTATAATTAGACAAATATTGCTGTTATATAGATACAGACTTCGTAGCCTTTCCAGAGAAAAAATTTCCTTGTTGTGATACCCAAATGTGAATTTCTATTACAAAGAACAAAATTATACCAGTTTTAATAGAATGTGCTAAGTGTCTGTCTCCCCACCCAAGTTTTGATATCAAGGCAAAATCCTGGAATTCATTAAGTCATTCTTAGCATTCAAAGAATTATTCTGTTTCGAATATCTAACCTATGACACTTTTCCAGCCATATTCACATGTGCCATAACCTCTTTAGGACAAGCTCTTCATATGCTTTCTATTAGCCAACAAATATAACAAAAAGATCAAGTTGAACTTTGTATCCCATTATTATACTTAAAAGTTCAACTTGATCTTTTTGTTATATTTGTTGGCTAATAGAAAGCATATGAAGAGCTTGTCCTAAAGAGGTTATGGCACATGTGGATATGGCTGGAAAAGTGTCATAGGAAGCCTTTTGGCGGTGTCTAGTGGCCTAATTCTTAGCGGTCCCCTCCAGATAGCAATAGGTAAAAACATAAAGTCCATGCTGGGTCAGACCAAAAGGCCACCTAGTTCATCCTGTTCTAGACAGCTAACCCAGACGCCTTCTGTATCTTGAGTTTTCCAGCTTATAAGGGCGATAGCCTTTCCGTGCTATTTGCACCGCTCCCCCCAGGAATAGGTATTTGGATATGTACTGCCTTTCAAAATGGCTTCCATTTAACTATCTTGGCTAATAAGCATTGATAGTTCATAGAATAGTAGAGTTGGAAGGGGCCTATAAGGCCATAGAGTCCAACCCCCAGCTCAATGCAGGAATCCACCCTAAAGCATACCTGACAGATGGCTGTCCAGCTGCCTCTTGAATGCCTCTAGTGTGGGAGAGCCCACAATCTCCCTAGGTAACTGGTTCCATTGTACTGCTCTAAAAGTCAGGAAGTTTTTCCTGATGTCCAGCTGGAATCTGACTTCTGTAACTTGAGCCCATTATTCCGTGTCCTGTACTCTGTGATGATCGAGAAGAGATCCAGGCCCTCATCTGTGTGACAACCTTTTAAGTATTTGAAGAGTGCTATCATGTCTCCCCTCAACCTTCTCTTCTTCAGGCTAAGCATGCCCAGTTCTTTCAGTCTCTCCTCATAGGGCTTTGTTTCCAGACCCCTGATCATCCTGGTTGCCCTCCTCTGAACATGCTCCAGCTTGTTTGCATCCTTCTTGAAATGTGGTGCCCAGAGCTGGACACAATACTCAAGATGAGGCCTAACCAGGGCCAAACCAGATCTCATTATATTTGTCTAGTCCAGAGATCAGGAACGTGTGGCCCTCCAGATGATGTTGGGTTGTGTCTCCCATCCTCCCACACAGTTGGCTTTGCTGGCTGGGGCTGATGGGAGTTGTGATCTACCAACATCTGGAGGGGCTTGTGTTCCCCACCCCAGCATGACGCCCTTGACCATTGCCACGTCTTGTGGCTGCAAACTTCATAAATTATGTGTTCTGTGATGTTTTTAGCGTCTGTTTCTGCATATTCCCCACTTGGTTTTGATTAATTTATTTTTAACATTCATGTTCCCCTATCATCAGAAGCTCATTACAGTGCAGTTCACAATAATACAATTAAAAATGCATCCCCAATAACACCATAAAACACCAATGAGAAAACCAGATGAAAGCTTTTTGTTAGAAATGCTTGTACTGAATTTTGGGCTCATCTCAAAGAGGCAGAGAACTAAAGCCTATAATAAAGTGGACAGGTGTACTAAAAGATCTTGATTTGAGAGAGATGGCTATAGTATGAGTGTCAGTCCTTTGGAGGAAAAACCTTGAGATTCAGCAAAAAATGGAGCACAAACACGCACACTTCTCTTAGCCGGCACCCCAAATTGGAGATACATTTGAACTGAGTTCCAGGAAGGATTTGGTAAGGCACTATGTTCAGCAGTCTTCCAAGCTTCTCCACACACATGGCTCCCAGACAATTCCCCTATGTGGCCGGAAACCTGCATCGCCAAAAGGGAGGTGAGCTTAATACGAGCGGTTCTTATGCAGTTCCACAATTTGGTTTCTTCTATGAGAAGGGAAGCAGGGATGGGAGAACCTGTTGTCCTGACGTGCTGCACTTTCAACTTAGCCCTAAAGTCTTGTGCTGTGACCCCATACATCATTGTGATTTCTCTGTACCCCGGGTTCCTTGTGGTTTCTTGTTGGCTTTCTACGGAGGTAGTCAGTGATGGGAAAGTCAAGTCAGAATTGCGTGCTATGTAATACTTGCTCAAGGACACGAGGGTAGTTCGGAAAATGAACCTTCGCTGTATAGCATTAGAGTCTTTTTAATATATATCTATATCTATATCTATATATATATATATATATATATATATCTCCAAAGGGAAGATTTCTTGACCTATCACTGTGGAAGAAACGCTGTAGTATATGATGCCCCCTATTTTTCCCCACTTAACTGTGACTTAAAATTGAAGCCATAGAATCTGAAATACAGAGCTGCAGGTCTCATAAATGTCTTGAAAATATCACACTTCTGCATTTAGGACTTCTCAGACAATGGTTTGGCTTGTCAGGTTTCCTGGAGTACGGGCTCTGTGGGCAAAACAGCTTCCAGTGCAAAGGTGTTCAACAGATATTTCACCGTGGCCACATGCATTGGGGCTGCAGGTATGGCTCCCTGGCTCAGTGGCTCTTCTAAATGAGGATGTGTATTATTCCTCCAGCACAGTGCCATTGACCTGTATGTCCAGAGGAAAGAGGTTTGATATTACAGAAACGAGTGAGCGGTGGTTCCTTCTACTCCGGACGTTGTCCCCCAGCCTAGGGTGATGGCCAAGCAAGGTTTCTGTCAATAGTTCACCTGCTCCCTCTGTCTTGATCCTCTTTGTTCTTACTATATCTACTGCTCCTGCTGCCACCTTAATTGTTTTCCTGCATGTTAGCCCCACCTTTTTTTCCCCTTCCCGTTTCAGCCTTTGGCAGGCATATGTGAAAAACGATGTTCATGGGAGGAGACAGGCAGCCCTGTTCTTATAATCACACAGCTATGTTCCTAAAGCTCATCCCACTATGGTAAATGGTAATGCCGGTAGCATTTGCCTTTGGGGCCTGCCTGGTTGGAGGTGTGTGTGTGTCTGAGCAACCTTCTCATGTAGGAGAAACTTCTTCCCAAATAGGTCAAGTCAGCAAACTGTTGACTTCCTTTTATTCAATTGCACTTGCCTTCTTGATATAATCCCTGCAGGACTGCCATGGCTTTTGTCTAGTAATAGACATTACAGTGGGTTTGCATCATAAAGATGGTGTGTGTGTGTGTGTGTTTGGGAACCTGCCTTGTTTGGTGGTTGTATGTTTATGCTCTGAAATGCCTCCATTAATAGTTTGGGGAAAGTGGGCTCATTTTGTCTCTCTCTCTGTGTGTACACACACATACATATGTGCGTACATCCACTGGCCCCGTTGAATTATCTTCGCTTCCCTGTTCCATTAATCGTACTTTGGAAATGGCAATAACAATGGCAATTTCCAATGTCAACAGTGGCAATTTCCTATGGCAACAATGGCAATTTCCAATGTCAACAATGGCAATTTCCAATGTCTTTGGAAATGGCAATAACAACCTTGTCCAATGAATCCACTTCAAGAAAGTTGATGCCATCTGAACTGTCAATCCGTGGCAATATTAGAATGATCTTCATTTGTAGACTCATCTGGATGCTTTCTTTCCTTGTCTTTCAAGGGGGTTGGACTCGATGGCCTTATAGGCCCCTTCCAACTCTGCTATTCTATGATTCTATAAGTAGACAAGTCCAAGCACAATGATGAAGATGTGGTGGAAGGAATAACCTTACTCAAGGTATCTTCTCAGATGAATCCCTTGGGGCTAAGCCAAATTGCATTCTGTTGCCCCATAGCTAATTACAATTTCTGTTTCCTGCACTTCCCTACAGAAAGCGCTGTTTCTGTGTTTTAGTAAATATAAATTCTTATTAAAGTTTTTATCCTGACTTTCCTTCAATGGGCTGGGGAATTGGCATACATGGGATTATCCCATCCTTTCCCGCCCTCAGCTATGTGAAGTTAGGTTTGGCTGAGTGTGCGTAACTGACCTACCCAGCCAGCTCCATGGCTAAAGGGAGGTTTTCTATGATTCAAGCTCCGTTACGGTTGACCACCTCCTGGAGGACATTCCTTCATGCTGATGCTGTTAGCAAGCAAATGTATCGTACAAGAGAAAATGTACAAGAGAAAATATTGCCCATGCACAGGCTGAAAAGAAGTGTTTTGGCCCCGCACTGAATGGAAGCTTGAACCCCCTAACTGGGGTCTCTAGTTATAGCTATTCTGTAAATGTAGTACATAAACTTGATCAGCGTTCTTTTCCATTGCTGAACTAACTGGAATGTAGTCGCTTTCCCAAAGGAAGATGGCCTCTATGTACTTGCATAGCCCAAGGTATTCCTTGTTGCCTGCTAGTATGCAACGGATGAAAGAATCTACTACTCTGGAATTAGTTGTATTTGTACCACCGGCATTGTCCTGTTTAGTAGCATCCTTTTGTTGAGGAACTGTTGTATTGCGGAGACAGCAGTTAGCTTTGCAGTAGTGAAAGTCCCCATGATTTCCTTTTGTCTTGTCACTGCGTTTTCTGTTGAGTTGCCTATATGTTTAGAGACCCGTTGTAGAAGGCAAATCTTTGGAATCCTATGAAATTCCTTCTAATACGTTGCCTTTTCTCTAAAGGACAGTTTCTTCTTCTTCTCCTGTCTTTTGTCTTTCTGTTTCTTCCCCGGGCTGGTACCAGCAGGTCCGACTTCAGCTTTGGGACACAGCAGGCCAAGAAAGGTTCCGTAGCCTCATTCCCAGCTACATCCGTGACTCAACTATTGCAGTGGTAGTCTATGACATTACAAGTGAGTGTGAGATTTGTTTCATTGTGTATTGAAACATTCCCCTCGAGGTCAGGTCAGAGCACAGAAGCCCCGTCCTATAACGACAAAAAGGTGGGGCTCATTTTGCGTTGTGCCCGCAAATAGGCCTACGGGTTAACGCAAATACCTTGTCTTTGCAAGGGGCCTTCAGAAAGCTTTTGTCTCTCTGCTTGAGCTTTGACTATAACGTGAACTGAGCTGCCATTTCCTTGCAGATCTGAATTCCTTCCAACAAACCTCCAAATGGATTGACGATGTGCGAACAGAAAGAGGAAGTGATGTCATCATCATGCTGGTGGGGAATAAAACAGATCTTGCGGACAAGAGGTAATCTGGGGAGTTGGGAATCGGGAGTGCTCTGTTGAGTATGTGCTTGTGCTTCCTGACCTCAGTATCTTGCTTCTTTAGAGATAACTAGCAATGATAAAAGTTCTTTGCTAGCAACCAAATGGAGAGGTATTTGCTTGCGGCTTCCCTATCTTCGACCAACAGAAGAGTCTTAGAAGGTGCTGCCCTTCCCTCTTTTTTACATGGGACTTTGAAAGCAGGAGTTCAGAGATTGAGGAGCCATTTTGCAGCGTTAATAGGAAATGGCGGGAGCCTTAGTAATTGAATCTTACCTCAGACGTGTAACCCTTTATCTGTCTCTCCGTCTTGTTTGCATCATTCTCTCCAGGCAAATTACTACAGAAGAAGGCGAGCAGAGAGCCAAAGAACTGAGTGTGATGTTCATTGAGACTAGTGCAAAGACTGGCTATAATGTGAAACAGGTAAATTTCAGAGAATTAACTGCATTTTAGCACCGGATATCAAAGAGCTTCACGTTTGGATTTGGGTGTTTCTCTTACTTGATGCAATTTGGGGCATCACTTTATTAGTTGTGATGGCTTCGAATGCATGGGGGTCTTCTTTGCTTTAAGGAAAAGCCCGGCGTTGCTTTACTCCTGACTTAACTGCTTTCCATATGAATTACCCCAAAGTGCGTGCAGATGTTTTTCTTTCCTTATATGGTCTTGAGTTCCTTTGCAGGGACTACGTTTTTGTTTTGTCTTTCAGCTTTTCCGCCGTGTGGCTGCCGCCTTACCTGGGATGGACAGCACACCTGAGAAAAGCAAAGATGACAGTATCCTTGCTCTGCTGCTCAGTGGCTTTCTCCCATGCTGCAGTCTGTTAATGTATCATCATCATCGTCATCATCATTTATATACTGCCTCATAGCCGAAGCTCTCAGGGCGGTTTACAAAAGTTGAAAACCGTGAACATTAAAAAGAAATATACAAAATTTAAAACCATAAAAAGCATAAAATACAAAGAAAAGCAGATAATACCCATTTAAAAACAACTATTCTGGGAGAAACTTTTAAAAAAATCTGCCCAGCAATTCTTGGAGGCTTCCTCTCACAGTTAGCTGCCTTTTGCCAAATTATTGGTAGCAGTTTATTTTATCGCTAGCAACTCTGATTAGAACATCTCCACTCAGGTTGTTTACTTGAGGGCATGTGAGAACGCTGCAAGCCTCGTCATGTCTAGATTGATATGTGTCTGCACGTAAGAATTTTTATCTGACGCTGTAGTTCTACGCATATAGATTTCACATGTATTTAGTTCTAAATAGTGCTGAGAAGCATTCTAAACTCCAACTGGGTACTCCAGAAACAAATTAATATCTTCAGTGAGGCTTCAGGCTGTGCTGAGTCCTCTTCCCTGATGTGTTAGTTTTCCAGGTTTAGGGAGATTTGTTTGGAAGAAAGAGATTATGCAGTAATAATAATAATAAATTTCTTACCCGCCTCTCCACCCTGATTGAGGCGGAGAACAACGAACAATAAAATACATTATACTCAAAACATAATATACATTGTTAAAAACATCCTAAATTTTTTTAAAGAAATATCTTAAAATTCCACTGGATAGGCCTTTATAGCTTTCTTGAATGCTAGTAGACTGTTAAGCTGACGGGTCTCCTGTTGACAAGTGGAGCATTCCCAAACGCAGCACATGCCACTTGCAGCCTGAAATATTGCAGTCTAGGAAAAGCTGTATCCGATTCTGCTGGTCATGTGAGGCAAATTCAGTCTATAGACTCATCCTTCTCCTTCTATTTCTGTAGGTTATGGGACAGTTTTCCGATGCCCAGCGTGGTTAGGAGGAGAAGCAGGGCGTGAGAACAGATGTGATTATTTCTGCAAAGAACAGAAATGTGATGACAGATACTTTCATATATATATTTGGGGTGGGATGGGGTGTTGTCATTCTGCCATTCTGAGCCCTCCCCTATGCTGAACCTTGCAGTTGAGAACAGACAAAGTGCCAGGCTACATCTCCAGTGCTTTAGACACAATTACTTTAAAATATGTGTATCTGGGCTGACTGATAGATCTGTGTGGCTTGCTTTTTTCCCCCCCCTGCCCATTCTTACCGTGTGTCGGCAGTTTTCCCTTAACCCGCCTCCTCCAGTGATTGACATCAAACTAGAAAAACCTCCTGAGCAGCCCGTAACGGAGAGCGGCTGCTCCTGCTAAAGGATCCGTCGCGTGGCAACCCCTTCCCAGTTGGCCAGTCCAGTCTCGCTGAAGAGCATCACTTTTCATTGACTAGAGAAACTTAATTTCCCGAGGGCTGAGAAACCCAGTCTAATACGCAATTGAGCCTCCCCACCCCCCCTCTACCGTGGACCAGCCCTGGCTGCTCCCTCCTACTGCATGGTGTGAACCCTCAAATATGTCCTGTCCCTTGTTGGTTGTTGCACTTTGGTGCCGTGGCACCCTTTCACTAGGTTTCTTATCTCGGGTGTGTGCACCTAGCTGTGTGGTCCTATGAATGCCAAGGGGAGGATCTTTTCTCAATGTAGGAAAACACTGACAAACCTAAAGCAAAGGAGCTTAGCGGATCTGGGACATCCCCTATTCCTTTACCCCGGCTTTTTCTTCACCCCTCTTCCAGAGGCTGCTCCTTCCGTGTGGTTTGGCCACGCCTGCCCTTGCAGCGGGAGGCGATGGGTGTCCTCCAGTCCCGACTCCTTGCAGGGAGGCCTTAGCCACCTCCCGGCTTCCCTATTTGGGCTTTCTTCCTCCTTCCTTGAGAGTCGAGGGAAAGGAAGGAGGCAGCTCAGACGCTGTGATTGACACTAGATATCCCAGGTTGCCCTTTTTCGCGACGGAGTGGCTAGCTGTCTTTAGTTGCAGGTTGCTTACCCTTTTTTCCCCGAAGGACGTTGGTGCTCAGTTTACAATTGAATACGGACAGGGAGGATAAGGTAAAGCTGGACTGTGAATGAGGTGCGAAGCCTTATGCGGGGAGCCTGGTTCCTGCGTAGTGTTCGAACTGGGATTTGGGTATTTTCCAGTACTTCCTTGCACCTCCAGTCCATCCTCACCCGAAAAAGATCTCTGTCGGTGAGCTAAAAACTCCACAGTTGGGTTAAAACAGGAACTTGGGTTCTAGACGTAGACCAATACCAGGAGCTGCTATGTTTGTATTATTTTTCACTTCTGTATCCTTTTAAATATGCAAAGTGCTTTACAGCTACCTTCACGCTTCATAGCCCCGTTCCCGTTTTTATAGTTGGCTGTGGACAGCGCCTTGAGACCATGGCTATCTATAGGAAGGGCCCTCATCTGAATTCTGTGCTTTTCTTCCACTTGCCTAATAGCCTGGTCTTCAGAGTCTAAAGTGAGTGATACAGCACCTCCCCTTCAGCTGGTCCCGCCACTGTATATGAAGCGAGATGTAGGACTCTTTTGTTTTGATCTAACTATTTTTTCAGAGCTTGCTGTTGACCAATTCTCAAATTCTATATAGGTATATAAATATATATATATATTGGGGGGTAGTTCAGTTTTACTTAATACCCAATGGAAGAGACTTTAATCCTTGTCTGATGTCTGTCTGTTCTATGTAAGATTGGCTTGTGTATCTAAAGACAACGAAAACTTGCATAGATCTATTGAACTTCTTGTTTAGCCCTTCTTACGTCCTCTGCTGTTGGATGCAAGTCGTGCTAACTTGCAAACTGATCTGGGGGACGGGTAAAAGACAGCATGAATTGGGTACTTGTTGGATGAATCGCCCGTTTTGTTTTGAGGTTGTTTTGTCTGTCTTAAAAAGCCAAAAAAAAAAAAATGTAATCCCTAGACGCGCACCTACTCCTGTTCTTCTGATCCTGACTCGGGGACCCTTCCTGTCCTGCTTGCGTATGCATGGGATGTGGCCCTTTGCTGGAGGTGCCTCTGAGCGTCGTTTGTGGCTTTATCCCTGCAAAGGAGTTGGGCACTATAAAGAGCAAGAACAGGGTCTAGTTCATACCTGTTTTCTTGGGCACAGGTTTGGGGTGAAGAGTAGTTCTCGTTAGCAATCGAACTACAGGAAATAGTATTTTGGGACTTCTTTCCTCCCCCATCTGTTCTGCTATACTTGGGCTGAGCCTGGCTTTGGAGCAAGATATGCCATTCAACTGGGCCAAGGGAGTGTTTAGAAAAGAGCCGAAGAGGGTGGACCAAGGAGAGGTCTTCCCATCAGCACAGCGTAGGAAAACTTTTCTCCTTCCACGCTGGAGGGCTTGCTTGGAGTCACTGTTGGCTTCCTGAACCGAGAGAGGAGGTCACCTTTGGCATGTTAACAAGAACCACGTGATTCTCTTCAAAAGATGCTGTCCTGCCGAGAACTTGTTTCCTTATGAAGTCCCCTTCTTCCTAGCTTAATAGCTGACTTGATTTCTGCCCCTTAACAGCTGACCAGCTGGGAGAAATTCAGCAGGTGCAGCTTTAGCCCTTCAGAGAAATTGCAAAATGGAAAAGGCTTGTCAAATCTTGCTAATTTCTATTACTGTAATAAACAAAGAAGTATTTATAAATGTATGCGTCTCCTAATAGGCCCCTTCGAGGCAACGTACAATTTGAAAACTTCAAACACATTTTGAAAACGTTTCAAACATCCCTGGCAACAGAATTAAGGTCAAGAGAGAATCTTCAATACAGATTCTGCTGAGTACAACATCAGTTACTCCAAACAAGAAAGGATACCTTTTAAAAATGCCCCCATTAAGAATCTGTCATGCTTGGATTTTGTGTGCATCCTGTAATTTCCACAGAACGTAGTTCTTGCTCAAGTGGGGACTCCCAACTTAATCATACATAACTAAGGAAAAGCCAGGTTTTCCACCCAGGTGTAATCTTGTTCATCCATGGTTAACATGGAGCATGGTTCCAGCTTGTGCTAAGCTGTGTGGTTAAGGGGAGAGCTGTTAGCCCTTTCTGGGCATTTCAGTCTGGTTCTTCTGCTCGAACATCTGCAAATCCCTTGCATCTGGTGGGGTGCCTGCTTGCATGTACAATGTAATGTCTGCATCAGGCGTACCTGTGGATTGCTCAGTTCCCGCAAGCCCTCCTCTCCTAACTTGGAAGGATTATGGGTATTGGGCCTGTGTATGCATAATGATGGCTACGCACAACCGCTTGTCCCGTCTTGCATATGGCATTTAGAGATCGGTGGTGAAGCCGAAGACTCACATGGCTTAAAACTCCCAACACTTTACTAGAGCATTAAGTAAACTCTTCTTTTGTTTTAAAAGCATGGGGACAGGTAAGTCATACACTAGTAAAGGCAGCGTTCAGCAGTGTGCAGGCCCCATTACCTGTAAGGGTTTTTAAAACAATCCTCATCCCAGCCCACTCCTGCCTACTGAAAGCCAGCCTTCTGAAAGGGTCTGCCCCTTCTGCAAAGCTTAGGATTTCTCTGGTAATCTCCCACCCCCCTTCTCTGAGCACAGGCACCCCCTATGTAACATACCTATGTTTTTCCTTCCTTTTCTTCCTCGGTAACCTCTCCAGCAGAATTGGCAAGCTTACAAGCTTGGCCCCCCTCAGTTCTGAAAGTGAAATGCCACGGCAAAGGCCTGTGTACTCATCCTGTGTATATATCCTCACTGTTGTGTGGGAATTGCTGGTGTCCTGTTGGTGTGTCTGTTTCTCTCTCTCTCTCTTTGCAGTTGAACTGGTGCCGCTCTCCCTTCTCACTGGCAGCCCAGTCCTGCCACCGCTGTTGTGGTGTTCTCTTAAGGCACACTGGAAACTTGTCTTTCCAGAGAATAGGGATTTTAAAAAAAATGCATACATGTTTGTGGGGGAGGGATGGGGGGCTGTTGGGCAGGCAGGGATGGGGTGGGGGGGAAATGTAGTGAACACCCTAGTTCACTTTCCACTGCCTTCTATGGATGTGTATAATATTTTGAGTGTGTGTCTTTGGCTCTGCTGTCTCCTAGCTGTTAGCCAAGTAAGTGACTCTTAATATATGAATATTGACTGTCAGACTACAGCTGTGTATCACACTAAATAAAGTTAATTTCACCACACTTTTTCTTGTCACTGTGATTGTTTTTAAGGGAAGGGCGGATCAATGCACTCACCTGCCTCTTTTTTTTCCCCCACACAGCTTTAGTTTCCTTAGATCTTAGAGAGAATTCTGCAGCAAACGGACCCAAATTCTGTGCCAGGACACCTCTGTTCTTTGACATATATGATGTATAGAATCAGAATAGTAGAGTTGGAAGGGGCCTATAAGGCCATCGAGTCCAACTTGATGTAAGGAAGATGTGGAGAAGTGGGGGGGCTCCGTTATACCATACTGCTGATGTTACTAATGGAAAGCTGTGTTTGGGGCTGAAGCAGACATCGGCTATCTTGTTCGACCATCTCCCAGAGGTTCTGAGTTTCGCCAGAGATGGTTCTTGTATTTTGAAACATATATTTGCAGCCATAAAGGTTAGAAACCCAGCTTACGTTTTAATAAACAGTGGGCCTTTAGTGCTGCTGAATTCTGCATCCATCATTACACTGTTGCAATAAACAGACCCTGGTCTGTGGGCATCCATCCAAAAATATGATGGCTGTTGAAAAAGTAGTGCAGCTTTTTATACTCTACTACTTCATGTTCTTGTGGTGCTTGAGATTAAATCCCATCAGCTTCAGAGTTATAATCCTGGTAGGCTTAGAAAGTAAATTCCATTGAATTCTGTGGGGTGGAAGGTTGTGCAGCCTCAGTGGAACAGGACAAAATGGATGTTGATGGGGTCTTGATTTTTCTGGATTTTGTATCCAGGTAATAACA
Organism: Elgaria multicarinata webbii; assembly: GCF_023053635.1. Taxonomy (NCBI): domain Eukaryota; kingdom Metazoa; phylum Chordata; class Lepidosauria; order Squamata; family Anguidae; genus Elgaria; species Elgaria multicarinata. The sequence continues at coordinate 10,290,146 of NC_086185.1, forward strand.
GCATCACACTAATTCTCATTTAGCTTCGTGACTTGCCTGTACGTATGTTATCTAAATTCTAAACACTCCCAGTTCCCCCATGCATGTTCACTTTGAAGCTTACTGGCACTAGCATATAAACATCATATTCCTCTCCAAATGTCCTTTCTGTGTGCATTCCTTTGGTCTCTAAATGCGCTATCCTTTCATTTTCACTATGCTTGCTGAATTCTACCCAATTCCTTCTTCCGAGCATACAGTATGAAACATGTCAGTGGCCTAATCAACAGTTCCCTAGCTCCTGTTGGATTTTCCTGAGAAGTCAAATTTAAAAGCTGCTCGCCAAACTTTTGGGGAAACACCAGCCGTCTGGTTCTGTTGTTCAAGAGGAGCCTTAACTTTGTACAGGTTCAGGTTGTACCAGAAATGTTTCCCAGTGCCTACCAAACTTAAACCCTTATCCCTGAGCCTTTGGGCACTGAAATCCTGTATCTTGGGCCTGCACATGAAATTGGTGTCAATCAGTAATCTAAGTTTGGCTTCCAGGACTACAAAATTGCCTAGTGTCTCTGGGGCGGATATACCATGTCCACTGATTCCCCCCCCCCCCCCCCCCGCAAATGTAGGATGGCATAGAATCCACTTTATCAGATGCATACAATGTTGTCCTTGGTTGGCGAGTATATGTACTTGGGTTAAGAGAGGGAAATTACAAATGGAGATAGATGACAATGAAATGTAAAAGGTACAGTTGATGACTCTTCAACTAAAGCCTAAATATATGCGAACAAAACAGATCATGTGTCATCCATTATCAAGTTTCTCAGAAAACTCCTGCTTTCGATGGAGGCAAAGTAATCCACAAAGCTTTTATAAAGCAACAAACCTCTTCTACCTGAAGAGAGTCTAATCTCTTGGAAGCATCCCCCTAGGCAAAAACTATGCAAACTAAGCGAGACAATTGTCCGATCAAGGAGAACAGGAAGCCTCTTCCCAAAGGCCCGTAACTTCAGAGAGCCTGGTGCGGAGGCGGGTTCTGGAGCAATCCTAGTCACACCGACTTTCTCACTCCCTTCTGCTCCGTGCATTTAGCTTCCGGCAGACCCAAGCATCAGCTAGCTTCTTGGGGCTCTTTCTTCCGGAAGAAAGCTAACTTCCCACTGAGTGTGTTGGATTTGGCCTTGAGGAGATAAGCTCTGGAGAGGGCTGACTCCCATCTGGGGAATCGCCCATGAGAGCTTCCTCCCCCACTGGTCCAGGCTGGCTGGTGTCTGGCGCCGCCTCCTATTTCCAAATCTGATTCTGACTGATTACCTGAAACACCTTCTCCCAAAACAGGAGCAGTAGGGTTAGACATGACATCCATATTGACTTGAGCATGTGAACTTAAAAACGGGTTGGGTTTTAAAGTGTGAAAAGAATTCTGCTGAATATATCGTGGTCGGGTGCTTGCAGATTTCTTTGATGATGGGTACACTGAGCACATCACACATTCACAGGACTGTGCAGAGATTTCCTAGTTGGGCAGAGGAATTTGATTGCCAGCGTTCTTGAACCAGCCCACGCGATCAACTGTAAAAAGCGCCTTCAGCAGCCAGGTCTCTCTTTTCTTCTTGATGGCTTGTAATGACTACAAATAGGTGCTCTGCAACTCATTCTTGGTTCCTTATCCAAGCATCCCTCTAACCCCACCTGTCTCTAAAGATGACTGTGTTGTTTTTATCTTGGTTGCTCTTAAGAAAGGTGAGGCTCTTGGAATAAACAATTTAATGTGTGGGTATTCACTTTGTCGGAGGAGATAATTCATAGCTCTGCAAGTGTGACTGGTTTAACCTGCCTTCAGCAGGCCCTTTTGCTGTGTGTTTAACAGGGCTTTAAGTAAGGTAGTGAGTATGGATAAATACTGTGTAAGAAGGGGCATTTCTTTGTTTACATCCCATTAGTCAGGGGGCTTTGGGCTGCTTTTCACCTGTTGAATTTGCAATTAAAACATAAAAGAGGAGCTGTTTCAACAGACCAGGCTGGTGTGAGCTGCAGTTGCAAAACCTTGTAATGGACCAGGTTCTGCCAGTATAAACGGTGAGTTTCAGGTTTAGTTTGTGTGCATGTCAATGACATGCGAGTCCAACACCACCACATACATACATATATATGGCTTCATGTACCTCAGATGCAATGCTTTTCCAAGTGAAGTTCACACACTGCGGAGAAACCGAGCAATGTTTGAACAAGGCCCTGAGTTACTCAAAATGGGGAGACTCCCCCTCCCAATATGTATCGCATAGATTTGTATACCACCTTCAATCTCCGAATGGTCTGCAATAATTGCAATTCATAATCACACAAACACACTGAAAAGGAGTAAATACCTCTGGAAGAAAGTACGAAGCGTATGTGTGCATTTAAAAAACAGGTCATCTTCAAAGCCTCAGGTAAACAAAACATATTTTACCTGGTGCTTAAAAAGCAGCAAAACAGACCCCAGGCAAAACCTACTTGAGGAAGGAGATCCAGAAATGAAGGTGTGCTCTTGCCATGTTACCTCTGAGGGCACCCAGAAGGAAGGATCTTGTTAGATGACCATAGTATCTGGGCAGGTTGGTGTGGGGAGCAAATGTAGGACTTCTGCAACTTAATTCCTTTTTCTGCTAGAGATTATTCTGAAAGAGATCGCCTTCTATTCCTTGTACACTTTACACATCCTTAAACGTTCACACGAGTGTTTTATCACACGCTTTTTACTGCCCACTTTAGATGACATTGTCTGCCTCCTGCTCCTGCTCGTTTTTCCATTGCAAAATAGACCTTTAATCTGACTCTTTTTTTTTTAACGGAATGTGCCATGATCTGTTGTGTGCAGGAAAAGCAGCACGATAAAAACAGCCCCAGAACGGGCCACATGGTCTTTACTTCCTCTTTCCCCTCTGGGAAGAAAAAGGAAGTAACGAGGGACAAAAGTGGGGTGGAGAAGCAACGGTAAGGAATCACGATTTCCCCCCTTGTGATGATGACGCTCTTCGTATTGCTTGCGTGCCAGAAGGGTAACTTCAAATATAGTATATTTAGGTTCCTTAAAGACTTAACAAATTTATTCAGACATACATTTTTGTAGACATTGTCCACTTAATCACATGCATGGTTAACCTCAAATTGGAAGGTTGAGGGAGTAATTCTATGTCCCTTAGCGCCTGGGGTACATAGGATAGTTCGATGTCCTGGAGCCGAGATTGAGGCCAGGAAACAGTGCAACTTAACCCCTACTCCTCTTAGCTGGGGCAGAGAGACCTCAGAAAATGGAGTACAGAGATCAGGGAAAGGGGAGGAGAGGAGACCAGGGGTTCAGCCACATAAAGTATCCTATGGTCACCCCAGCCTCCTTTCTTTCACCTCCCTGAAACCTCTGCTAGATGAGTGAAATCACATTCGGAGGCTTATGTGTATGCAAGGTGGATCCCATATGATTGTGTCCATATATATTCAGGATGGGGAGAGATGGGTGTAAACCTACTACACATTACATACGTTGATCTGGTCACCATTGCAATGATGTCTGTGTTATCACCCCGTGATGTGTTTTTGAATGGCAACCAGTCAGGTAATTATCGCTATCTCTCCTGTTTGAATTGGTTTCCTCTGACTACCTGTAATTGAAATTCCAAACGAACAGACAGTAGTAATCTTCATAATTGCCGTGCACAAAGCATTGTTGGGTGATAACACATGAGATTACAACAGTGAGGCAAATCGACCTATGTGGTGTGATTTAAAAACACACACAAAGCAACGGGAATAGTTAAATCGCTTGATGAAATCTCTTTCAGCAATTGTGTGTTGATATCTGTCTTTCAAATTCCTTTGTTCCCGTCATGCATCTGACGAAGTGGACAGTGGCTGCGAAAGCTTATACCAGAATAAGCATGTTAATCTTGAAGATGTCATAAGACCCTTCATTGTTGTTTTCTGCAAGAGACTTAACCTGGAAACCCCGTGGAAATACTTTCGAATGGAGTAGATGAAGAAGCTCTTTCACAATTCTACAGAGCCCGGATAAGGAAGTGCCAGCCTTATGTGCGTTTCATAGGGTTTACCACCAAAGCAGAACTGTTTTCTCTGAGGTTTGTATTTAAAAAGTTTCTGTACTTTTCCCTTCTCTAATAAACGTAACTAGTTTGAAGCCAGTCATAAGGAAAAAAATAATATGTCTTACGATAATACCCTGCGTAGGTTCCAGCTTAGAAGGAAGCTACTGTAGTTTAGTCTTCACTAAGGGCAGGGCCTTTTCTGTAGTAGCCCCACTCATGTAAAACTTTTGAGAGAAGTCCGTACCTACAGGCTTCCTGCTTGCCTTTCAAAGGCAGGTACGAATGTATAGGCAGGATCTACACTGTTGCTGTTTTTGGTTGTTGTTTTTAAAGAACGTTGGGTTTGCTTTTATGGTGTGACTCCAGGGCAAACTGCTATGATGAGCTGTTGAGAAATATTTTTGAATAAACACAATATTGGCGGCTGCCTGTCTGCCTCTAGTCACATAGAAATACACCGTACGAGAGTCGGAGACTTCTTGTATTCCCTCTTCCACTTACTTTTTTCAAATGTGAAACAAACAGGGGTGATGCTGGAGGGGGGGAGGGGGACCACGTGCCCCCTCAAACACTCCAACCTCTGCCCCCATGCTACTGCTGGACTCCTGTCATTACGTCTGTGGCATGGGCCTACAACAACCTTCCACCATGTGTTTCAGAAGTAATATGTTTGGAATGGAAGCTTTGATGTGAAATATACCATTATTTTTAATCTCCCCTCGCTCATGGTGGTTTTTCTAGACAGACATCATGGGCTTTGCCATGTCATGCTGCTGCTGCTACTGATTATTATTATTATTATTATTATTATTATTATTATTATTATTATTATTATTATTATTATTTTACCATGGCCAATAACTCCCAAACCTACCAAATTGCTTGGTGGGCAGCTTTTTAACTTCAAGAAGAAGTGTAGGTGTTACTATGGCACGAAAGGCACTTTTTTGGCTGGTATTGTTGCTATTTATTTATTAAAATATTTGTATCTCGCCCTATATCACTAGGATCTTAGGGTGGCGTACAGATAAAATTATACAACAATATAAAACAATAATATACACAACTAAAAACAAATTAAACCATTAAGGTTAAACCAGTTAAAAAGCCATGTCTTTACTTATTGCTGCGTCTTTTCTCGCTCATGTCAGTTTTTCTAGATAGCCATGACGGGCTTTGCCAGGTTGTGCCGCCTTTTACTGATTCAGGAATTTCCTGACAATTGAGCATGTTTTAAGTAAGATGGCTTTCTGGATGTTGGTGTGGGTGAATTTTGGTAGGCTCAGTTTCTGAAGGTTTTTTGTATAGTTTTTTGATGTGATGCTGGTGACTGATGGAATAATTGTAACCTTTTTCTGTTGCCATTATTATTATTATTATTATTATTATTATTATTAGGAAGTTTTAACAATGTATACTATGTTTTTAATCAGTATTTTATGTATTTTATACTTACTGTTGTTCCCTGCCTTGATCAAAATGGAGAGGCGGGTAATTTATTTATTTATTTATTACACTTATATACCACCCCCATTGCCAGGACTCTCTGGGCGGTTTACAGAAATTCTAAAATTAAGATAAAAATGGGTATATAAAATTTAAAATTCTAAAACACAGAACATACACACATAAAGCATTAAAAACCGTTAAAAAAACTAAACGTGGGTGATTAAGATGTGCCGCCATATGTCTGGGCAAAGAGGAAAGTCTTAACCTGGCGCTGGAAAGATAGCAGCGTTGGCGCCAGGCGAGCCTCGTCAGGGAGATCATTCCATAGTCTGGGGGCCACCACTGAAAAGGCCCTGTCCCTCGTTGCCACACTCCGAGCCTCTCTCGGAGTAGGCACCCGGAGGAGGACCTTAGATGTTGAATGTAGTGACCGGGTATATTCATGTCGGGAGAGGTGTTCTGTCAGGTATAAGAAAATAAATTTATTATTATTAAACAATAAAACAACTTCCTACCACAAAGGCATACGATGTAGTATTTTTTTTCTTTCAGAGATTTTAACATATGGGATGCATCCCGCTTGCCTAAAAATATACTTTGCCCTTTCTGTGCCCCCGAATTATTATTTTTTGCTTTCTTGTGCTGCCACTGGAAACCAACAAGTTCCTATACTTTTTTTAGTAGGTAGGAAGAAACGGAAAGAAATGATGGCAGAGTAATCAAATAGATTCAAATATTTAAATTGCTTAGGATGCGTGTGAGTGGAGATGTAAACTTAGAGAGCCAAGTTGCCCCTTCTGGCTTCCTGCCACGCGCGTTGCGGAGCTCACGCGGAGCAGTTTGGATTTTTTTTAGCCTAACTTTACTTAAAAAAAAAAAAAAATCAGAAGAGGAAAAAACCCCTCGCCAATCGCGAGCGGGCAGGTGTGCGCGTTCCAAGAAAGGGCGTGATGCGATTGGCTAGCGGGGGAGAAAACAACTTCTCTCCCTGCCTTAATGATGACCAATCAGCGACAAGAAGCGTCTTACCTGCCCGAGCGGGCGGGCGCCGTCGGTTCTTTTCAGGCGTTTGCTGGGATGGGTTGGACGACGGCGACGCTGGGCTAAGTGGGATTCCCGGACGCCGCGTGCGCTCCTGTTGCCGCGTCCAGGCGGCGCTGTTACGCAAAGTGCGCGCGAGCCGGGGTTGGTGCGTTCACCTGCCGGAGCGCCGCACCTGCTGAGCCCCCGCCGCTGCTGCTGCCCCCGCCGCTTCTGCCCCCGCCGCCGTCTCCGCGCCTCGGCCCCGCATGGAGCCCGTGCGGCTCCCCGACGCGGACGCCTTCCGGGCTTTCCAGGCGGAGTGCCTGGCCGAGGGGGGCTGGCTGAGCCGCTACAGCCGGGACGGCGTCGCGGTCTGGGGGCAGCCGCCCCGCCAGGGAGACTTCGCCGTGCACCGCGTCAAGGTGAGACCCGGGCGGGCGGGCTCTGAGGCGCGGGTCAGGGGGGAGGGGGAGGGTCTGCTTCCCTGCGGACACGTGCGAATGCCCATACACGTGTCGGCGGGCCGCAGTGGGCGAAGCGAGGCGGGTTCCAAGCTGGACAATCAGTGGGGGGCGGGGATGATGATGATGATTTATTACATTTGTATACCGCCCCATAGCCAAGGCTCTCTGGGCAGTTTACATAGGGTAAAAACACTTAAAAACAATATACAAGAATTTAAAATCACAAAAACATACAATTTTGTGTGTGTCCCCAAGGCGAATACCTGCGGCCTCGGCAGTCCCCTATTTTCTATTTATTTATTTCCTTTATAGCCCACCTTTTTCCCCTCCAAAGAACCCAAGGCGGCGTACATAATCCTCCTTCTCCTCTCCATTTTTTATCCTCACAACAACAACCCTGTGAGGTGCTGTGTCTGGCCCGAAGCCACCCGGTGGGTTTCCATGGCTGAGTGGGGACTAGAACCCAGTTCTCCCGACTCCCAGTCCGACACCTTAGCCACTACACCGCACTGGCTCTCTAGGCACCCTGAAAGTTCGGGGGTGCCCAAAAAGTAGGGGGGCAATTAGTCTGGTTTGCAGGCCTTTTAAAGAAGATTGTAAACTGATTTTTTTAAACCGTTTATTTACTGTTTTTAACTGTCTTTTTAACTAATTAGTGGAGGGAGAAAATTTTGGGAGGGGCTTGGCTTTGTAGCAGGGGAGGCAAGGGATAAATTAGGGTGACCATATGAAAAAGAGGACAGGGCTCCTGTATCTTTAACACTTACATTGAAAAGAGAATTTCAGCAGGTGTAATTTATATATATGGAGAACCTGGTGAAATTCCCTCTTCATCACAACAGTTAAAGCTGCAGGTGCCCTGCCCTCTTTTAAATCTGGTTACTCTAGTATAGCTCCTGCACTTTAACCATTGTAATGAGGAGGGAATTTCACCAGGTTCTCCATATATACAAATGACACCTGCTGAAATTCCCTTTTCTATGCAACTGTTAAAGATACAGGAGCCCGGTCCTCCTTTTCATAGGGTCACCCTAGTTAAATTCCTCCTCTATGAGATCCCCATAATGACCACCCTCTAATGTATGTTGGCTAAGTTTTTTAAATGCCTGCATATTAAACGCAAAGCTGCATTTAAGGTCACGTCTAGTTAAGTGCAAGCTAATCTTAGGTCCCACATGCGTGGAAATGCTTTTTAGGAGTAGTTGGGTTTTGTTTGTGTAACTTGAGGTTTTGCTAGAACTTCTGTTTCTGCTGGAACTTGTGTTTGGCCCAGTGCTGGTGGCCAACGCCTTAGGGCTCTTTCATACTCATTGCGCTTTTGAGTATCTTTTGCTCAAACTGGATTGAAAACTGTATACGGTGTGGTGTGTGTCACAAGCCCAACAGTTGTCACTACTGTTATAGACTGCTTTAAAGCAGTAGTGTAGATCCTGCTGTCCTGTTGGGGCCCAGGACACACTCCATATACAGTTTTCAAACCATTTTCAAAGTGTCATATGATCTTGCTTGGTGTAGCTGTACCTGAATATCCTGCTTGGTGTAGATGTACTCTCTCTACTCCTCTTCAATTAGAAGGAGATAACTAGGTGGTAAGTATAGAGCCAGAGAGAGCGCACATCACAGAGGCAGGGAATGATCCAGACAAGATTAAGCATTGATTTTGGCTGGAGTGATTTCTTTAGGGATTCTTCCCTAAAGCAACTGCGTTGATACTTTTTCTTGGTTATTTATTACGTTTTCTAATTGACCATGGTGCTATATGTCTTTTCCGCTTCATTGCCTTGTCCGGTTCAAACCACTCTCTGTGTGTAGTTGTGCATTTTTGCAACAACAACAAAAAGAAATAAGTGCATATGCTTCATTTCATGGGTCTTTCAAAAGGGCTTAGCTTTGGATCCATACTGCAGACGTTAAAATTTGCACAAGACGTTTTTCAGAATGTTCTGGAGTTTACTGGACTCAAAAGAAGCTTCTCAGTTGTGGGGCGCCCTCAGAGGATGCATTGTTATGCGAGAGGCAATGGGGTGGCAGTGCAGCACTCCCCAACCCAGTTGTCTGCGGCTACAAATCCCATCTTCCCCAGCCAGCTTAGAGGCTAAGGCTATCAGTGACTACTACTCATTATATCCAGTGTGGGAGACACCAATTGCTAGAGAAGTCGTGTAGGACAGTGCTAACGTTCTCATGTCCTGTGGTGGGCTTCCATTAGGACATCTGGTTGGCCACTGTGTGAGAAGCAGTATGCTGGATGAGATAGGCCCTTGGTCTGATATAGCTGGGCTGCTCTTATATGTTCCCATGTCCACTGGGGATGATGGGAGTTGTGTTCCAACACATCAAGAGAGAGGACCAGGGTGGGGAAAGCTGGTGTAGTAATTGGGGTGTTGAGCTAGGATTGGGAAGTCCTAGTTTAAAACCACCAACTTTAAAATCACTCCACTGGCTGCCAATTGGTTTCCAGGCGAAGTACAAAGTGTTGGTTATTACCTTTAAAGCCCTACATGGTTTGGGTCCAGGCTACGTGCGGGATCGCCTTCTCCCATACAATCCGCCCCGCACACTCAGGTCCTCTAAAGACTAGTCTGACAACCATTACCCAGAGGACCTTCTCTTCTGCCGCTCCCAGATTGTGGAATGGCCTGCCGGAGGAGATTTATTGGCTTAATGCTCTCTCTGAGTTTAAGACAGCCATAAAGACTAGTCTCTTCCGGGAGGCCTACCCAGATGAATTTTAAACCTAAGAATTTTAAGATGTCCTGATTGTTAATTTAATATTATATCTGTTTTATATGCTCTTTTAACCAGTTTTATGTATTATATTGTATTTAATGTTGTTCCCTGCCTCGATCCAGAGGAAGAGGCAGGTAAGAAATCATTTCCATTATTATTATTAAGCTCCAGTTGGCCATGTAGCTCACTGGGTAGCCTAAGGTCAGTTGCTACCTCTCAGCCTTTCCGCCATTCCTCATAGGACTGTCATGAGGATAAATGTTTGGGAGGGGGGTTCCTTGATGGCATATAAATGGTATATAATAATAATAAAAAATGTGCCCTTGCTGTTTAAAACTTGAATCACATTCAAGAGGCTGCTTTTTTCATATTAAAGGATGAAAGAAGAAGATTGATAGAACTCAAGGATTTGAATGTTGTAAATATCTTAGAGAGCTTGACAGCGGCTGTCAAACACAGATGGTGCAGCGATGTTAGCCAAATTAGGGCTTACCCAGAAAATGCAGAAACTAATTTACCCCACAGCCTTACCCTACAGGCGGAAGACCTGTCAGAGTCTGAACTATCATGAAACCAACGCGCTTGTCTTGGCGAGACTTCAAAGGGACAACATCACTCTTCGGGACGAGACGGCCCAGCTGCGGTTGTGCCACGATTTGTCTCTCTGGAGACATAACCGTTTCCGCAAGTGATGTTTAAATGGCGATTTAGCTTCGCCTGGGTTTCTCATTCTTTTGCTGTGAAAATTTGTACGGACAAGAATGTACACTTTGATACACACACCTCTCATTATTCTAGTGTGTTAATGAAGCTCGTAAGTGACCATTCCGGACGATCCTGCCAGTTGTGAGAATGCCTCTAGGTTGTGCACAGGAGATCGTTTGAGGTCTATACCTTTTATCTGGGGCTTAAACTGAGCTATGGGCATTAGCCCCAGATTTATGAAGTTGATTGGTCCGTGTGCTCCCTCACAATATATGTTTAACCCATCCACCTGAATCGTGGGGAGGAATTGTTAACACATTTCTTCTGCCCTTTGTTTTATGCAGCGGGCTCTATACATTGTTCCACCTCCCTCTGCCTCCCCGCTCTCAGTATCCTTAGTAACATCCCTGTGAGGTAGGCTAAGCTGAGAGATGTAGATAGCTGTCTCACCCCCCAGTCAGAGATCAATTGGATGCATGTTCTCCATGGATGTTCTCAGTTTCAGAAGGCTACCATGGACAGTGAATTGTAGGGCATCTGCTGAACCCTCTCCCATATCTATCTATCTATCTATCTATCTATCTAACTCATACACACACAAATGCCTTGGGCCTTATGCCACAGCCTAATTTCCCTGAACATTGGTTTCTCTACAGGTCAGGGGGTGGGCTTCTGTATCTTGTAGAATTCAGAGCGCTTGCTTTCAGGTCTGTTTTTTTTGTCTCTGGGCTGGTGACCTAGTGCCCCAGGGTTCTGTAGGGACAGAGTGCCTTTTTGCCCACAGTTTTCCCACCCATCGCAAACACCAGAGTATGTGAAAGGCACTGTAGGAGGTGTGGCAAGTGTGACGTAGGTCAGAAAGCAGGAAATGCCGAGATAACCATGGGGCAAATAATGATCCCCCATCCACCTCCACGACAGGATTCTCGAACCCTTTCCAGATTTTAATTAGGCAACGGCGACATGGAAATGCCCTTGATGCGAGCCGGGGAGCTTGTCAAATAATCGACGGAGAGCGGAGCCATCGCTTCTGGCTCTGGCATTGACCTCGGTCACTGTTTTACTAGCCAGCCAGGAAGCTGGTCGATGGATCAATGATTTACGAAAAGCACCTTCAGCGAGTTTGTGCGGAGTTCCTGTTTTGTTCCGGGATGGTTAGGGAAAGTTGCTCACTTGTTAGTTTTTGCCAGTGAATGGAATCGAAAGAGCAAAAATCAAGGCCCTTCTCAGGAGCTGGTCATTTCCCACCTTGCTCTGAAAGGCATTGTGGGGCAGTGCAAGGGTAGGCAGACTTCAGGGGTGCGGGATCGACTCTGTTTGTTTCTTATTCAAGCCCCCCAACTAGACCGTGCTGCAAAAGGCGTCGGATTAAATGAATTCCAACCCTGGGCATTTGTTTTGGGAATCAAAACTGAACTGACTTCGCTGTTCTTCCCAGGGAAGCAGCTAGGTAATTTTAGACCCTTGACTGAATGGTCTTACAGGGCGCCCTTTAGACAGCCCTGTGTATGGCTGTGAAACCCACAACTGACTTTTCTCTTCTCCCACCACCGTTCCATGCTTTACAACAGCAGCTACACTCCTGATACATTAAAGCCAGTGGAGGCTCTGATTCCAGTGGGTCTTTGAATCCATTCTGGGTTTCTGTCAAAACACTCAAGGAGTCGGAACCTATTTTGGGGAAGCCACATGGAGTCTTTGCACACTCTGGAATTTTCTGGGCTGGATACTATGTTTGTGGGGGGCTCCGCTGGGCCACACTATTACGTGTTACGCATCCAAAAAGCTTCCAGCATTTCCCAAAACACAGATTGTCAATCGGGTGCTTCTAGGCTTATGTGTTTGTCCATTATGTTCCATGGCTAATTTTTCCAGGTTATTATTAGTATTAGTATCCCGCCTTTTGCCCAATGCTGGGCCTCAAGGCGGCCTTACAAAGTTTAAAACATATATGAGGGGTGGGGACATAAACGTTTAAAATACACAACAAAATTATAAGACATTAACATAGATGGAGGGCCAGATTATTTGCCAAAGGCCTGCTGGAACAAAAACGTTTTTGCCTGCTTCCGAAAGCTCATCAAGGAGGGAGCCAGCCTAGCTTCCCCGGAAAGAGAGTTCCAAAGCACTGGAGCAGCCACCGAGAAGGCCCTCTCCCATGTTCCCACCAAGTATTTTGTACTCTTCCTGAATGCTTGTTTGTTGTACTGGATTTTTCTGCACTGGTCAACTGCTTCATTTGTTCAGTGGTAGCAGTGTGTTGAATCTGTGAGTATGGATATGAGAAAGGTGATGGGGGAAAGAGTGTTAAATGTTAGAAAGGGTGAGACTATGGTCATCCAGTGAAGGATTTGCAGTAAGAAAATATATTTGATGGAAGGGGAAACTATCACACAGAGTATATAAAAAGCTTCGAACTACAGCAAAAGAAAAAGCAAAAAAAAGGGGGGGACCCAACCTAAGGAGCCAAAACAGCCCATTGAGGACTGTGCGTGCTCAGTGGCCACAGAGTGGGGTGGGGTGGGGTGGAAAAGCAGGGGAAGAGGAATCGCCTATCCTGCAAGAGGGCATGGCTGACATCCAGAACAGCAGCCTGCCACGCTGCAACATTTTGTTGCAGGTCCCGATAGTTGAATAGAGTTTGTGAACGTGCACGAATGAAGCATGAAGAAAAGCCACGGGTAATTTCCAGTAGTTGTGGCTAGAGACCGCTCCTGCAGTGACCCTTCGTGTGTGAGGGCAGCCATGTTACACAAGAATTTCCTTTGGCGTGTACTTCAGCATTTTCACTTCCTGCTCGCTCCTCTGGTCCCAGGACTATCTGGTAATGCCCTCAGGGGGAAATTGCTGAACAGTTTAGGCGTGGGAATCTATTGGCTCCCAACCCTTTCTGGAAGCGTCAGTTTATCCAACCTCTCATAGGTAGCACCATGAAGTAGCAAAAATAGCTTGATGAGGAAGCAGGGTGAGGGGCAGGGAGAAAAACCATACGAAAACTACAATGCTATAAAAGGTGGGCTGGTTCTAACATCACAATAAGCCACACTGAAAATAAGCAATGGTGGGTTGTTTGTTATTCCCAACAGACCAATCAGGTGTTTCCTCTTTAGTCTTTCCACCTGCTCCCAGCATGTATGATGTTTAAAGCCCTAAACGGCTTGGGACCTCGATACTTGAGAGAGCGCCTCTCCTTATATATGCCTGCCCGAGACCTTAGATCTGTTGGAGGAGCCCTTCTCCGCATCCCACCAACGCAACATATATGTTATGTTGGGACAAGGGAGAGGGCTTTCTCTGTGGCGGCACCCTGACTGTGGAACGCCCTCCCCTTGGAGGCCCGACTTGCGCCAACATTGATTGCATTTCGACGCCAACTAAAACCTTGACTTTTTAACAAAGCCTATGATGGTTAAACTCACTGGCACATTGTTTTAACTGTATCTATTGCTTTTAAATTATATATTGTTTTAACTTGGATCACGGTTTAATTTGTTTTTAACTGTGTATATTTATTGTTTTATACTGTATGTTTTTATCTGTATGCCGCCCTGAGATCTTAGTGATATAGGGCGGGATATAAATATTTTAAATAAATAAATATCCCATGGGCAAGAAATCACAGGAAACCACACTGTAGGCTATAGAGTTCCTAAAGCGAACTCTGGCCTAAACTCCCATGAACTCACTAACCACAGCACTGCCCCCTTTAGGTAACTTGCAGACGAGGTTGCAATACTCCCAACGGTTCCGTGATCCAACTCAAGGTGGTGCGCCTAGTAACGATGTCCATCCAGCCTCTGACATGACCCACACCTGCTGAGTTTCCCCAAGGGTGTTCCAGCATGGGCCTGCGGACCATGGCATGGGCCAGCCGTCCTCCCAGCTGGTGTCCCAGCACTGTTTCTCCATTCCGCAGGGCCGCGTCAACATGCCGGACGTGCCAGCCGAGACGGCCTACGACGTGCTCCATGACACTGAATACCGCAAGAAGTGGGACCTGAACGTCATTGAGACGCATGAGATCGCCCGCCTCTCCGACAATGCTGACGTGGGCTACTATTCGTGTGAGTGAGGAAGGCCCAGAAGCTTGGGCAAAAACCCCTGGTAATCTGAGCTCCTGACGAGCGGAGGGTGGGATTTTGGTCAGTTGGCGCTGTTTGGGTCGGACTTTGGGGCACGGGTCAAGGGCCCCTGTCTGAAAAATGACTGGGAGGAGCTCCCAAACATAGCAGAGCAACACATTATCATCTAAAGGGTGTGGGTAAGATAATTATGTCCAGAGTCCAAGGGTGGCCCAAGACATCTTGCTGCCTGAAGTGAAGGACAAGATGGTGCCCTCTTCCATTCCATGTACCAAAGCCAACTGGACTGGCAGTTGGATCTTCCTTCAGCATGGGTGGTGGGACAAGATCCTGCACTCCATCTGTAGACCACAGGCTACCTTAGAAAGCACATGGCATGCAGGTCTTTCCTCTGAGATTTTGCTGCTTCCTCCCAGAATCTGCTGCCTGAGTCGAATGCTTTATTCTGTCTAATGGTAGGGCCAGTCCTACTAGAGTCTAAAGTTACCTAATCGTGCTACTGAATTTGGTACCTACATCAGAATCAACAATACTCGGATTCCTAACTAGTTTCTAGTTCCTTAAGGTTGCGATAGTAAGCTTGCAAGCATGTTGCTACTAGTTATGATGGCTCTCCAAGTATCAGAGTCAACATTACTGGGGGACAGGAGAGGAAGGGTGCTACTGTGCTCATGTCCTGTGTGTGGGTTTCACCAAGGCATCTGGTTCACCACTGTGGGAACAGAATGCTCTACTACCTAGACCTTTGGTCTCATCCAGAATGACTCTTCTTATGTTCTTATGTTGGTGAGCAATGTTTGACGACACTTCAAAACTCCCATTGGACCTCTGTGATCTGCATGGCTTCTTATCACTTGCCCATGGCTAGTAGAATGAATGATGCCAATTTGATAATGCAGATCTTCAAATACTTAAAAGGTTGTCACACACAGGAGGGCCAGGATCTCTTCTCGATCCTCCCAGAGTGCAGGACACGGAATAACGGGCTCAAGTTACAGGAAACCAGATTCCGGCTGGACATCAGGAAAAATGTCCTGACTGTTAGAGCAGTACGACAATTGAACCAATGACCTAGGGAGGTGGTAGGCTGTCCCACACTAGAGGCATTCAAGAGGCACCTGGACAACCATCTGTCAGGGATGCTTTAGGGTGGATTCCTGCATTGAGCAGGGAGTTGGACTCGATGGCCTTGTAGGCCCCTTCCAACTCTACTATTCAATGATTCTATCTCCGATTTTGATGTTGCTTTATGCCCTGCCTTTCCATTCCATGTTTTGACTGTTGTAGATTTTATGAATGATAGCCCAAGCCTCCTTCAGGAATGAGTGTGGGTATTTAGGAACAAACTTTGCTATTACTTACAGAATGCAGAGAATTTCCGTTTTTGTATAAACTTAAGTTTCTAGCCCCCAACTCTGTGAAGATAAGTTTGAAAGTATGTAGGGGAGATGGATTGCGGCCCACTCCAAAGCCCTTTTCGCAGTGAACAGGAGTGGAGAAGTGTCTGTGTGCTGTAATGATTAGAGCAATGTATTTGGGCCACGGTGACCCGAGTTCAAATCGCCTCCTAGCTGCAAAGCTCACTGCATGTTCTTGGGCCATTTGCTCTATTCCTCAGCCTTGTTGTGAGAACAATGGAGACTGGGGGTGGGGTGGGGGGAGAATTACTCACTGAATTCCTTGGAGGGAAGGGTGTGATATAAATGGGGGTAAATCAATAAACCAATGGAATAGGCCCCACAGTACAACAAATATATGCAGCATTTTACATTACTTCCCATCTCTAGACATGGTGTTAAGGCGACTTTTCTTTCCTTCTTGGCTAGGGAAGTGCCCCAAACCTTTAAAGAACAGAGACGTGGTGACGTTGAGGTCCTGGCAAGTTCTGGATAACTCTTACATCATCCTCAACTTTTCCGTTAAGCACCCGGTGAGTGAGTTGAGCGTGAAGCAGGTGACCTGTTGCGTGTGGGTGGGTGACAGGCCCAGGGAGAGAATGAAATCACAGGCCCACTCTAGGATTTTAGCACAGAAGTCTGCCATAGACGAGACATAATCTCGCCCCTCTCCTCCACCGGTGCCCGTAGTGCTTATTTGAATGACTTAGAGGAGATCCTCCAATGGTAAAAAGTTGGAAGCAGCCTTGCTTTGGGGTCAACGCCAGGCGTAGAGAATCTCCGGTCCAAGGGGCTGTCTGTACGCTGTCTTTGCCTTGGAGTGGCTCCGAATTCGTGCTGCATCAGCAAAGATCCGCAGCTGAAAAGTCGGTCTTGCCCCTGACTTTTCCTACCCGAGCGAAGTCAGCTCGGCTCTTCCACCGTCTGCCCTTGCTCCGGCAATGCCCGGGGGCATTCCCGGGCAGAAGGCGACCTCCCATTGGTCACCGGAAGCCACGGAGGAAGTGGGCCCAGTGAACCTAATGGCCGCCGGAAAGTCCACGCTGTCTCCCCCAGGGGGGATTATTCGCTGCCACCCCACAGCAGGAGTATCGGGGGGGGGGAGGAGGTTTGGTGGCGGAGTGGCACCCAACTCAACACCATGAAGGCAGTCTCCAAATCTGCTCCTCCTGCCGGAGTTCCCCAATGTCGCCTCTCCCGGTCCCAATCCTTTCCCCAGTCGTTTCGTGGTTTCCCAGCTCCTGTGCAGTTTTTCCTGCCCTTCTGAAAGGTTGAAATGCCTTCCCTACTGGCAGTGAGAGCTTTGGCGGGTATTTTTGGTCTTCCCCTGCCTCCATTTTGCCTTTGGCCACGCCCACCCCTGGAATGTGCCCATCCCCTAGAGCTTCTCCGAAACTGAATTCGTCCCTCGGGCTAAAGGAGGTCCGACAGCCCCGGCCCAAGCGTGCGAAGCCAGCTTAGCTGACGGTCTGTTTGGTCTTCCTCCTTGCAGAAATACCCCCCGCGCAAGGACCTGGTGCGGGCCGTGTCCCTCTCGGCTGGGTACTTGGTCCAACCCACTGGACCCAACAGCTGTAGTTTGACTTACCTGGCTCAGGTTGACCCTAAAGGTAAGTGCAGACAAGGTTAAGGTGGCCAGGGGGTCCTGCTTTGCCACGTTAGCTGCTGGGCTTCGCTTGGTGCTGGGCGGCTGCCGCTGCCTCCCACAACGTGACGCCTGCAACCAGATTGCATTGAGGGAGATTAAAAAACATGGCGGCCGTTGACCACACAGTCAAGCAGTCTCTGGGTTCCCAGCCCATTGCCGCTACCACTGGGGGTCAGGGGTGGCTGCTACAGAGCCAGCACCTGTGCCGTGGGGTGTGTGAGACAGGGACAGGGCTAGGTTGGGGGTGGAGGGGAGGAAGGGGGCACCAGTTGCAGGCGAAGTATCAGTACCAGGTGGTCCCAGCACCTGCCCAAGAATACCAGGTGCTGATACCAGGTGCCTAGTGACCAGAGTTAAGAAGGGTAGCTGTTAAGTGATGTTCTACCTTCATCTCCCCACTCTGCATTGGCTTGTCTTATATATAGTTTAATTTATTTTGGATGTTTGAACTTGATATGCCCTTCCTTCTCCTTTTCTCTCTCCCCCCCCCCATTTGATTCTTCTTTTGCTTCTTTTTCTTTCCTGCTCCCCCTTCACTTCTTTATATTCCTCCTGTTTTTCTTTTCCCTCTGTTTGCTGCTGCTGCTGCTTCCTCCTCCTCCTCCTCCTCCTCCTCCTGCTTTCTCCTCTTGCAGTATTTTAAAAACTCCAATCCCCCTCACAAACTCCCTTAAATCCCTTTTTAAAAGCCGTCTCTCTCCCAAACTAGGATCCTTGCCAAAATGGGTTGTGAATAAGGCTTCTCAGTTCCTGGCACCAAAGGTGAGTAACCCCCTCCTTTGCTCAGGTGAGGTGCTTCCTGTTGTGCGTAACATCAGTTCACCTGGCACGGTATTGATCTGCGTGGGATGGGTTTGCAAAGGGACGGTGGCCATCTTTATCCGCCCTGAGACAGGGTTCTCCTGCATTGTAGGTTGTGCGCAGGTGTTGCATAGAGGCAAAGAGGCTACGGCTGTAATCCTCTGCGTGCTTACGTGGGAGCAAGTTTCATTGAAGACAGCAAGGTTTTCTCCAAGCTCAACAATCCCAGCTGTTGTAACCTTCCCTCATAGGGGAGATGGCTGGTCAGCCACTGTGTGGACAGAGTGCTGGGCTAGATGGACCCTTGATCTGGTCCAGCAGGGCATAGAATCATGGAATAGCAGAGTTGGAAGGGGCCTACAAGGCCATCGTGTCCATCCCCTGCTCAATGCAGGAAGTGGCACTTCTTTTGTACTTACGTTCTTATGTCAACTGGCAAAGACAGTTATGTGTATATGCCAAATCAGCGTATACACAGTCTTGTCTTGTCAGTTACCTTATATGTTTGACAGCTGAAACAGAGAAGGCAGCAGACAAGGCAAGGCTATATATATATATAATATATATTGACCACCGGAACTGCACAACTGTTGTTTTTTTAAAAAAAATGTGAAGATGTTTCTTTTATTTATTTATTTATTTGTGCCATTTATATACCTCTGAATATAATAACATCTTTCAGCAGTTAACAATAAAAAATGCAATGTTAAAACACAGCATTAAAAATGCTTCCAACTCCTGCCTATTTAAAACTTTGCTAAATCACCCATAAAAGGAAAAAAAAAAGGAAAGTATTGATGATTAGTGCAAGATATGAGATTTGTAAATAAAGATGTAAGGACACTGTGGGTTACGTTTCCTGGGGCAAATTGCAAGATTTGGGGTGGGGGTGGGTGGGAGAAAGGCAGTGATGCAATCTACAAAACATAGCACAGACATTATTGTACTATGTATGATTAACATGCATTAGTGTGGTGTAGTGGCGAAGGTGTTGGACTGGGAGCCGGGAGATCCGGGTTCTACTCCCCACTCGGCCATGGAAACCCACTGGGTGACTTTGGGCCAGGCACAAACTCTCAGCCCAACCCACCTCACAGGGTTGTTGTTGTGAGGATAAAACGGAAAGGAGGAGGATTATGTACGCCGCCTTGGGTTCCTTGGAGGAAAAAAGTCTGGATATAAATGCAATAAATAAGTAAATAAATAAGATCACCCCAAGTCTTGTTCATGGTTTCGTTCTTTCCCCGCTGTGGCCAGGTGATGAAGAAGATGCACAAGGCCTGCTTGAAATACCCCTCCTGGAAGCAGCAGCATAGCATGGACATAAAGCCATGGCTGTTCCCCAAGCAAAACCAGCTGCCTGTCATGGCCCTCTCTGACCTCAGTCTGCAGCATGCTTCCTCTCTGGAGAACATAGATGAGAGCGGCCTGATGGAAGCCAAGGAAGAGAAGGGTGACACCAGTGGTTCAGAGAACTGACGCTGCTGCTGCGGCTCCCTCTGGCTTCGGGGGCTCTGAGCTACTTTGTTATTGTGCCTTTCCCAGTTGGTTTTACAATAAATGGTGGGGAATTATGAGTTTGTTTTCTTTAGTGGCCAGCCAATGGGATGGGCCTTATTCTTATTGATTCTATGGTGGGGGTGGTACTTGGCTTACAACTATTTAATCCTCTACAAGTGTTCCACGATTGCGGTGGGCGGACGTTGCTACGTTGCTTTTGTTGCCCAGAGTAGGCCTATACCACTTCACGGTCTGCTTTGGAGGCCTGTCGCACGAAGAACAGCTTGATTATAAGTTGTAATAAGTCGATGGGCCTAGTGTTTATGAAAAGGTACAAATGGTGATGAGATAGAAAATCATATAAAATGCTTAGGGCATTCAAACGCACGATACAATTTCCTGGGATGGAGAATGAAAGCCAGCACGTGGTTCTGCTGTGGTGGTTGATAGAATATCTCGGAGTTGTTACTTCTACACAAGGTGGCTGTTGATCCCTTCTGCTATTCAAGCTTATAAAGGGAAGTTTGGGGCTCAACTTACCCCTGGTATCCCCCCCCTATGGATTTTTGGTTTTAGCTCCTGAATGGTTTCCATCTTGCCTCCTTAAATAGATTTTGGCTGTACCATCCTGTGTGGCTATATATTTGGAAGTGGGTATATTATAAGCCAGAGAGCTTCGGCTATTGGGCGGTATAGAAATGTAATAAATAAATAAATAAATAAATTGGTTCAATGCAAAGCCTGAATAAAGGCCCTAAATTCAGGCCTAGCGTCAAAGGTAGGCATAGTTGGGCCTATGAACCATTATAACCTGCTTGTTCATGTGCGCCTTGCTCTTGCCCAGACGATGGTCGTGCTGGTGAGGAGGAGCAGGAGATGCCACTATCGAACAAGGAAGTGGTAGCAATGATGAGAAAGGAGAAACAAGAGCAACTGGTGACCATGGCGGTGAGAAGGTGGGCTCACTGGAGGAGGAAAGCCATTGAGGCTGCCTTGCCCAATATGGTGGCTCTGTTTGTATCTCTCTCCTGCTCCCTTTTACATTCATTTATTATTCTCTGGTTCTTTTGAATGGGGGTTATGGAAAAGAATATTTGTTGGCTGGGTTTCGCTTCGGGTTACTACGGCCTAAAGAAGACTCGGGTCTCTATTATGCTGAGGACACTAGACGTAGATTCACAACATTTGAGAACTGGAGCTGGTCAGTCTTGTACTTCCTTATCCTTAAGTAACCTTCCAAATTAAGGAAGTTCCAGGGCTCCATAGTTGCACACGTGAGCAGTTTTCAAACACAGGAGAGCATTTATGCTCGCTCGCTTTAATGTGCTACCCTCTGCTTTGCTCGCTGGCTGATTCAATAAGGTTCCACTCAGTGAACAACTTCGGCTTTGTGGAGGTGAAATAGAGTCTCTTGGCCGGGTTCTCCCATTCTGCAATTTGTACCGGGAGTCCAAAGAACGGTTGGTTCTCCCTTTACTCAGAACTCTACCCAGAAGAGCCACTGAAATGTCAGTATCTGTCAGCTTAAGGCATGAGACTATCCCTATTAGTGAAGGGGGTAGCTAAATTATTTTGGCCTTCAATACAAATGATGAAGAACTAGGGTGGCTGTGTGGACAGTCCTCTATTCCAAGAGATGCCAGATGCCAGTCCTCTGTTTGAAGGGCTGCATAGGCATGCACAGCTCATTTCATTAGGGTGTGCACCTTAAAGGCCCCAGTTGGAGCAGTGGGGGTGGGAAAACGCATTAGCATGCCTGGGGGATTTACATAATTTTCTGAGGCTCCGGAAAGTGCCCTTAAAAACCCTGATTCAAGCAGGGGAGGGTGGTGCAGGAAAGTGGAGGCTGGCCCAGGAAATTAGGGTGTGCCTGGGCACACCCAGCACATCCCGTGTGCATGCCTATGAAGGGCTGCCCAGTCCAAGTCTGTTTTACAGTTGATGAACCCCAAGAAGGACAAGCAGGAGTTGCCCATTGATGGTTAGTATCTGGACAGATTGTCACCTGTTCTGTCTTGCCCACCATGGTGAGATGTGTTGCAACATGATAGTCATTTTTTCTAAATGTGTATCTGTACTTATAAATATATGCAAATAGGTGTCTTCCTTGGTGATACATTTCCTCTTCTTTGGTGAGTCTTGAATGGCCACCCTAGGCAGAAGGCCTTTTGACTCCACAATGATTTTATTTGTGTTCTTCTCATAGAGAGACTCTTCTTATTAGAGCCTCATGTGGTGCAGAGTGGTAAGCAGCAGTTACTGCAGCCAAAACTCTCCCCACGGCCTGAGTTCGATCCCAGCGGAAGCTGGTTCTCAGGCAGCCGGCTCAGGTTGACTCAGCCTTCCATCCTTCCGAGGTCGGTAAAATGAGTACCCAGCTAGCTGGGGGAAAGGTAGCCGTGACTGGGGAAGGCAATGGCAAACCACCCCACTACAAAGTTTGCCAAGAAAACGTCAGTGAAAGCAGGCATCTCTCTAGGAGTCAGCAATGACTCAAGTGCTTGCACGCGAGGTTCCTTTCCCTTCTTATATATTAACTTCTTTTATTAGCATTTATCAGTTGTGTTGTATTAATTCCTATTGGCCTGTGAGTGTAATAGACCATTTATTCATTGCAGTCTTTGTTGGGTGTGCAAACCGCCCGCTATTTTAATTACCCACAATGCCCCCAAGTGTAGATTTGCCCTGGGGCATTATAGATAATTTAAATGGCGGTTCACAGTGGGTGCCTCCACTTCAATTTCCTCCTGAGCCCTAGAGCAATGCTATATTATGGGCATTCTGGGTAATTAAAATGGGTGGCTTTCAAAATCAGGTACCGGAGTTTTTAATTTTTAATTTTTTTTTAAAGCTGATATTGGACAGCACAGCCCTTCAAATAGAGGAGTGTTCTCTATAAGAGAGGACTCATGGGCACCCTATATTCTATGGTCTGGCAGAAGTCGGATGTCTTGCACAAAACGGGAACGAAGCCACCTTGAGATGTGTGACAAACCAACCTGTCGGCTGTAACAAGGGAGGCTTTGTAGAAGTAGGTGGACCAGTTCAGAGACCCATTATCTTATTTGGTGTACGCCGAAGGACAGGCCGGGTTAATGATCAAATAAATGAAAGGTGAAGCGAAAGAAGCCTCCTGCCTATTGCGTTGATGATCAGGCGGCCTCTTGGCTCACCGATTAAAAATGCACTCGGTCAAAACCTTTCCATGCCACAGCATCTGTTGCAGAGAAGCCCGGGGGGGGGGGTACCTCTTTCCCCTGACTTCCCAGTGTGCTACTCATGCCTGATAAGGTACAGTGGGAAAATTAAATTGATCGGGGTCCTCTAATTAGATTTGCAGTATCAAATGGCCGCTTGGACCTCCCAGGTAACAGTGGATGCTCTCCACTTCAGTTGATAGATTAGGGAGGAAAGAAGAGGTAGGACCAGCTGCTTAATGTTGCGGATGTTGACGGATGGTTATAAAATGTGGCCTTATTTGCTGTGCTCCGAAGTGGGTGGGAGGAGAATCCCTCAAGAGCTCAAACTTTCTCAACCGTTTGCCTGGAGATGTGGCACTTAACCAGGTTTTTAATGGGCAGCTGCTGCTCTAGCTTGATGAACGGGTGTAGAACTTCCTCCTCCTCCTCCTCCTCCTTCTTCATCACAGATGTTGTCTATGAGCCAGTTGCTTGTGAGATGCTGTAGAAAACCCAGCTGCACCGCTAACAGAATCTTTGGTGGTCTGTGAATTTGTTGCATCTTGCAATAAGGTAAGTTTTTCAATATGTGTGTGTCTGCCTGTTAATTTAAGCAATGCGCCCTTATTATTTTGGATTCAGGATTTGCCTACCGCAAGAGGAAGGGAGCTTTCACGAGAGGAAGGTTTCTGCTCGTGAAAGGTCCTTCAGCCCAATTTTTGGGAACCCCTCCCCCCCACAGCTCAACCCCCATTCAGCAGGGTCTACTGACTCAGCAAGGCTGCTCACACAACATGCTAACCTACCCACCCCACTCAGTTGCTGGATTCACACAATATTCTAACTTCTACTCAGTGGTTGAGTGTGTATTGCTGTTGAACCATGGTTTAGCACGTTTTCTGAATCCAGCACATTTTCTGCAGGGTGTCTTCTTAACCTCCCTGAACAACCCAACAACAAACCATGGGTTCTTGAGGTGGCTTGTTCGAGAAAAATAAAATAATGTTATTGATTGTTTATGTTAATGTTATCGACTGACTCCTGTTGGCTCTTAACCTGATTGCCTTTTTGTTCTCTTGCTTCCAACAGCTGGTCTTCCAGCGCCATTCCAACGATAATTTCAAATGTCAAGTAATGTTGCCAGTCTCCAAGTTCTACAGGCATTTGATTTGTACAACCAGACCTCAAACTTGGGAGGAAAGAAAATTAAGTAGAACTTTTCCACGGGAATGTCTTAGCAACATTTGGAAACTTCAGGTCTAACCCTAGATGGTTCACCAGAGGAAATAGCTTCACATCAACTCTTGGTTTGAAGAAATTGACATCAGCCAGAAATGGCTTCCTTGTCGTTGAACGGCTCTGTTGGAAATGATACAGACTACTATGAAGAGCCTTCCTTTTCTTTGTTTGACATTCCCGTCTTGGTGCCAGTGACGATCATTTGCATCCTTTTGTTCTTCTTGGGCATTGCTGGAAACGTGACCATCATACTAATTTTTAAGCAGCACAAAGAGATGAGGACCACAGTTAATATGTACTTATCGAGCATGGCCTTGTCCGACAGCCTGATCTTCCTAGGCCTGCCCTCCGATCTGTACAGGATTTGGAAATACAAGCCCTACATCTTCGGCAACTTTCTCTGCAAGTTTATTGTCTACCTCAGCGAAACCTGCACGTACTGCACGATACTCCACATCACCACCTTGAGCGTCGAAAGATACTTTGCCATTTGTTTTCCTTTGAAGGCTAAAACAACCATCACTAAAAGCCGGGTCAAAGGCATCATTCTTCTCCTATGGCTTTGTTCTTTAGTGACTGCCGTCCCCATCCTCTTTCTCTTTGGGGTCGAACACCACAATGGTAGCCTGCCGGAGGAAACGAACGAATGCAAATACATAGAGCAAGCAGCCCATTCGGGTCTTCTCGAGACGATGACCTGGCTTTCCACCCTTTACTTTTTCTTGCCCGTGTTTTGCTTGGTACTCCTCTACGGACTGATCTGTAGAAAGCTCTGGAGAACTGCACACAAGCTGGAGGGACATCATGCTGCAACTAGAGAGAAGTACCACCAGCAAACAGTCAAAATGCTAGGTAAGTAGCAACTAGCTTTGACCATCTGCATTAGAGAGGAATGGAAGGAGGAAACTCCAGGAAGGGGAATTGAACACAACTTGGAACAGCCTTAAGCGTAATAGGTTTGACTTCACAGTTAAGGGGACAATCAGGCAGACAGCATGCTCCCAATATGTGTGGGCGCTTGTGCTCATAAGGTGGCCAAGTGTCCTCTTTTACAAAGGACCGTCCTCTGAAGGTTGGTTCTGTCCAGTTGCAAGAATTGTGACCACTTGGACAACAGACTGAATAGGCAGACACACCGGACATTCTGGCCACAGTCTTCTGTAACTAGGGTGAGATATACTGTATTTCTATTTAAATTTTAATACCGTATTTCTTTGATTCTAAGACGCCATCGATTGTAAGGCGCACCCTAATTTCAGTACCACCAACAGAAAAAAAGCTGTTATTCTAAGAAATAAACACACCCGAGATTCTAAGACGCGCCCCGTTTTTAGAGCTGTTTATATGGGGGGAAAAGTGTGTCTTAGAATCGAAGAAATACAGTAATTATTTCCACGTTTGCATCTATACATATAAATTAAATTTTACGCAAGCGTGTGTCCCCTTTTTTCTTTTTTGGTGACAATTCATAAACGGACTCCCTATGTACTTGTTAATCTAGTTTGTCTGAATCTAGATCAGAAAACACACAATG
Source organism: Elgaria multicarinata webbii (assembly GCF_023053635.1). Taxonomy (NCBI): domain Eukaryota; kingdom Metazoa; phylum Chordata; class Lepidosauria; order Squamata; family Anguidae; genus Elgaria; species Elgaria multicarinata. Next base: position 10,315,958 of record NC_086185.1, read on the forward strand.
ATTTGGTTTGTCCGTACCTGTTTATCACCCGAAATGAAGTGGTGATTGGAATGTGCAACTGACCCATTGCAGATACGCTTTCATTGCAGCTAACCACAGCCACTTAGCTATTGAACCATGCAGACTCAAGAGAATAGTTTTGCTAAGAGATATGGATCCGCAGGAGTTTTGAACATAACCATCCCTAGACCAGGAACTCCAGATGTCTCCTCTTTCTTCCTGTTTTCTCTTAGCAGACCTGGTCCAGGGAGACCGGCCACATCTGAGTGAAAAAGCATTTATTCCAGCTAGCCTTTTTCATAAGCGTTAGTCCTAATTCAGTTAATGCTTTAGTTTGTTACTCCAGACTGCGGGTTTTAGAATACATTTTTAATATTTGACCTTCTCTAGGTGAAAAGCATTTCGTATAACTAAAAGTATTTTAAAACAGTGGTGGGCGGAAGGTAGATCTGGATCGCTGGGTGATTTGCAGTAAACCAGCAAGGATTTCCGATTTCCAATTGTCTAAGAACTAAAAAGTTTTCTCCTTCCTAAATTAGACTGCTGAAAAGAGAGGGAGGGGAATTTGGGATAGGGGAAACCAGGAGTGGATTTGTGCTTGCTTGCTGTGAACTTGCTTCTGGTACTGATCACAGATTCTTGGGCTGAGCAGGTGCTCAAAGCAACCTATTACTCATTCCTTCTCTGCCCCAAGCCACTATTTTGCATCTGTCTCCAGTTGGTTCTGGTTAATAAACACCCTCCTAAAACTAGATCACACAAGCCTGAAGATTTTCTGTCCCGGTTTTAAAAGGACCTGTAGCTTGACTGGAGTTCAGAGATCGTTAATGTGCTTCCATGGTAGGTAGGTGCTCCACGCAAAGGATCGCTGTCCTGAATGATAATCTCTTTTTGCTTTTAGCAGTGGTCGTCCTAGCCTTTGTGCTGTGCTGGCTCCCGTTACATGCTGGCCGGATCCTCTTTGCCCAAGGAAACATGGTCCTATACGAGATCAGCCAATACTTCAACCTCGTATCAATGCTGCTGTTTTATCTTGGAGCATCTGTAAACCCGATCCTTTATAACGTCATGTCCCAAAAATACAGGAAAGCCGTATGCAAGTTTCTGAACCATACCCGGGTTTGTCAGTCGAGACACCTAAGTAGGAGTGTCGAGACTTCTGTTGAAGGTTTGGAAATCCGTTTTCACGTAAAGTAATTTTGAAATGTGCTAGAAAAATACTAATAATTGCCTTAGCTTGCAAGATCTTCCTTTCCATCTATCCTTCAATACAGGCAATCATTAAAATAGCCAGCTACAACGGTTAGTATTCCTCAATTGTTATCTTTTCTCCAGCCACCTTGGCTGGGGACGTGCAAGCAGAAAAAAATGAAGTTTCATTTGTCCTCCCCCCCTCCATTTTTAAAGTTACGTTTTTCACTTGCCAGAATTGGGTTAGTTTTGTTTTTTCTGTTTATTTCAATGGGACACCCAGCCAATATTCTGCTGACTGTAATTTTGGCGTTTACCATCCAAAAGATTTAACAGCTAGACATTCTATGTCCTCCAGGCATGGGATCTGCTAAATTTCAGACGGATTGGGATGGGTTCCCACTTGTTAGGCAATTGAAACAGATACACAGATGTAGCCTAAACGCTACCTAAACTAAACAGCTTAACGAAATGTCGGTTTCACTGTACGCACGCTCCAACCTGCTTTGCACAACCCACTGTGGTTTGCCAGCCTCGTTTGTTTCAGAGGGGCTTGTCGTGATCTCTGAACCCAGCACAGTGGCTTGTTTGCAGCTTGTACCAAAAGGCTACAGAGTCGTTTGGCAAGAGCAAGAACCTGGCCACGCCGCTTGCTGCCTTGCGATCTCGCTAGGTGTATGTCAGGCTGGCAACACCAAGGTACCTGAGACCTAGTCACGGTCGCTTTGCACGAGCGGCAGAATTGCACAAATCAAGCAGCAAACTCTTGTAAAATGCCCTAACTTGCGGACTCTTTTAAAAAAACACTTTCTGGAATTATATTCAAATGTTGTCATGTAAAAATATGGGGCGGGGGAGTGGGGAGACGATTCCGAGGCTAAAGTGTGAAAATGCAAATCTGGGGAGAATTGTACCTTTTAATATATATTTTCAGTTTTGTGGAGATCTGCACAAAGTTGCCTTAACAAATGCACATTAGTTAATCTGAGTTTGCGTAAGTGTGCATTGGTAGTACTGTGAAGTTAATGGAAGTAGAATGAAATTCTCAGCCCCTGGGTTTACCCCTTAAAAAATCTTGTGCTGCAAAGGCCACTAGGATATGTGCCAGGAACGGGCAGAAGGATCCCGGAGGGAAAAGCCATGGCTAAACCAAGCAGCGCTTGATTGTCTGAGGGCAGCAGCGTGGGTTAGTAATGGATTAAACAAACACAGTGAATGAGCTTTCCGTTTACCTTGATCTCTTCTCCATTTCACCCCAACTTGTGTCCACAGCCCAAGATGTTTTGACTACAATGCCCATCATACTTCACCGTGACTTACGCTAGCTAGGTCTGATGAGAATTGTAAGCCAAAACATCTGAAAAGCCACCCTGCAGAGTGCTGATGAAGCCAGGTCTGCTGTTTGTAGTAGTCTACAGAGGAAAAGTGTTATGCAGACTTCAGTTGCAATCCTCTTCCCATTTCCCTGCTAGAAAGCAACATTGATTTTAATGGGATGTACTTCTGGGTAGACCTGTACACGATTGCACTGTTAACAAGCTTAGTAAAAGGATTTGATGTAGCTGCACAGGCTATAGTGATATTCATCCTCCAGCTTAATGGTTTGTCAAAATTTAAGAGTTTGTTTGCTTTTTGGAGGGTGATTTTCCTGGTAGCTTTAATGAAAGTATTATCCTGCTGCTATATTTGGATGTTTCCTACTGGAACAGTTTTTATTTACATTGGACAGTGGCTACTTTGTTTGAGCCTTTTAGTCTTACAGAGCAACTGTGAATGGCAACTGGAAACAGGTTCGCACGCAATGGCAGCCTTAGGTGATAAATTGTGGGTTAATTAACCCACCGTTTGCAGCCACAACCTATGAAGACCCCATTTGTAAGTTGTCCATGTGACATCAAACCAAAAGTTAACTCATGTTTTAAGTTATTTTTGGGTTGTTTAACCCATGAGTATCCCAAAGTGTCTGGGCTCAGATGTCACACTAACAACCTATGAATGCAGGATTTGTAGGTTGTTGCTGGAAACTGTTGAGTGGCTTGCTTGCATCTCTGCCTGTTCTGGGTTGATTAACTCATGATTTGCTGCTGAATGCTACCGTTATGTGTGAACAGTGTACGTGAGTGTGTGTGTGTGTGTAGAACAGAATTTCAAGAAGAAAAGATATCACCACTAAAAGCTACTATGTAAAGAAGTCCCAGGGTTCCTTCCTTCATGAATTACCATGACACACACCACCATTCAACACCCCTCATGTGAACAATTTTATATTTTTATTGGCCATATTAAATATATTATCTATTTGATAGTTACAATTTAGTAATACAATGCCTGGCAGGTTTAACATAAGTATGAAATACAGCAAAAATTACAATACAAGAGAAAAGGAGATCTAATACATTAATGCCACTAGAGTACATCAATCTGGAATGTATAGTTGTAAATATAAAATTCTACATTATGCTTTCCAGTAAACATTCTGGAAATATAAACAGTTTGTGGCAATTACAAATAAAAATTAAACTTTAACTTTCTAGGAAGTCACAATTTTGGTTAGTATTTATTCAGAAAAAAACTAATTTAAAAAATGTATGTGACATACTATTGCCAATTCAATGAAATCCCGTCCCCGCGAACCATTTTTGTTAGCGTTTAACAAAAACACATGCTTTGGCAACAGAAATCTGCTGAAGACCATCTATTGTTTTATAAAAAAGTGAAGTATGAAAGGAAAATGAAGGAGAACAGGCTGTAAACGTTCCTGCAAACTAAGGACACTAACATTTGTATAAAACTCTTTCCAACACTGAAGAAGGGCTTCCATTACAATAAATGATTAACTTAAAAGTTCTGCTACAAGTAGAACAATACATTCAAACATACATTTTCCAGAATTTTTTTTTAAAATCAAAATAAATAGATCACAAAAAAGGAGAGTACATTTTTGAAAAAAAGGTTAATTTCAGATTGCACCATAAAATCTACTTTTAAGATAGTTAAGTGATATGTCATCAATGTCTGTGTGTGTATTTTCCCCCCAGGTGTGAAATGCAAACACAACGCTACAAACCATAAGCTATCATTATGAACTAACAGCCGGTTGAGAAACATTTTATGATGTTGTATCATCTGAAACAGACATGTCTCAAGCTAAAATGAACTACACATTACATCCACTGTCTCACATACAAGTGCAAGTGTTTAGATGTTTCATAAAGTATAGCTGTTCAGTCCCTACCAGTATGCAAGACCTAACAAAATGCATGGCCCTTGAATTTGAATTTCTTCCTTTGAAAACGAAATGGGTGGTTTTTTCCAGCTTTCAAAAGAGCATGAATCTAAAGACAACATTTAATTACTTTTACTTCACAGGTACCTGCTGCAGAGGCTTGACAAAAAACAGTCCTATGTAGTGCATGATATTCACCCCCCCCCAAAAAAAACCCACTATCCCACCCACAGCCAGACCTGTCACTGAAGATTTTCATCACGAAACAGAAAAGACGTGAACCACAAAAACAATGGAATATGAAACCGCTACCAAAGGCAGCAATTCCTTTAAAACTCATATCTAAATTTTGAGAAGAAAATTCATTTTCACGGGTGACTTGATCAGTTGGTTTACATTAGAAGGGCATCCCAAGAAAGGAAAAATGAAAAAACAAACCACAGTTTGATTTTTTTTAAATTTCATGTTAAGAATAGTACAAAAACATTTGCTCAGTTTGAGCCAAATAGTGAAACATTTATCATAAATGCACTTTTTGTTCTCATTAAAGACAAAAACATGTCTGTGCTTTTTCCTCTGAAAAAAACGCAGCGGTTTCAGTCAGAAGCACAGGGCGTTACTGTTCTCTCAGGCACGGAGAGTGAACCCTGGGTTGGGCCAACAGTTATTTACCAACGACAGAAAGCATTTCATTCAGAAATGTCCAGTATAGAAGGGGGTGCATTTTGCCACGTTACATACCAATGCAAATATCCCTCTGCAGGTAGACGTTTTCGGTGCCTCGCGCGCTTTCGAGAAAAACTCTACAGGATTGCCTCCTGCTACCCTTGGCTCTAAAAGTGATATTAAACTATTGGAATCCCAACGATTAAAACAACTGGAAAAATAAGAGTAGCGTAGCGCTATCGCGAAAGTCAAAATCGATAATGTTTTGGTTTCATTTTTTGTCTACAGTATATATCAAATGTGGTATGCTCTAGCAATGTTCGGTAATTAATACAGTACTGTTCTAAGCTTAAGCATCTTTGCTGCTGGATCTCACGCGTGCCAAGGCTTGGGTTGAAGCCGGCAGATTTTCCCGCACCCTTTGCTTTGCTCTACTTGAAAATTAAAGATCTTACCGTGAGAATTAAGTCAAGCTCTCTGAGAATCACAAGAGTGTGTTAAGGCAGCTTTTTTTTTTTTTGGCTGTTTTAAACAGCTAACCCTGATTAGAAGATGCACGACCGTGCTATAATAGGGATTTTCTTCTCTTCATTTCCTCTCTACTCCCCACCTTCTCCCATACCTGGAGGTAGGGTCGTTGGGGGGTGGGGGATGGAGAGGGGAGGTTTCTGCCTAACCAGCCTCGCTGTTAGTCAGCAGCAAAAATGGAAATGTCTGTCTTATACATTCATTCCCAGCTAGCAATTTAATTGGAATTTACATAAATACCAAAGGCATAAACTTCTGTATGAAAAAATAATAAGCTGAGTAATGAAGCTCAATGCTTAAGGTCGCCCGCTTACTTGATCACAAAGTACTGTATGATAACGGCAAACAGGATGGCAACCGTTGCAAAGACAACGAGGAGCAGAAACGCAAATTGTTCGTCGCTGAACGCCTTCCTCCTGCTTTTCGTGAGGTCGGGGCTGGCGTCTGCGCACTGTGGGACGAGCTCCTGTTTCTGAGATGAGAATGCTGTGCTAGGGCTGTACGGTCCATACAGTTCTTGAGATCCAGTGGAGTCCTGATACTGCCGGCCAGCACACACCCTGAATCGATATTCACAGTTTGTCTGCACGTTGGTGACGCGGAATGAAGTCTCTGGTCCCTTGTATACCTGAGGGAGGAGCACGGATCCGAGTGAGAAACGCCAGCGGGTTCAAGTAACCTAGGAATATAGGGAGCTGCTTTATACAGCCAACCCACGGGTCTGTCTAGATCCGTACTGCCTGCACTCGCTGAGAGAGGCTCTCGGGGTTTTAGGCAGGGGGTTCTCCCAGCCCCAGAGATGCTGGGGCTTGAACAAGGGCCCTTTAAGCATACGAACTATGTGTTCTATCAAGTTACAGCCCCTCCCCAAGTGACTCTAGACTGCTGGGCCCATAGGACATCTGGGATATTTCTCAACCGTACTCTGGTATAGCTTTTGGAGCTTAAAATCACCTGCACTATGAATTAAGATAGGGTTGGGACCAAGCTGAAGCAACCGTGTTGGCGGAAGTGGACTTCCCCACCTCATCCTCATTTCAGCCCCTCTAGCCCCCCTGAAAATGCTATAGAGTCAGCAGACCCTACTGAATGAGGTGAGCTGCAGTGTGTGTGTGTGTGTGTGTGTGTAATCCCTAAAAATCAAGTAGAGGAACCTTTCTCTTGTGGAAGGCAGATCCTAGAACTAACCCCATAGTCTTTAGAAATGTATCTTGGATGACCAGATTTTAAAAAGGGGCAAGGACTTCTCTAAAAACAAAATATAAAATGAACAGCTTAAAAACCCGGGGGGGGGGGGGGAGAGCACAAGATGTGATTTTTCAGTTGCAAAGAAAATGTAGATGGAGAGACGGGGAGCAGCAATAGCGTTCTCATACGTGGGCCTTGTCCTGAACGAGGTTGTAAACCTGCGCTCGGGATGTACCACCTTCAGACTGCAGGTGTGGACACGCGTGACGGCATGCTCTTCCGTACGGAAAAATATGGTGCATGTAGCAAAACTAGTTTGAGAGAAGGAGAAGGGTGGGAGAGCTTTCCATTGTGTGCGGCCCCAGCTGCAGTCCGGAGAGGTGCAGGTTTAACATCTCGGTGAAAACGAGGGCCCCCGTTTTAGGTCTTGGCAGTTTCATAATTCTGCTGCCACAAGTGAGGAAGGCCCAGAAGCTTGGGCAAAACCCCCTGGTAATCTGAGCTCCTGACGAGCGGAGGGTGGGATTTTGGTCAGTTGGCGCTGTTTGGGTCGGACTTTGGGGCACGGGTCAAGGGCCCCTGTCTGAAAAATGACTGGGAGGAGCTCCCAAACATAGCAGAGCAACACATTATCATCTAAAGGGTGTGGGTAAGATAATTATGTCCAGAGTCCAAGGGTGGCCCAAGACATCTTGCTGCCTGAAGTGAAGGACAAGATGGCGCCCTCTTCCATTCCATGTACCAAAGCCAACTGGACTGGCAGTTGGATCTTCCTTCAGCATGGGTGGTGGGACAAGATCCTGCACTCCATCTGTAGACCACAGGCTACCTTAGAAACACTGTTAGTTTTACCCTACCCTGTGCCTGTTTACCCTACCCAGTGCCTGTTTACATTCTCTTCCCCTCCTTATTGCTTTACTATGATTTTATTAGATTGTAAGCCTATGCGGCAGGGTCTTGCGATTTACTGTTTTACTCTGTACAGCACCATGTACATTGATGGTGCTATAGAAATAAATAATAATAATAATAATAATAATAATAATAATAATAATAATAAATTTCCATAAGAATGTCATTCTCTTCATGAATCCAGTTTCCTATTCGAAGAATTGGGGAGGTGCGTGTGAATATTGTATACGGCTGTAATTTCAGGTTCTGGAAACTCCTAATTCTCAAAATGAAAAGGGGGAAAAAAAACCATTTTCTTGAAATGGCTATGCAATGAAGAACCTGTATTCCCTGCTCCAGGAAATGTGTTAAACGTTATCACAGCCTTCTGAGTCTACTGCCTTGAGAGGATTCCGTGCTTATAGACAACCAAGAATTAATTTTAGATCGATTGACAGATAGCAGAATTTCCCATAACAACAAAAAAGATATTCTCTTTTCAATTACCTGATCAACTTCCCTCCCACTGGCAAGTTGTAAAATGTAAACGATGGCATCGCCTTTCATTGGCTGTAAAGGCTCCCATGTGATCTCACAGACGTTATCTCCTAGCTGATGGACTTTGGGCGCTGCAAAGAGGGAAAGAACCGTAACTCAAAGTTCAGAAATTAATTTGACTGTGATCTTCTCTCTAGTAATATAACAAAGCATATTTATTCATGTTTCCTCTCCAGCCCCAGTCATGGACAAAATGGCCCGATTCACACAAGTGTGTGTGTGTACCACTCAAAGCTCCTATGGAAAAGAAAAGCCACATTTCAAAACAAAACAAAACCCTGTTCTTTATGCTGAAGGATACATAATGGGATGCTCTTCTCACATCGCTTACCCCCAGGATTGCCAGGGTGTGGTGTGGTGAGGGGGATATTGCACTATAGTCCACATGGTGTATCACCTTCCTTCAAGGGGCAGTTGGCATTTTAAACTCTGCTAGATCAAGTCAAGGTCCACCGAGGCAAAGTGCTTCAACAGCACCAAGAAGGTGCCACTGCAAATGCCCACATTTGTCCTCAAACAACATTGGATTTTAACAGTTAGACCATCTTTGTGCACTGAGATGCTTTGCATCTTAGCCCAGCCCTGACTTCTTGTAGATGTTTAAAAACCACCCCTCTGTTTTGCTTTTATCTGTTATTACAATCCTGCTGACCCTCATGCATTAAACAGTCCTTTATAACTTTTCAATGGCCCTTTTGAATTGCGTTACTTAAAACCATGAGCACCCTCAGTTCAACACGATCAATACCCTCACCTTTCAAAGCAGGTGGTGGAGATTTGGTTGTGGTGAACGCGTAAACTTCAGAAAACTCTCCTTCGCCGGCATCGTTGCATGCTTGGATTTTAAAGTAGTATGTTGTGGACTCGCTAAGTCGCTGTACTTTGTATGTGTGACAAGGCCCACTGTAGACAGTGATGAATCTGGCAAATCCAAAACATGTTAAAAAGAAGTCAGATACTTTGCTACATTCCATGGTAACATGTTCTAGAACAGTGGTTCCCAAAGTGGGCGGTACCACCCCCTTGGGGGTGGTGGGATTGCATAGGGGGGCGTTAAGAGGCAAGGGGGCAGCAGGAGGGTGCTAAGAGGCAGGGGGGCACTCAAGGTGGTCTTTTCCAAGAAGCACCTCTCCAGAAGGTCTTAAAACCCAGGGGCATTTTTATGGGAGAAGGTAGTTTGGTCCCAAGCCATATAGGGGAAGAATCCAAACATGTATTAATACCGTTTGAGTCCTTTTAATGGTGAATTGAAATGTCTCAAAAGCACCAAAACACTAATGGAGAGACATACCCTGCTTTGTGTGCCCCGCCACGCCGGCTGCAAAACCGAGGCGTTTGCTCTCTTTTCCCTCCCTCCCTTGGCAAGCCTGCGGCGGGTGCTTCCCATTTAAAGAGTCCAATTGAGCTACAAAATGACATTGAGCTGAAGCCAAAGTTTAAGAAATCGTGCCAGGAGTTTTGGTTACAGGAGGAAATTTCTGATTGCTATCCTGCACTATGGAGAGTGGTTCAGAAGCTCCTGGTTGCATTTCCAATATCATATTTGGTGGAATATGGTTTTAGCGTGGTCTGCCTACTTCTCTCCAAGCAAAGAAATTGACTCCAGATTACTAAATGTGATTTAAACCAGACATTGGGAAACCGGTATCACTTCATCAAGCCCATCCATCACAATAAGAATTTACAGAATAGTGAGGTACTCTTCCCTAGTTACTAAATGTGATATCTAGTATTCTTGCTAAATGACTATCAGACTTTGAAAAGATGATATCACTGAATCAAGTTCATCAATTGTGTTTAATTGAATAAACTAAAAAAAGGTAACTGGATTTTGAATAAATATTCAATTAATTGTTACTGTTTTGAATTTTATTGTCGTTGAAATATTCTGAATAATGATTTTTGTAGGGTAGGGTAGGGGGCACTGGGCATGAGTTTGTGGAACCAAGGGGGCGATGACCTGAAAAAGTTTGGGAACCATTGTTCTAGAATGAGGTCAAAACTTCTGAAGCTTCTCAGAGCTCACATCTTTCAGGTAGCGCAGTGCTCTGAAGGAACTCAAACACTTATTTATTTATTTAATTTATATACCACCCCATAGCCGAAGCTCTCTGGGCGGTTTACAAAAGTTAAAAACAGTGAACATTAAAAAAAGTATACAAAATTTAAAACCATCAAAAATATTAAAACAACAGTATCCATTTAAACAACAGTTCTGGGGTCCATTAAAAAACAAACTTGGCATATGTTGTTAGATGCTGTTAAATGTCTGGGAGAAGAGAAAAGTCTTGACCTGGCACCGAAAAGATAACAATGTTGGTGCCAGGCGAGCCTCATCAGGGAGATCATTCCATAATTGGGGGGGGGGGTGTCACCACTGAAAAGGCCCTCTTCCTTGTTGCCATCCTCCAAGCTTCACTCAGAGGAGAACCTTAGATGTTGAGCGCAGTGTACAGGTAGGTTCATGTCGGGAGAGGCATTCCGTCAGATATTGTGGTCCCAAGCTGTGTAAGGCTTTATAGGTTAAAACCAGCACCTTGAATTAGGCTCAGAAATGTATAGGCAGCTAATGCAAACAGGCTAGAATCGGTGTTATATGTTCAGACCTTCTGGATCCAGTTATCAAGCTGGCTGCTGCATTTTGCACAAGCTGCAGCTTCCGAATCGTCTTCAAAGGCTGCCCCACGTAGAGGGCATTGCAGTAATCTAATTTAGAAGTTACCAGAGTATGGACGACTGAAGCTAGGTTATCCCTGTCCAGATAGGGGCGTAGCTGGGCCACCAAACGGAGTTGGTAGAAGGTACTCAGTGCCACCGATGCCACTTGGGCCTCAAGTGACAGAGATGGTTCTAGGAGGACCCCCAAGCTACGAACCTGGTCCTTCAGGGGGAGTGCAACCCCACCCAGAGTTGGGAGTTGAACATCCACTTCTCCATGCGCCAACAGATCCTGGCTCAATTAAAGTCAAAGCCAAGAAGAGGTCTCATATTCAGTCCCAAGAGAGGATACGCTACCTGTCCCCTATAAGTGGTGGGGAGTGGGAGGACATTTTCCCCCTTCACCCACCTGCCATACCTATCCATTGCTGACACCTTGGGACATCCATGTGCAGATGTGTACATCTGTAGGCCCAGACGGCAAGGTCGATTTGTGGCTATCAACGGCATGATGGGAGTCCACAGCCATATGACTTCTGGAATGTTATGTCACATGTGCCCATATCTGGTGGTGCCAGATCCCATCAAGGTGGGAGGAAAGACACACTCCCCGCTATATGTACGAGAGTGATCTGAAGACGCCTATTCCCTGATCCATCCTTTTTTGAAACACGGAACAATTCTTCAGAGAAAGAAAGAGGACACAAGAGAGATCAAAACGTCCCCAGACCGATCTCACCTGCCAAACCTGTCTTCCATCTGTAGGTTGAACTGTGTGGGGTTGGCAATCAAAGCCCTGCTAGGACCTTCACCCCACTTCAGTTTAAGGCTCTGGTAACTGAAGACGACACATTCCAGGTGCGGTGGATCGGGAGGTAAAGGCTTCGTTTTCGCTTTAATGGAAGGGCTGAAGGGACCAGCTCCAAGACAGTTGAAGGCCTGGATTCGGATTCTGAGAGAAGAGAGGGAGGAAAAGTTGCCATTAGGATATAAAAAGGCTTTTTGCTGTGGCATCCCGGTTGTGAAATGAGCTTCCCAGAGAAGTCCACATGGTGTGCCTACACTGTGCTCTTTCCGGCACCCGGTGAAGACCTTTTTACTGTAATCTTTTTGCTCTGTTGTTTCAAACTGTAATTGCATTTTAAATCTCGGCATTGCTGGCAGGCTTTATTCTGGGTTTTACTTCCATGCTGTAGTTTCAAATGTTTATATTTTATGATGTGTTGCTAATTGTTGTGAACCGCTCAGAGAGCTCCAGCTATCGAGCAGTGCAAAAATGTAATAAATGAATACGTTTTTGTATAAGGTCCGGAATAAGTTTTAACGTTTTTAAAAGCCACAAGATGCAAATGATAAATGGAAGATTTATCTTTTGTAAACTGCCCAGAGAGCTTCGGCTATGGGGCGGTATATAAATTTAATAAATAAAGATAGAGCATTAAAAGTTCCATACTAAAATTTATTTTGTGCGTACGTGTTCTAGCCTGGGGGACTGTAGACTGTGTGTTACTCTGTTTCTTCTGTCAACCTATAGCAGGAGTGGGGAACCCATGGCCCTGCAGATGATGTTGGATTACAATGTCCATCATCCCCAACTACTGGCAATGCTGGCTGGGGCTGATGAGAACTGGAGTCCAACTACATCTGGAACATGGGGAGCTTTGCCTTATGCGAAGTCACACCACTATTCCATTTAGCCCAGCTCTACTCTGGGATGCCATCATTTGAAAACCTGAAGGGCCATCGCTACCCCATAGTTAAGGTCTCCTCTTAATTGTGGGCATTTAATCCCCTATGTAGCCTATGTTTTCTTAGAGTAAGGAATTTTCATTGCGTTTTGCCTGGAGGAGCATTCAATTCTGCACATCAGACACAAATTGACTCCCACCATGAAAAGAAGGCTCTGTCCCTCATTGGGACAGATTCATTGATCACCTTTTTATTCCACATTTCCATTGAGGAGCTCAGGGGCATGAGGCGATGGCATTTTATTTTCTCAAAAACTGTGTGAGTTTTGTCAAACAGGAGATCGCCTAGCAAAGCTTGCAACTGAGCATGAATCTGAACTCAGGCCTTCACGGTCCAAGTCTATCACATTAGCCACTATAGTACCCTGGCTCAATTCCTGTCCCTTCCAGCAACTTCTCACAGGCAGGATCATTCACATGGGTAAAGTACACCTCATCACCCCATGGTGATCTACAAATTTTCTTGTGTCTTTTGGCTGAAACTTTACAAGTCAACCCCAACATGGGCTTGCTGTTGAAAATGGCAACCCTGTGTCGGGTTTCTCCCTCCTCTCTGCCATGCGCAATGATGGAGACGGCTGAGGTGGCATCACCACAACGGATGTTTCTCTCTCTTTCACTCCTTTCATGGTAGTCGGTAATGTGGGTGGTGGGTGGGAGTGCACAGTGTGATGTCATGCCTCCTGTTTCTAGAACTCAAACACAGGGTTGCCATTTTCAGCAGCAACCACGCCTGTCATCATGTCTTGTTTCGGCCTGAAAAGCTTGCGTTGAGGCAAGTTAAACTGCTACAGAGCGCCATCCGGTGCAGCTGCAATTGATAAAAGATCCTGTTCACACTAAGCCATGGTTAGGCCGCTAACCCTTTTGCAGCAAATGGTTAGTGAGCATGTTTAAACTGTGCTTATGTAGCCACCATCATTAGGAATGGTTCAAATGACACGTTAAGTCATTGTACACACGACATGCTAAGCCATAATGTTTAGCTCAAAATGCTTAACCACGGTGGCTTAGCATGTCGTCTGAAGAGGATCAAACACATCTTAGATTTTCAATGTTAAGAGGCCGGGGCTTAAACTAAATGAAAGACTGGAAGTGGTCTCTTGACTTTTCCTCCTAAATGGAATGGAGCTGGTGGAGCTGCAAATATGAACTGTGCAGCAATTCACATGCCCCCCGGGGAGTTTTTCCAATTAAAAAAATATATGTCTGCAACCAGCAGCTGTCCCACCTGGAGGGAAGCAAGGAGATGGGTCCCCTTAGCTTCTCCCCATGGAGAGAAAAGCTGTTTGGTCAGAAAAATAGCCTTCGGCCCAAGGTTTAAGCAGGACATCACCCCTGCTTTGATCAAATTCACAACCCCTGCCTCTGCCTATCAGTAAAAAACAAAAGAATGTTAGGAGATTGTTCATGTGCCTGGTAATGACCCAGAGTATCACATCTCAAGCATACATCCTGACTGTAATATTTAAAGAAGAAGAAGAAAAAATCACCTGTATAAAGTGTCGGGTTGCAAGTTCTCTAGAACATGGCTTGTAACTCTGCTGACGGCTAAGAGCTGTTTTTCCCCATATTCTATGCTGTAGCCCATGACCTCTGCCCCATGGCAACAAGGCTCTTCCCAGTGAAGAGCAAGGCACGTTGAGAGAGGGAGAGAGGCTTCCATCTGGTCTTCTTCAAGCAAGTGCAACACTGCCACCGCAGCTGGCACGGACGCTGGGGTTGTAACCATGCCAATTTCCCCAAACAATCCAGCGCCAGCTATATTCACAGCCTGAAAGGCAGGTGGACAGCAAAGTGTTAAGCAGGAGCACGTAGATCACAGTTTCCCAAGCTTCCGACACTGACAGAACATTGTGGTTTGAACTGGGGCTGGAAATACCCATCCCTTTTACAGAGTGAAAGAGTAAGAACGATCCAACCCAGGAAGAACCTATTTCCTGTGTTTGACTGAGTCATTGATCTAACCGTGGCCTCCTTAACTGAAATAAAGTTAGTCCAGAAGAGTGACTCAGCCAGAGAGGCAAAAACATAAAGAGGAATAATCCCTAGCCACTCACCATAACTGGGAACTATCTAACGGTCAGGGTAAAAAAAGGTCTTAGAATATTTACAAACTGTTAATAAAATTAAACACGGATAAGAGAATAAATCAAACACGCAAACTGAAAGTTGCCTCGAAACCCTTCCCATAACAACTAGGGTTTAAAACCAAATAGTTTCACTGAGTCTGTTGGCAAACGATCTTACATACGCAGCTACCTAGTGAGCAAATCTTGGCTTTAAGTGAAAGCTGTGACCCATTTCGCATGTAATCCTAAGCCACGGTTCAGAGCTATGCGCTCGCGCAAGAGGAAGCCTCAGACTCGACCGTTCCCTCCTCCTCTGGTGCAGTCACACAAGGAGATCAGAAGTATCTGCTTGCAAACTAACCAGAGTTCTTTGTTACATCAAAACTTGGGGAAGCTCCACTTCTAACTATGGTTTGTTCAAACAAGCCAGTTTCATTCTCATGGGGTTCTTTAGTGGCTCCACGGTATCTTCGTGGAGGGGTACGAGATGGTAAATCAGCCCAAACTAAATGGAGACACTAGAAGTTTGCTTTTAATTCCATGTAGCCCGAACTATAATATTGATCTAGATCAGCTTTTCTCGGACTGGTGCTCTCTAGATGTTGGACTACAACTCCCATTATCCCTAGACAAAACAACCAACCACAATGAGCAGAAGTGCTATTGCCTGAGGTTTCATGTTTGCCCTTAATAAAAAGGAAGCACCCAGCTAGTTGCATGTAAGCCTGAACGTTGCCTGAGATTTTGTATTTGCTCGTTTTTAAAAATACGTTTTGATCTGAGTATCGATGCGATTGTATACACAACTCTGACCTGAACTCTGCAGAAGTTAGATGACCACACTGTACATTTGAGCCATTAAAGAAGTAAGTGTGGTAGGAATGTGTTTGGCTACGTGCCCTTTTACTCACTGCTTTCACTTAAACCAGGGTTGGGCAGCTTGTGGTCCTCCAGATACTTTAGTCTAGAACTCCCATCGATCCTATCATAGCCAATGGTGATGGATGATGGGAGTTGTAGGTCAGAACATCTGGAGGACCACAAGTTGCCCACCACTGACTTAAACCCGGTGTGTGTGTGTGTGTGCATAAGGATGCATTAAGATCATGCATCAATAAGCTTAGTAAAACAATTTGATTTTCAACTCTTAGCACTTGAAAGGAGTCTTCACTTGCATGTTTGATTTGCTTATCTTCTTACTCTTCAACTTTTAAAATGTTTCGTAATACTCTTAACAAGTTTTCACAAATTTTTCCAATTATCCAAAGATGCAAGAGGCAGCCTCTCCTGAGGATGGGTAGTCCGGTTGCATCACAGCATTTGGACCGGTGGAAGGGCTCCAATTGGGCCAGATGCTGAAATGTGACCTTTACCTGATACCAGCGGAGGCGGATGGGTAAAGCCAGAGCAAGGAATCGTTCATGGTGCTTCAGACGCTCAGTAGCCTCCAATATTTCTTTTAACTTATTTCTCACAAAACACAGCTTTGGAATTGAACTAACCATATTGCCATCTCCTTTAGAGCGCACCCACGCACCCGTTGAGAGAGAAGAAGGTAGATGCTTCCCAAATCCACGTTTACATACCTGTACTCTGCAATAATACGTGGTGGCAGGTGTAAGCCCTTTCACTTCATAGCTCAGAAGAGGGCCAGAGTATATTATATGCATGGATCCTTCCACCTGGCCCCACTCCAGTCTGTATTCGCTAACTTCTGCCCCATTACATGCTGGACTCTTGGGGAAATCAAAAAACCCAAACAAAGAAAGAAGTGAAGAGTTAGCATTTTAAGCCTATCATTTCCAGGTGAGTAAGGCACGCATACTCTTATAGTAAAGGGTTTTTGAAAATAAGCTGGTCAACCTCTAGCCTAACATTTCCACCTAATGAGAGGATACCACGGTAGCTGACAGTAAAGGAAAATTAAGACATAAATATAAATAAGGCTTTAAAAAATAAGGCAGTGGTGACTCATGAAGGCACAATGATTTAAGATGTCTTCTCCCAGTCTTTTCCCTCTAGTAAAGCCAACTTACCAGTGTGCCCCTATGGATACAATTATCTCCAGGACCTCTGGTCCTCTGTTAAAAAAATCCAGCCACCACACAAGGGCCTGGGCCATGTGACCACGTGGATCCCCTAATGGCAGCATTTCTCAGTTTGTGACAAACGCAATCCCATTGAGCCATCTTGGCTCAGAGCTTTAAAGGCGACAGAACCCAGAGTGAGGGCGACCCACTCTTGGCCAACACGTACCTGAGAAGAACACTTTAGGTGGTATGCTAACAGGCTTGGTTTCAGGGGTTGGCAAGGTCAGGTCTACAGGCTCTGGAGGGCCCATTCCTGCCAACCCCTACGTTTCCCCCACCCCACTCATTGCCACCTGTACTCTGGAACAGCAGGAGAAAGCGGCCAGCATGCCTCTTCAGAGAGCCTTCAGATCCAAATGCCTGGTTCTGATGGGGTCCTTCCTCAGAGCCAGGCATTTCCCGGACAACTCTCCTCAGGAGTAGCCACCTGTCCTCTGGAACAAGTGTTTCGACCTCTCTTTAGCTAGACTTAACAGGAGATAGGTGGCTTCTCCAAAGGAGAGATGTCCCGGGAATCAGTCTGCCACAGGGGATCTCCTAGGACACCTCTTCAGTCTCCACAATGGTGGAATATGAGGTGGGGCCCCATCAGAGCCAGGCATTTGGCTGTGGCCTGCAGACGCAGCAGTGAGCAGAGGGGGTGGGTGGCAAAAACAGAGAGGAGGAGGAGGAGGAGGAGGGGGGGAGCCTTTAGCAGCACCATGCCTGAGGCCTCCTGAACTGTGGGGCTGCCCTGTATGCTAACTATGCCCAGGATTTGCTGAAACCCAGTTCCACAGTGTCAAATCTGATGAACTTCTGTTCAGCAGCTTCATGCCCTGTAAATGTTGTGTTCACTGGGAGTTTAAGGTCTGCTACACACTGTCCTTGGAAATACTCTCTTTCCACCGGTTTCTAAGTGTTACCATTTTCATGTCCCTGTAGCCCTTGTGTCTCTTGTGTAAAGACAAACTTATTTGGTCTATGTAAATGACAGAAGGTCATCGCTGGCAGCTCCTCAAAGTAGTCTACCTTGCTGAACGCTGTCTATAAAGCTGGTTCAAAGCATTTAATGTAGATATCAGTTTCTACACACTCCCACTGTCTACCCTCAAAGGCGCTCTGGGATGGATAAGTGTTGGTAACAAGTGAACACTAGGCCTAAAAATGACCTTCACTGGTTACTCTGTACAAGAAAACTGGCTGCACAACAGAATTGTTAAAACAATCCTGCGTTTAGGTGACACGCCTAACTATCACTAAGCACGTAGGTCCTTATATTGTATGTATTAACGGTGTGCACGAAGCCTTTTGTTATTTAAGTTGAGCGCATCCACCCAGAATTTCTCAATGCAGTTCTCATTCGTTACAGTGACAGCTGAAGACATGAAGACTTATACTTAAAGGGGGAGGAAAAACATACCTCCCACGAGGCTACTGCGCACGTAGCTGTCTTACAAGTTAGCAGGGGGACGCAGCACGGGTCTGGGGCGCCCGGAGCTGTAGAAATCTCTGCCTTTTCCGAGTAAGGGCCAAGCTGTAGGGAAACAAGACTTCAAGATCAGGGAAGGCTAGAGATGGTCTAATTCTAAATACGTTCAGAATTGCCAAGAATGCAAACATTTAGAGTTAGGAAGGGTAGTTTCTCCGGCTGTCCAAGGCCTGGTTTTGCTGTGGTGACAAAGTTGGCCTAATTATTATTATTATTATTATTACTACTACTATTAATTTCTTACCTGCCTCTCTGATTGGATCAAGGCGAGGAACAACAATAAGCATAAAATACTGATTAAAAACATGGTATTCACTGTTTAAAAGCATCCTAAAAACATACTAAAAGCATCCTAAAATTCCACTGGGTAGGCCTGCCGGAAGAGATCAGTCTTGACAGCCTTCTTGAATGCTAAAAGACTGTCAAGCTGACGAGTCTCCTCCAGCAGGCCATTCCACAGTCTGGGAGCAGCAGAACCATGACCCCCTCCCAACTTGGGATCCAACCCACAACAGCCCTCGTTTTAGGGTTCAGAACCCGGACTTCGGCCTGATTCCCACATTAATGACGAATTCCACGCGGCTCCAACGAAGCTTGGATGAAGAAACGACATAGGGCGGACGCAGTTTCCCACGCGATGGAATCCGAATACAGGGAAGAGGCAGATAACTTAGCTACAGTTATCCATGCTCTGATAACCTCTCGTTTGGATTACTGCAATGCGTTATACGTGGGGCTGCCTTTGAAAATGGTCCGGAAACTTCAATTGGTGCAAAACAGGGCAGCACGCTCACTAACAGGGACTGGCCGACGAGACCACATTACCCCAGTCCTTTTCCAGCTTCATTGGCTGCCAGTCCAGGCCCGATTCAAGTGCTGGTATTAACATTTAAAGCCCTAAACGGCTTGGGGCCAGGTTATCTGAAGGAACGCCTCCTCCCATATGTACCTGCCCAGACCCTAAGGTCATCTTCAGGGGTCCTTCTCCGTGAGCCCCTGCCAAAGGAAGTGAGGCAGGTGGCTACCTGGAGGAGCAGGGCCTTCTCTGCTGTGGCACCCCGGCTGTGGAATGAGCTCCCTAAGGAGGTTCGCTTGGCACCTACATTATATGCTTTTAGACACCAGGTGAAGACCTTTTTATTCTCCCAACATTTTAACAATCTATAAATTTTAAATAACATGGTTTTAAATTTGTAATTTTGCATTGCTGCTGTTTTTCTCTGGTTGAGCTTTTATATTGTATTTTATATTATGGTTTTATACTGTTGTTTTATACTTTGAATGGTTTTAATTTTTGTGAACCGCTCAGAGAGCTCCAGCTATTGGGCAGTATAGAAATGTAATAAATAAATAAATAAATAAATAAATAAGAGGCAGCCATTCTGGACTGGCAACACACAGAACAGCCAAGTATGTGACAGCTGAGCATTTGCTGGTCTCATGTCCTGCTCCTGAGGTTTGCTCAAGGAAAGAGATGCAGGAACCCTTCAGTGGATACGGCCAGCTGGACTACAGCTCCACTTAAGCCAAATCTGGCAGTCAGGAACGCCATCATGGCTCTTCTCCCTCCTCTGCCAAATTACTAGAAGGGTTGCAAGCGATTCACTGGGGAGACTGGATCCTTCTTCTCACATCAGTCCATTGGTTTCTGTTCACCACTCTGCTGCTAAGATCATCTTCTTGGCTCGCCGCTCTGACCATGTAACTCCACTGCTGAAATCTCTTCATTGGCTTCCAATTCACTCCAGAATCCAATATAAACTTCTCCTGTTGACCTACAAAGCTTTTCACTGTCTAGCTCCTTCCTATCTCTCCTCTCTCATCTCACACTATTGCCCCGCTCGTGCTCTTCGCTCCTCTGATGCCATGTTCCTCGCCTGCCCAAGGGTCTCTACTTCCCTTGCTCGGCTTCGTCCATTTTCTTCTGCTGCCCCTTACGCCTGGAACGCTCTTCCAGAACATTTGAGAACTACAAGTTCAACCGCAGCTTTTAAAGCTCAGCTAAAAACTTTTCTTTTTCCTAAAGCTTTTAAAACTTGATTTTGTTCTGACTTTTATACTGCCTGTTTGGTGCATTCTCTTCCCCTCCTTATTGTTTTATTATGATTTTATTAGAATGTAAGCCTATGCGGCAGGGTCTTGCTATTTACTGTTTTACTCTGTACAGCACCATGTACATTGATGGTGCTATATAAATAAATAATAATAATAATAATAATAATAATAATAATAATAATAATAATGATGATGATGATGATGATGAAATTCTGGGGAGGCAAGCACCTGGAATCCTTCCCCCCTGACAAGCAGCTTCTCTTCCCCTTCCTTCAGCTTTCTTTCTCCTATCAAAAACTAACATCCCCTTCATTCTAGCAGAAGCCAGAAAAGCAAATTAAGTTCCTCAGGTGCGTTTATGAAATCACCCTAGAGGCTTTGCTGGATTGAGGTCCGGGTAATTTTTAAAACCAGAGACTATATTGCAGTTTAGAAACTCACAGACTGTCTTTCTGTGTTGAAATATACCTCTGCAGAAAAAAAGACTGAAATGCCCAGTACCCAGAGCACAGGTTCTTTAATCAATAGTAATTAATCCTGCTCTGAGATCAGAAATGTGTATGGTCACCTGCCCTGACTAAGAATCACCTCCAGAAGACTAGGCAGGTAACATTTAGGAGCTCCATCCCCCAAGCTGGTTTTAGGCTACAAATCACTTACTGTAAAGAATAAAGAAATATAGATGTGCGAGACAGAAGGGCACAATGTTTATAAATAAAAATAAAGATGGCTAGTAAAGTCTGCAAACCTATTTGCAAGGCTGTTTGGGATCTCTCAGGTTCCACCTGACCCAAGAAAAATAACACAGCCGGATGTAGAGTTCAGAATCAAATGCAGACACACAATTTAAGACATCCCTGCCAACTGTGCAACGGATTAATGGGCTAGTGAAGTATTTTGTGCAATTTGGAATATGGTATGTTATATCTCCCAAGCCTTTCCTTTCCTGAAAAGATTCAAAGTATAGACTATTGCACAAACTACTCTGAGTTCATGATTTGCATGTCCTGGTTGGACACCCCCCCACACACACCTCTTGTAATACCCTGCTGCCACTGCAGTAGAAGCTAATTTTAGTAATCAGTTTCTGATTCTCAAAGAACGCAATCAGGTACCCCCGCTTTGTTGGCTGCTCGTATCCAGAAGCAGTATGTTCTCCCAGGAAGGAGACCGTTCACGGTGCACTCTGGCGCCTGGCCGCGGTAAGTCTGCCTGCGTTCGTCTTGGTCAGAGTTTGCTATTTCCACCATGTACTCTGTTACCTCTGAGCCACCATCGACGGAAGGAGGTTCTGCAAAACATGACGTAACGGATCCACGTAAGTCACATAAATGAAACCTCAACTACAGTTGGTTGGTTGTTGTCTTATTATCTTCTGTGTGGTCTCATTGCCATCACCTTTCCCAATGTTCTCCAGCGCTACTGCTGGAGGAGAAAAACCTCCTGGGTCCTGGGCGTGAATATCTATCTCCTGGGCAGAGCTCGAGAGGGATCACCAACGCTACACCCAGGGCAGAGAAGCTCTGCTCCATTGCCAGCCCGGCCCATCTGGCAGCACCTCTTTAACCACACTGTCTTTTGGGAATGGCTATATATGGTGTGGCATGGTGGTTGTATTTTAAATGTTATGCTTGCACCATTTTAATTTTATTTGGCCTCTTGTACTACCCAATCCATTTGATTTGTTTAGATATGAGGCAGGCAGAAGGTAGGTTGGGATCCACTAGTGCAGCCTTTCTGAACCTGGGGCGCTCCAGATGTGTTGGACTGCATCTCCCAGAATGCCCCGGCTGGGGCATTCTGGGAGTTGTAGTCCAACACATCTGGAGCGCCTCAGGTTGAGAAAGGCTGCACTAGTAGATCGCTGGGTGATTTCTGGACAATGAGTGAGGGTTTGTGACCCCCAACAGATTAGCAAAAGCAATTCCCTGATCTGTAACAACTCAGATGTGTATTTGTATGGGATGCAGTAGGTCACTGACTCCACTGCTGCTTCCACAACCCTCTTTAGCCCCTGGTTCTGATGAGAGGATCTCAAGGTCCTAGGAAAAACAAAAACAAAAAACCAAAGTAGATCCCACAAGCTTGAAGTCGGACCACCAACTGGTTTAGACTGTAAGCCCCTTAAAGCCACAACTATTAGCATTAGGAAAGACGCTAAGTCATACTGTTCTAAGCCATGCTGAACCCGTGGGAAGGAAGGAAGGAAGGAAGGAAGGGCATTTTCCAAGGTTTGTTTACTGAACTTGCACAACATATAAAATTTAAATTTCCTGCCACCCACCCACCCACCATTTCCTCAAGATGTCGCATCCTACCCCACTGAAGAGTGATTTCCTTAGGCTTGGCTTTGCCCACCAGACATGGAGAACTGCATGGCCCAGGAGGAACTGCGGATGTTTGAACAGTGAGTATGTCAGAAGTCTAGAGAGAAAACACACATGTATTAGCTTACAGGTGCAGCAATCTGCAACAGCTGTTTCACAGGGGGTTGGACCCGACGGCCTTATAGGTCCCTTCCAACTCGACTATTCTATGATTCAAGTACTTTTGATAGCATGCTCTTTTTAAGAAAGGCTGAGTGTAGCTCTGTGCTATGAGCATGGCAATCCTGTAGCAAGGCGAACCAAAAGCCAAAGAAAAAAAGGCGAGTCCTGCAACCTGTATAAAATTATATCCATGTTCACACATTTGCATTTATTGATTTATTCTGTTTCTGCATGTGAAGGGCAATGAAACATAAAGGCCCTGAAATTAGAAATCGTACTTAACCCCCACCCCACCCCTTCCCAGGCTTTGGAGATTTCAACCGCTTAGGCGCATGGCATGGTTTGGAGGCACTTGATGCAGCCATCTTGCTGAAGCCGATTAAGTCCGGATGGAAGTCTGCCTGAGAACCGCATGTACACCACCCTGAGTTCCATCGTGTACTAAAACAAAGACAGCAGTCATTGCTCACCTCCTTTTAAAGCCCCGTAGGCACACCCAGGGATGTGCTTTTTAAAAATGACAATGAAAGCTGAGATTATCAGGATAATGACTTCTGTAGCGAATACTGAATCCTGTTCTTTTTTTTTGTGCTTGCCACGGAATTGTGGGATAGACACCATCCTGCTTTTAAGGGACTTCATTGCTCACCTGACTCTGACCCCCTCGACCAATGCAGTAAACCCTTAGTCTGTAGGAAGTACCAGGCTTGAGATGAGCACATACGTGTTCTCTCATGGAACCACTGTAGGCACTTTCCCATTTATTGCCTAGGAGGAAAATACAATTCATTAAACAAACAAAACTACGGCTTACAAAACAACGTTAAGGCTCTACAACTTTCAAGCAAGCACCAAAAAAACCCCCATGGAAATCGTGAGTTAAGGCTCGCAAGCCTTAATGCCACCACCCCTCCCTAAGAAGCCAGAAAGTGCAGGTGAAATTCTCATTCTCCCAAAGCAAATAAACCATGAAGACAGGATGGAGAATAGGATATGCAGAGGTGACTGTGGGACCGTGGAAAACTGATGACAAACAACTTGGGGGGGGGGGGGGGAGAGAAAAGATCAATTATTGTTGATCTTTGTTATTGTGACTTTAGAATGTAAGCCATATGGCAGGGTGTTTTGTATTCTGTTTTATTTGTTCTGTACAGCAGCATGAACGTTGATGGTGCTACATTATTATTATTATTATTAATAAAAATAATAATTTAACAACTTGACAAGCGGAACACCATGAAAGACTTGAATATGGCTTTGTTGGTCCCTCTGCCCCAACGATTGCCTTTTTATCTGCCATTCCAAAGATTGGAGCTGGGAACAGATTCCATATTGTCCCTGGTGAGGAGCACAAGTATTTGCTTTAAATCTTATGAAGCCACTTTGGAAGCTAATCCTGGCAGAAAACTGGGTGTAAATGTAACAGAATTAAAACATGAACATTCTGTAACCTCTGCTGTAAAGTTAATTTAGTCAAATGTGGGAATCATTTCTGTCATGTACAGAAGTGAAAAACACAAGGGGAGAGAAGGGAGAAGAGAAGTACTTGACATTGTAGCATTGCTGCATAAAACAAAACAAAGGGCACAATTTCTAAAACCTTTATCTTATATAGACATTGGCCCAGCTGACATGACGCACTGGGGTCATCAGAGGTTGGTTACCCTTCCAATGAGCCAGGCAGCATTTTTAATAGGCAACCCTTGATCTGAGCAATTGAGGGGTTTGCCATGTCATGCTAACACAGCCACTGTAGGTTGTCTGATGATTAAACAACCCACACATAACAGAAGTACAAACCGAGGTTAACCCATATTCAAAATGCTGTCCAGCACACAGCACGATTCTTCATGGGTTAGATAATCCTAGAAGAGCCCGATGTGTCGTGTGAACCTGGTCACTGGGTTTGATCCCGACTTGCCCAAAAGACTGAGGAGAAGGCCGAGGTGCGGTCTGAGCCTCAACACGTTAAATAAATCCTTTGGACCCATCGTTTTCAGCAACAACAGAAGCCTATTTCACAGCAATACCAGCTGCTAAGAAAATGTGCTGTTTTATTTATTTTATTTTTAAGAGGGAAGGGGAGGCCACCTTTGCAGGCACCAAGGAAGATGTTTCGCAGGTGTCTTGTGGGCACAAGGCTGCCTAACTCTAGAGTAGACCTACTGAAATGAATGGGACACATCAGTCATGACACTTACCAGCTGAGCCTTCTGAAATTTCTAGGATATACATAGAGATGTCCGACCCTCCATTATCCTTTGGTGGATCTACATTTTTTTTTTTAAAAAAAAGGCAACATTTAGAACCAAAAGAAAGCCCACGCTTTAAAGTCAACCAAAACTAGTTTCAGGGTACATTACAACAGCTGGTGCACTGCTTGGTACAACATTTGAATTTCTAGGATGGGTAATATCAAAATAAGGGCCCAGGCTTTAAAAGAAGGCTAAGAACTGAACATCGTTGTGGTTGTTTCAGCCCTAAGCCTTGAACGAAGTAATTACATAGCCTTTCAGAATTAGATCCCTGCACTGACTGACTGGCAAATGGCTACAGAGCAGAGCAGCTGTCGAGCACACAGAACCAAGTTTGCAGCTATGTCAGAAGGGGGGAAGGAGGAGTTGTGAGCAGTGTTCCACCCACCCCCTACTAAGTAGGCATCAATACAGGCAATTGCAAAACCCATCAGTCCAGACTGATGCACCTCTTGTTCATTATTTCTGCGCAGTTAATTACATGCTCAAATGAAAACAAAACATGCGGAGTGTTGAACTGCAGCCAAAAGCCTTTTTATCCGAAAAGGAGGTAGGGAGGGGAGCAAAAGAGAGACTGGCTATACAAAACTGAAGTTTGCTTACCCCAGGTAACTTTCACAGTATGTGAATGAATCTTCCCCTTTACAGTTGGTTTACTTGGAGGTCCAGGTCTGTCGGGGCTTGTGCTGTATTCTACCACCTCACTGGGGGCACTTTTTCCTTCAGTATTATGAGCAAACACCTGTCATGTCACCAAATGGAACATCCATTAGCTTAAAACCCGTCTGCTAGTTTAAATATAGAATAAGCAGAAGAGCCCTGTGGGATCAGACCACTGGTCCACCTTGTCTAGCTTCCTGCATCCTACAGCAGCCAGAGAGATGCCTCTGAGAAGCCCACAAGCAGGGCATGAGGACAATCTCTTACTCCGTCTTGTTGCTGCTCCTCAGTATTCAGAGGCAGTTGAGAAGAGAAGACAATTTCATGACTTTTTCCTTAAAGGCACTTTCCCCCAAGGTGGGGACCCTGACCCTGTTCAAGGAAAACGGGTTGTGGAGGGCGAAAATAGTTACATGGTTGGGCAAAACGTAACATAGGTTGGGATGAGATGGAGAACTTGCAGGAAGCGAAAGGGTTCACAAGGGAGGCTGGCAAAAAGGCCACTGAGTCCTCATGGCTTTCTGACAAAAAGGCTCAACCCTATGGCCGAAAAAAAGGCTAGGACTCACCCAAGCTGAAGAATCTATTGGACAGGGGAAGATATTTTGTGTTAGAATGCAGGGGTTTAGGGGTTTTCCACCTTTGTCTTTCTGCTGCAAGTCAGCCTGGTAGCTTCCTGAGGATGTCGAGTTATTTAGGGCTACTTTGCAGGAGTTACTCTACACAACAGATGTCGATTTTCCATCGTAGAATTCAGGCTTTGTAATCAAGCAGTAATGTTTGAACTTGGCACGTACCCTAAATTTATAGGAAGTACTCCTCCTAAGTTCTTCTAAAGTGCAAGAAAGTTCATCTCCATTGTACCCGGCTTGAAAGCCATAATCCTGTACAAGAGGAAAAAGAGGGAGAGATGTTTTCCTGAGTAGTGTGGTGCAACAACTTAGATACGCATAAATCTAACTATGGCAACTATGTTTTTTTAAGCTGGTGTCCCTGATCCTGGCAGTCTGGTACATGAATGTATCAGAGTGCCCATACACAGAACTGCATGGAATCGTAACAGAACTCCACCTGGTTATACTTATGGGACGGTCCCCAATGCTGAAAGAAATCAGGTAGGCCCGGTTCAAATGGAGCTCTACGTGTAGATAAAGCTACTATTTGCTCCATAGCACTTTGGGCGGGGATCATAGCTCAGTGGTATTCTTTGCATACAGAAGGCCTCAGATTCCAATTCTATGATTCAATCCTGACATTTCCAGTTAAAATGGATCAAGCAGCAGGGAATGGAAAAGATCGTTTTCTGCCTGGGATAATGGACGGCCTGTAGTAGTACAGACGATACAGGGCAAGATGGCCAAATAGTCTGACCTGGAAAAAGGCAGTTTTCTATAAAAGAGCAAAACAGCTACAAAGTCTTTGAAAGGAAGGAAAGGAACCTCTCGTGCAAGCACTGAGTCATTACTGACTCTTGGAGGGACGCCAGCTTTCGTTGATATTTTCTTGGCAGGCCTTATAGCGGGGTGGTTTGCCATTGCCTTCCCCGGCCGTTATTACCTTTCCCCCAGCTAACTGGGTACTCATTTTACCGACCTCAGGAGGATGGAAGGCTGAGTCGCACCGAGCCGGCTGCCTGAGAACCAGCTTCTGCTGGGATCGAACTCAGGCCGTGGGGAGAGTTTCAGCTGCAGAAACTGCTGCTTTACTGCTCTGCGCCACACGAGGCTTCACAAAGTCTTTAGGTGTGATTAAATATTGGCTGTTTACTACCACTGGTTTTGCTACTACTTCTTATGGTTGGGACACTTCTAACTTGATATTAAATCACTCCTGGAAGATTCAGGGGTAACATACTGCCAATGTATGACCAACACAGCACATCATTGTTCACTAGGCAACCTTCTAATCTACACTAGAGGGCAGCTTTGCCTTTCAAGATATTCTTCCAACCCCACAAGTTTCTAAACTCATATAAATGTATCAGAAACTTACGGAACCTTCCTCTTCCATTTCTAAAATGTAGGTCAGAGAGTCATCTGAAGATATTCCGCTCGGAGGGCTCCATTTGAGCGATAACCATGTCACCCCTGCTTCAGTTAGCCGAGGGGGCAGAGGCGGTGGTGGGACAATTCCTATTGTGTAACATATCAATGTCTCACTGAACCCACTGGGAGGAGGGAAAAAGGTATAAAGTAAAAGAAAATATATTAGCAAGAACTTGAGCCGTTAAAAGGTTTTATGGAAACCACGTAATTACGTAATGCTTTTTTACCTCATTCCGATGTCATTTTTGGCCGCCAACCTGAATGTATATTTCGTAGAGGGGCTCAGCTTGGTTACTTTGTGTTGCTTTAGATGACCATAGTAACATTCCTTGAATGCTTCATTCTTCCCCTTTTCAGAGACATAAAAAAAATGAAGTCAGAGGTTCCACTAGAACATAGTTTGCACACGGATGACCAACCTGTGCATCTGGGCTGGACCACTTGAGGACTGCAGGTAGGTCAAGTATGATGAAACACATGCAAAAAATAAAATCCTCCCACACAGAAAAGATATGCCAGGGAGAAAAGGCTAGAACAGAACTCCTCCTTGAGAAGGACGTGTGCAGGTATGCCTCTGACTTGTTTCTAAGCCCTCCCACCAAGATGTGAGGCAATATAAGAGGTCTGCCATACAATCTACAAGCTTTATTCAGTAAATAGATGTCTTTTCACACCTAAAGAGAGTGTGAATGCTAGGAGCGATCTTCTTAGCTTAATTAGCTTAACAAAGCAAGGCAGTTGCCTATCGACTAAAAGGATCATTTCCCCACAGTGCTAAAAGGCTTTTACGGAATCCCTCCTTCGGGAAGGTTCTTTGAGTTGAAACCTCCTCTAAACTCCACCCGCTGAAATCCATCCACTCCAATATTCCCTCCCCCTCCAACAGAGACTGAGTTCCCAGGGATGGGTGTGGGTGGGAAGATGATCTCTGAGGCTGGGCGGCCTGTCTGATAAGTTCCTGGGAAGATTCATCCTTGACTCCTGAAGTGTCTTTAAGAATCTCCTCCCCCACTTCCTGTCTTGGCTGGTGCACTTCTACTTCTTCAGTCTCCGAGTCCAATTCAGCCCCCAAAACCCAATCCCCCTACACTAGGGAGAACCGGACTCATCCTGACATCATGTGTGTTTCTAGAGGAACATTCTACGAAGTGGTGACAGCCGCCCTGCTGGATCAGACCAACTGTGCTTTCATATTGTATTTTATAGCATGCTTTTATACTGTTTGTTTTATACTTTGAATGGTTTTAATTTTTGTGAACCGCCCAGAGAGCTTCGGCTATTGGGTGGTATAGAAATGCAATAAATAAATAAATAAATCTAGTCCTGTATCCTGTTTCCCATAACAGCTGATCCAGTAACTCTAGGAAGCTCAAAAGCAGGGCATCAAGGCAATATGTCTCCCCTGACATTGTTCCCCAGGCAAAAGTAATTAGTGAAATTATACCTATGAAGCAAAATCGTAAAGTTTTTACCACCTCAGTGGGGCCTTAACAGTAGTTGTTCTTTGTGGCCAAAACATGCTAGCTCCTGGACTAAGGGACCTCAAGTTCTATGCTCTATAAAACCCACTAATTTTCAATGTGTGTTTTACACACAGAGAAGCTAAAGCAACCACATTCAAATACCATTTCAATAGAGACCATATATAAAAATATCAAGGGCAATTAAAACTATAAAATACTTAATCCAGGTTTCAATCTTCAGACTTTTTGTAGAGTTCAGAAATCCAGGAGCCCTGGCTGCATGCACACACAGGCATGGGATGGGTTTTAATTCTAATCTTCAGGGCTTTTTTGTTTTGTTTTTTTGGTAGAGTTCAGAAATCCTGTGGCAAGGGCACCATTCACACATACTTTGAAATGGCATGGGACTATACCACATGGATTCTACCAAAGTGCCTACTTATGCTATCAATCCTTTATATCGTACTTTCAAGGCACAAGTTTTAACTTGTTTATAAGAAACCTAAAGAAGTCAATGCTAGATTCAGTTAACAGTCTAGCAGCTCAAATAAAGGTGCAAAAAAATTGTATTATTTAGTAGTCCTGGTTGAACACTCTAGAGAAACTAACCCACTTCCCAAAGGGGCTTTCACAGGGAGGAGAAGCTATAGCACATTACCCATTTTGCAATGTACCTAATTGCAATGTAATATCTAAGCACTAGATTGAATAGTATTATTCTTATAGAAAAACTATGCAATATATTGACCAGTACAGTGAAGTGGGAAATATGATTTAAGTGACGCACAGTTTCCATCCAACAAGATTACTTAAGTACAGTTTCCCCCTAAAATAAGGAACTTATTTTGTAAGCCGCTGTGAGAGCCTTTTTTGGCTGAATGGCGGCATAAAAATCCTTAAATAAATAAATAAATAAATAAACTTACCTCATCCCATTCTAAAAGGTAGTTAGTCACTTTGGAGCCATTGTCATTAGAGGACTAAAAAGAAGAAGAAAACCTTTGTTTTGTCTAGCTACTTAAAAAGATGAATACTTTAGTCAGCAGTGAACATACACATTCTACGCATCTATACATAGCTAGTAAATTTTGCTTGCATTCTGCAAGCGGAAGGCACGTTCTTGGGTGCCCTGGAAGTGCTGCCCTGCACCCCAAACCAAGTCTGAAAGTAACGTAACTTTTATAGTCAGATATTCCACCCTATGTTCAGTTTGGTTTGCTCTTGCCTGGGAAATCCTGGGAAGTTTGCCATTCATAGGCAAACTTCATATCCCGAGTTTCGACAGTTAGGTCGGACGTATCCGGTCTTCCAACCTTCCTTGTAATTAAGTGTGCCTTGCAGCACATGTGCACCCAGTTTCACATTAATGGGCATCATGGAACCATTTCCAAATTACCAGAGAAAAACAACAACCCACAGCTGTCCTTGTTCAGGAACAAGATGTGACCGTTACCTCCAGAGAGGAGGAAGTGCCCTGAACGCGTTAAGCAAGAAATTAGATTGATTCTGTAAACAACAGATTTTCCTTAGCACCTTTTATTTCAAAAATGTATATACCACCTTATATTAAAAGGATTAAGACACGCTACAGCAGTCACCTTCTTTTGAGGTTTACTATGAGTCCTCTGTTTTAAGTGAAGGGCATACATTTTTTTTCCATTTTTCAGTTTATGCTAGTAATCAGGGTGATCTAGTCTACCTGTGCACCAAGTTTCAGGGCTTTCCTCATTCAGAAGGACTAATTCACAATCTTTTGTGAACCGCCAAGAGAGGTTTGGATACTGGGCAGTATAAAAATGCAATAAATAAATAAAATGGATGGGGATTGGTGGCTTTCCAGATGTTCTTGAATGACAACTCCCATCATGCCACATCATCGGCCAGGCTGGCTGGATCTAATAGGAACTGGAGTCCAAGAACGCTGGAGGTTCCCTGATCCTGCACTAATGATTTCCAAGGCCTATGTGGGAGTGCATTTATGCATAACTAAACGCCTACAGAGTTCGATGAGAAATGGAGGGAGGGCAGCTCCAGCCATTCCGCAGCTCCCTGCCATTCACCACGGAGTGGGTTTTTTTTTTTTCAAGTCAGATTTAAATTAAACAAATGGGACCTACAAATGGAAGTGTATCCTCATCCCCTAACAAGAGTGCTCCTCTATGGGTTTGCCCTGCAGTCCTCCAGGACAGTATAAGCTGTAAGGGACAAAAACAGGTCTGTTCCATCCTCTACACCAGCAGTTCCCAAACTTTTTCAGGTAACCGCCCCCTTGGTTCCACAAACTCATGCCCAGTGCCCCCTACCCTACACTATAAAAATCATTATTCAGAATAGCGGTTTTCAATGACCCACTAAGGAAGATAATAACAATAAAATTCAAAACAGGAACAAATTCATAATCAACAAGTTCCCTCAGAAGTACGTCTCACGGAGTCCAATGGGGTCGGGGAGGGAGGGGGAGGGATTAATGGCGGCGGCAAGCCCCGCACCAAAGAGAGCCCAGTGGGGCCAAAGTGCTGCTGCAAGAGAACGCATGTGCTTAAAAAGCAGGTCAATCACAGCAGTATCCTAACTTAATTTTTTTTTAAAAAAAAAAAAACTCCATTTTTTGCTAACCTCTGCTAGGAGGAGGCACTCTAAGGAGGGCCTTAGATGATGAGTGTAGTACATTTGGGTAGGGTCATGCCAGGAGAGGCGCTCCATCAGCCCGAGTTGTCCGGAGCCGTGCTGCCAATAAGACCCTTCTCAATCCACACATGTATTAATACCGTTTAAGAAGAGTCCTTTTAACGGTGAATTGAAATGTTTCAAAAGCACCAAAACGCTAATAAAGAGACATACCCTGCTTGGTGTGCCCCGCCACGCCAGCTGCAAAACAGAGGCATTCACTCTCTTTTCCCTCCCTCCCTCGGCAAGCCTGGGGTAGGTGCTTCCCATTTAAAGGTGCTGCGCTCCCCTGGATCCTGCTGGTCTGGGCGCCCGGGCTGAGTAGCAGCGGCCGGGCAGAGAAGCTGACCTGGGGAGCTGAGAATGAAAAAGGGGCCATACTGCGCGCGGCCCCTTTAAATGGGAAGCACCTGCCGCAGGCTTGCTGAGGGAGGGAGGGAAAAGAGAGCAAATGCCTCTGTTTTGCAGCCAGCGTAGCGGGGCACACCAAGCAGTGTATGTCTCTCCATTAGCATTTTTGTGCTTTTGAAACATTTCAATTCACTGTTAAAAGGACTCTTCTTAAACGGCATTAATACATGTGTGGACTCTTCCCTTATATGGCTTGGGACCAAATTACCTTCTCCCATAAAAATGTCCCTGGATTTTAAGACCTTCTGGAGAGGTGCTTCTCAGAAAAGACCACCTCGAGTGCCCCCTTGCCGCCCCTTTGCCTCTAAGCGCCGCCCTGCTGCCCCCTTGCCTCTTAATGCCCCCCTATGCAATCCCATCGCCCACTTCGGGAACCACTGCTCTACACCTTGTTTCCTTCCCCCCTCCCCCCATTGACACCAAACATTCAGTGGCTTCTGGAGTCTTCTGAGTTTGCTCAGTCCACATTGGGTTACGGGTTTTCTTTGGGTGGTGCCCCTTTAAAAATGTTTTGCAATTCTACACATCTCAAGGTGTCCCTGAGCACGCTGATATCTCCCCCTCTTGTTTCTCAATTGCTCCATTTTAGCTCCAAACCTGTCATTACTTAAACCACTTGTGCTTGAAATGAGAGGGAATTATTGGATTTGCTTAAGCTTTGTCTCTTAGAACACACACACACACACACACACACACAGATTTCCTTTTAAACCAGGTTAATCAAACATACGTGCTAAAACCCCGTCTGGCTTTGCAGTTACCTTCCACTGTAAATTCAGGCTGTTTTTGGTTTTGTTGACCACTTTCGGTGCAGCTGGAGGGTCTGGTTCACAGCTCTCTGTAGTAAAACTAGCCAGCTCTGAAACCGTTTCCTTTGTGGAACTACTTGAGGCTGAAACTCTGTATGATGATAATAATAATAAAAAAGTGTTGGGGAAGCATTCCAAGTATGCAATGAAATTGAGATCTGAAAGTTTAGAATGATTTGGAATGAACATAATGCTTTGAGACACAGAGTTACTTATGGGACTGCATTTGGCATATATAACTCTGCTTCTCTGAGACAGGCCATCTTGTTCTTTGCTTTGAAAGAGAACTCCTCCATCCCATATATTCTAGTGCCTAATCAAGGCAATGAACAGGTAACCCGTGGGCAGTTTCAAAGACAAACTATGTTTGTCAGTTTTACTCCCAACCCTGGCAACTCATTGGCCGGGTTCAGCCAATCAATGGGGGTGTGTGTGTAAGAAGCCATGGTGGCTTCTTTCCACACCCATCATTTCCTGAACGGCCCTTGCTGCGAACTCAGAGAGGTGTGTGGCTGGAGGGAGGGGAGGGGCTTCCAAGCTCATGGCTTGTTGTAAGGATTACTGGGCGGCTATGCACCTCACCGGGTTTGGACGACATGGCAACCTGTGGCGAGGTAATTAGGGAAATGACAAGCACGGGAGTGGCACGCAAGGGGCAGCAAAAATACAACACTGGCTTCTTTTGCTCCACTGACAAGCTGGAGCGGGTTCAGAGGAGGGCAACCAGGATGATCAGGGGTCTGGAAACAAAGCCCGATTAGGAGAGACTGAGAGAACTGGGCATGTGTAGCCTGGAGAAGAGAAGATTGAGGGGAGACATGATAGCACTCTTCAAATACTTGAAAGGTGGTCACACAGAGGAGGGCCAGGATCTCTTCTCGATCATCCCAAAGTGCAGGACTCGGAATAACGGGATCAAGTTACAGGAAGCCAGATTCCGGCTGGACATCAGGAAAAATTTCCTGACAGTTAGAGCAGTACAACAATGGAACCAGTTACTTAGGGAGGTTGTGGGCTCTCCCACACTAGAAGCATTCAAGAGGCAGCTGCACAACCATCTGTCAGGGATGCTTTAGGGTGGATTCCTGCATTGAGCAGGGGGTTGGACTTGATGGCCTTGTAAGCCCCTTCCAACTCTGCTATTCTATGATTCTATGATCATCCAAATCCAGTCATTGCCTGTGCTTCACCAAGCTTGCAACGTAAAAGAGGAGAACGTGGGATTTTGTACCAACTTCAATATGAGAAGCACATGCGCACCAGAGGCTTTACTCAAGAAGGTAAAGAGATGATCTGCTACACCATTTATATGCCTCATCTTCCCTCTTTTAAACACCTGTTTTCCGAATCTCCTTGCAAACGTTTATTCTTTTAATGAACTAAAACGTAACTTGATATCTGGAAAGCAATTCAGCCATTTCAACAACGGTCGCACTCACTAGCAACATTTGTTCTCCATGCCCACCTGATGTGATAATCCGTTGCTGGTCTGAGGTCAGGAAGAATAAACGTCGTCTCTTCACCACTGCAGAGAGAACAATCTATTAGGTCACAACAACTAAGTATCTAAGTAATAATAAAGCCCTATGATAAGTAGCGATTCTTGCAACCTTATCCGAAATATTTGTGCAAAGTGGTGGATTAGTACTCCTGTCAGGATGGTACATCTTAAAGCTTCTATCTGCCAGCATGTTAACTCTTAGGATAGGTCCTAGAATTCAGCCCTCAAAGTTCAAGACTGGAAACAACCCATCAACTCAATCTAAAAATAATTATGATGAAAACGGAGCAGGAGAACAATCCCAGTGATCACCTCTGTGCTAAAGCGGTCAGTTGAGAAAAAATGTGTAGTTTAATTAAGAAAAGGTACTTACACATAAACGGATTTAAATTTTCCGTTTTTACCGCTGTTCGAGACTGCCACTTCGAACGTGAACGTTGCAGGAGTGAGATTAGGAGTTTCTTCATTTTGCGATGCAACTGGAGAATTCCAAGACAGGACTGCTGATCTTGGTTGAATTTCAGAGATCTTTGAAAACAAAGGGAGTACAGTCACCTTTTTGATATATATGGAAGGTACATTAGAAGAATGCAGATGCTGAAATTGTTATCCGTGTTTAAATTTCATCCACCTTTAACCATGAAAAATGTGTGCCTGTTTCGCCAGTGATGCATATTCTAAGAAGCCAAGCCCAATGGTTTCCCAATGCATCTAACTGGAAGCAAGACAGACACTTGCGTGTTCTCCATCCATGATGGGGCACAGATTTTTTTCCTACAAGGCGATAATATACTGACAGGAAAGCCCTTAGAATATCTAGAATTTCCTCAGTTAACTGGATCTGAATAGCTTTGCTGGACATTATGTTTATTTAAGAAAATTTATATCCCACCATTTCACTGCCAGAGCAGTGCTCAATGTGGCTTGCTTCATGTTAAAAACAAAGACACAGTAATGTTCAATCAAACAATTTAAACAAAGCAGACACCTGCATCACACAAAAGCCAATTAAAAATGTGATAGATCAGCCTTTATTTATTTATTTATTTACAATATTTATATACCACTCAATTATCTAAAACAGATTCCAAAGTGGTGAACATAGGTATAAACAGTAAAAGAAAGAAGATATAAAAAGCAAATTAAAACTGTTCATTGCCTGACCTCCAGGGGCAGGGAGTTCCACAGAGAAGGGGCCACGACACTAAAGGCTCTTCTCCTGGTGAACCCCAATCATGCCATTAGGAACTCAACAGGAAAATTACACTCCTGCCATTAAGGAAAGTCTTAACTAAGTGGGCAAAGACAGAGAGGGGGGGGGCAAATGGGCCTGTTGAGGAAGAGAGTCCCACAATTTAGGTGCAGCCACCAAGAAGGCTCTGTTGTGTATCCCAATCAGCTTTGCCTCAGCCATAGTTGGGATGCAGAGACAGGCCTTTCCATCAGAGCTTAGGGGATAGGCAAGAGAGTATGGAAGGAGCTGGTCCTTCAGGTAACTGGGCCCAAACCATTTAAGTTTTTAAAGGTAATTATGGCCACCTTATACATATATGGTTATCAGAGTAACACACCAAAATTATAGTCAGCTAAGCCCAAAGTGTAGCATCTTTTTCTTGTTTTCTGTAATTGCTATGTTAATAGCATAATTAGTTCAGAGAAAGCACAACACAGATTATTTTCAGATCTTAATAGCATCCAAGTTTAAAAGACTATATGTTTAAGTACCACAGACTGAATAAGAGAACCCAAATAGGCAAGTAAAACTCTTGACCACCTATTTCTGCTTGGTGGTTGTCCTGGTTTATGTAATTATTATTCCTCTCCCCTCCCCCAAACCGCAAGGCTGGTTTCCAAGCTCACAAGAATGTAAGTTAAGCAGGCTTTGTGTCAAAACTCATAACGGTCATAGCAAGGGTTTCAAAATATTTCCAGTCTCGCATATTGCCCAAGCTCAAAATTCTTGAACTGAGTATCTTCTATTCAGAGAGGTAAAGTTGGTGCCATAATACCTATGACTTTTCTCTTGATGTCTCATTGTAATATCCAAGGTCAGAAAAACACCCATTTACCTCTTCCATCAATTCACCAGGATTTGCATAATACATTCATATAGAGTGGCATTCTCTATAAATGCAGGTTGCTTACCTGTAACTGTAGTTCTTCGAGTGGTCATCTATGCATTCACACATATGGGCTTTGCGCCTGCGCAGAGACCAGACCGGAACCTTCTCTAGCTGAGTGGAACGTTTTTGGCGGGAACCCCTCCCCCACGCTACCGCGCATGTCCATGGGGTTCCCGCCCTTACCTCAGTTTACAGGAGTCCGACGTTGTGCCCCCATAAACATGAGAGTAAATAAAATAAAGTACATTCCACAATAAAACAGTGTCATTTGTAAGTCTCACACCACCAAGTGGGGATGGTGGGTGGGTTGTGTGAATGCATAGATGACCACTCGAAGAACTACAGTTACAGGTAAGCAACCTGCATTTCTTCTTCGTGGTCTCTATGCATCACACATATGGGCGAATAGCGAGCTGACATACCTTTGGAGGTGGGTTGGTGCATCATCTGAAGATCTCTGAAAGCACTGTCCTCCCAAATGAGCAGTCCTGCCTCGCACGGGTGTCCAAACTGTAGTGCTTGACAAACGTGGATGGAGTGGACCACGTTGCGGCTCTACAGACTTCTGCCAAGGGAACACCTCTGGTGAAGGCCACCGATGTTGAAACAGCTCTGGTGGAATGAGCCGTCACAGGTTTCACTAACTCTATTTTAGAAATAGAGTAGGCCAATTCTATTGTCTCCACTATCCAGCGTGACAGTCGTTGGCAAGAGACAGGGAGTCCCTTAGAAGGCTCACCATAACAAATAAACAGTTGCTTTGTCTTTCTAAATGTCTCTGTCCTGTCTTTGTAAAAAGCAAGAGCCCTTCTTACATCGAGAGTATGCAAAGAAGACTCAAGAGGTGTAGTTGGATTAGGAAAGAAAGCAGGTAAAGAAATATGCTGGGACAGATGAAAAGTAGACACTACCTTAGGCAGGAAGGCTGGGTCTGTGCGTAGCACAACCTTGTCCTTATGAAAGATAGTGTATGGAACATCTATCCTAAGAGCTTTAAGCTCACTTGCACGTCTTGCTGATGTGATGGCTACTAAAAAGACAGTCTTTAAAGTAAGCAGCCTAAGGTCTGTCGAAGCCATGGGCTCGAAGGGCTTGCGTGTCAATGCTTGCAGCACAACTGACAGGCTCCAAGGCGGCACGATAGTCTTCACAGTCGGTATCGTGTTCTTCAGACCTTTCAGAAATTTCTTGGTTGTTGGATGGGTAAAAGGTGTAAAACCATCCACACCCCGGTGAAAAGATGTAATCGCAGCAAGGTGAACCCTGATGGATGTGAGCTTAAGTCCCTGCTGGAAAAGTGTCAATAAATAATTAAGGATGAAGGGTAAGTGGCAAGATTCTGGTGTTTGATCTTGTACTGAAGCAAAGTTCCGAAATCTTTGCCACTTTGCTGCATAAGTTTTCCTAGTGGAAGGCTTTAGTGCTGCCAATATAATGTGATCCACAGTCAAAGTTCTAGTTGCAGAGGAGGAGTTGTTGTTATCCTCCATGCAGTCATCTTGAGGGTCGACAGATCTGCGTGTCGAACCCTGCCCTGGTGTCGAGACAGTAGCTTCGGTGTCGACGGGAGCCTGATGTAATCCCCTCTCGATAACCGAAGAGCGTGTGAGAACCACGTCTGTCGAGGCCACCACGGCGTGATCAGAATGCAATCGGAGTTGTCCATCTGGATCTTGGCTATCACTCTTGTCAACAGTGGAAAAGGAGGAAACATGTACAGGAGATTTCCTCTCCAAGTTCTGGTGAAAGCGTCTCCTAGAGAGCGCTTTCCTCTTCCTGCCCTGCTGCAAAACTTGGCGCAGACTGCGTTGTCCTCGGTAGCGAAGACATCGACAACAGGGCGGCCCCAGTACCGAAAAAGGCTTTCCCGCACTTCGACGTCGAGCTCCCACTCGTGGTCGACATGGAAGGATCTGCTGAGAGAGTCCGCAAAGACGTTCTCCTTGCCGGCTACATGGATCGCAGTCAGGTAAGTCCTTCTCTTTATGCACCAGTTCCATATCCTGAGTGCAGAACGGTTCAGGGGGTGTGATCTTGTTCCACCCTGCCTGTTGATGTATGCCACTACAGTAGTATTGTCTGTCGCGATCAAGACATTCTTGCCCTCGATCATCTGTGCAAATGCTTTTACTGCATTTTCTACTGCCAGGAGTTCGAGATGGTTGATGTGATGCTCCCTCTGTGATCGAGGCCAACGACCCTGAGAGGTTAAGGAGCTGCAATGGGCTCCCCATCCTTCTAAGGATGCATCCGTGGTGATCGTTACCGAAGGCGCCTGTTGTTGGAATGGAACGCCTTCGAGAAGAGTCGACATCGAGAACCACCATTTCAGCGATGCCCTGACTTGCTTCGGTAACGAAAGGTAAGTTCGTCGAGCATTGAGCCTGAGATCGAAAGTTCTTAAAAACCAGGCCTGCAATACCCTCATTCTGAGTCTTGCAAACCTGATGACTGCCGTAGTGGCTGCCATCAGGCCTAATAGTCTCTGGACTGTCCAAGCCGATACTTTCCGCCGGCTCTCGATGTCGATGGCTAACTGCTGCAAGGTGTTTGCCCTGGTTGAAGGTAAGTATGCTCTCCCGTCTCGAGAGGATAGGGTTACCCCTATGAAGTCCAATCTCTGCTGTGGAGTCAAAATGGACTTTTCGTGGTTGACCCACAGCCCCAACGAGTCCAACAGGTTGAGGGTGGTTAGTATATCCGACTGGAGCGCCTCGCTGCTGTCCGCTACGAGAAGCCAATCGTCCAGGTACGGATAAACACAAATGCCTTTCTGCCTTAGGTGGGCGCATACCACCGCCATAACCTTCGTGAAGACCCTCGGCGCCGTGGCCAATCCGAACGGAAGAACGGTGAACTGGTACTGGGACACTCCGATCGAAAACCGAAGGTAAGCTTGATGCGACTTCCTGATGGAAATGTGGAAGTACGCATCCTTCAGATCCACCACTGCAAACCAAACTCCTTTCTGTAGAAGCTGCAGAATTGAAGTAACCGTTGTCATACGGAACTTCCTCGGGGTGATGAACTTGTTCAGCTGTCTTAAGTCCATGATCGGTCGAAGACCTCCATCTTTCTTCGGGACCGTGAAGTAACGAGAGAAAAATCCCTGATTGAGTTCCTCTGCAGGCACGGGAGAGATGGCTCCCTTCGATAGTAAGGTCTGTACCTCGAGCAGCAGAGGAGAGGATGGAGTCGTTGCTTTCACGCCGGAAAAGGGAGGGAGGGCATCGAGCTCGATGGCATAGCCCGAGTTGATGATAGTGAGCACCCAGGAGTCTGTTGTTATTAACTCCCCTGTACGAGTTCTTGCGGCCTCATAGGTTGCCGAGCGGACGTTACCGACACTGAATCCCGAATTTCACCCTCTGATAAACTTGGAGGACATGTCGGTATCATGGCCGTCGGTACTGACATAGATCTCGGTACCGAAGGTGAACTCGGTATCGAAGTGGTCGGTACGGCAGGAGGCGTGGAATGGCTCTTGGCCGATTCCCGATGTCGAGGTGACGGTACGGTGGATTTCTCCACATCCCTCTTTTTCTTCTTCTTCTTTTTCTTCTCCGGCTCAGAAGAAGATATCAGAGTTCTGGCTGTTTTAGGGATTGTCTTAGCCATAGAACTCGATAAAGACCGACCAGGCGTGAGGGGTATCTCAGCCCTATTTGCTCTGGTCTGCACTTCAGTGCTATGGTCTGACGGTTTCTCCGCAACAGTCTTTGTAACTGCCGTTTTACGGGCAACAGACTTATGAACCGCCGTTCTTTCCATCGAAGGGGCCTCTGTGGCCTTGAGAGCCTTCTCCCAAAGTACGGAGCGGAGTCGGTCTGCTCGGTGTTTTCTGGTTTGTTTGGTAAAAGACATACAATGGTGGCAGGTCTCTACCACATGTCCCTCTCCCAAACAGATAATGCACAAAGAATGGCCGTCAGACGGAGGGAGCTTAGCTCCGCACTTGACGCACTTTCTAAATGGTGCTTTGATTGCCATAAAGGCCTCACACGACCGAAGTCGCTGAGGAGAAATCTAACTACAAAAATCTTTTTTTTTTTTTTTTTTTTATATAGATAAAGAGAGAAAAAGGACGAAAAAGAAGAAAGCTGAAGAAAAGGTAAGTTAGAAAAGTATTTTAAATAGATCAACAGAGAAAACGCTAGAGGTAAAGTTTTTCGGTCTAGGCACAACGGCGGACGACGAAGAACTGAGGTAAGGGCGGGAACCCCATGGACATGCGCGGTAGCGTGGGGGAGGGGTTCCCGCCAAAAACGTTCCACTCAGCTAGAGAAGGTTCCGGTCTGGTCTCTGCGCAGGCGCAAAGCCCATATGTGTGATGCATAGAGACCACGAAGAAGAACTACTTCACAACTGTCAAATCCCCGTTTCCCCTCCAAGGACACTGTCACATCTCCAAGTATTGGAAACCCTTTCTATTTCATCCAGGTTTTGTAAACAACAACAATTATTATTATTTTAGAAGGCACAGAAATGGGATGTCATATTTAAGAGATATTACTACTTACTGTGGGCTTATTGAAGCTTAAGATCTCTTCAGGTTTTCTAGATTCTGTGTCAGATTCTGAAAAAAAAAAGTGTTTTAGATGAAGGGGGAAATTAAAAACACAACTCTTATCTAACTGCAACCCAAACAGAGAATTTTATTAGAAGAACAACAGTACATGCTGTGCAAAGTTCATTACCCATATTTGTTTTGACCGCTGAATCTGCTAAGTATGCAAACTGCACAGAAGTAACAGAACTGCACAGACTTCCTTTTAGTTTGTCCTACGCCATCAAGAATTTGTGCGTATCTTGCTTTCCTTTTGGAAATTATGGAATTTGAAAATTCAAGTACGTTCAACTTCCAACAGTAGGTTTGTCTATCTGCTGCTTTATTTTCGGAGACATGGTTTAGATAGTTTGTCTTTTTGCGAAATGTTTCTTTCCTAGGAAGAGTTTGGGACAAGTCCATTTTGGAGATTAGCTACATACCAAGTGATAAGCAAAGCAAAGCATTTCCATGAAGGGTGTCTGTCTACCTTGCCATGAGAGATTTTAAGCATTCGATAATGAAGAAGTTTCAGCAAGGAACGTTTGAAAGGAAAACCCATGCATATTCATGCTCATATTTTCAGATTAATTTCATGATAGCTTTCCTACTTACCCTGCCAAGGGTCAAGGACCAGGATACTAAGTAATGCAAAGGGTGAAATAAGTCAACAGAAGCCCAGAAGCCCCATGAGTAACGAAATTCAGGTCTGAATGTGTCTGAAGTACCTTTCCCCCCCCTTCCACCTTGCCAAGTAAGTCTGTCTATTCTTATTGTAAATATACAAATTTTGTGTGTTTACAATAAAAAGCTGCTGGCACTTCATTTCTTTAGTCCATGACAGGCAACATTAAGCCGCACGCATGATTTTGGCAACAGGCATTGTGGTGCATTTCCTACCATGCTTTCGCACAGAAGTCGTTTAATCTAGCAGTAAAAGATTTTACCTTCCGAAATAATTTGGCAGAAGACAACTGCGTTACCAGTGCATACGGTACAGAAGTGAAGGACTATGTTTTTACTGATGAACATTTTAGAATGTTTTTAGGATGTTTTAATCATGTATGCTATGTTTTTAATCAGGTTTTAATGTGTTTTATATTCATTGTTGTTCCCCGCCTCGATCCAAGCGGAGAGGCGGGTAAGAAATAAATTATGATTATTATTGAAAGTCAATTACTTCGGTGAGAGAGTACAGGTAAAAGGCATGCTTTTAATTGGCCGGTGGCCATATTCATCACTTAGATGTGTGATTTATGTATATATTCCGACGGATCGAAAGAGCCCTTAAAGCAACCAGAATGGACTTTTGCTCACACAAGGCAGGCTCACCAATTCCTTTTCCCCTCTGCACCACAATGCATTCTGTTAGGGTGCCCCCACCCACCCACCCACACATCTAGAGGAGATTTTCAGCAGGCGCACAAAGCATTGCAGCAGGAAGGGGAGGGAAAGCAAGCCCAGGTGCACA
The DNA here is from genome assembly GCF_023053635.1 of Elgaria multicarinata webbii. Classification (NCBI taxonomy): domain Eukaryota; kingdom Metazoa; phylum Chordata; class Lepidosauria; order Squamata; family Anguidae; genus Elgaria; species Elgaria multicarinata. The sequence goes on from NC_086185.1 coordinate 10,358,740, forward strand.
TGGAACTCCGCTCGTGGTGCTTCAGATGCAAGCCTCTGTTTTTCAACGAAACACAAAACAGTATTGTTTTAGCAAGACCCTTTTCTCAACTCCATTAAAATCCACGAGACGTGTTTCTATCTTCATGCGGTGAGTGTGTTCTTGAAACACCCAGGTCCAGCCTTTAAATCAACCCACGCAAAAGCCGCATTTCAGGCAGAGCTCAACCAGCAATCAAAGGGACTTTCTACACCAAAGATTCTTCCAGGGATCATCCCTATGCGTCCAAACGACACACAGGGGATCCCGGGATCAGGGAGGGATGATCCCTCCATTTCCCAGGGATAATTGAGACCTCAGTTATCCCGGTTTTACCCGCGGTCCCGGGACGATCCCGAGGACAGCGGGTGGGGTGGGCACCCGTCCCAGCCTCTTCCCCATCAGAGGGAAGGAGCCAAGATGGGGGGAGTCCAGGGCCATCGGGGGTGGGATGGGGAGCAAGGTTTTGGAGGGTTTTTTACCTTAAAGTTTCGCTCCTTCCTCCCATCCCGGATGTCGCGCTGGCCATTTGGACATGGGGGACGATCCCAGAAGAAGGGAAATCCGGGATTGCCCCCCCCCATACCTGTATGGTTTAGAAAGGGCCTTAGTCCTCTCTTTTACATCCACGCTTCCAACTGCCAATGATTAGGGTGCCTTATACAAGTAACTCCCCCTGAGATAAACTGTCTCTATTAGAAAATGTAACCCATGGTTGACAAGAGCCAAGTACAAAAGAAGAAGCCCGGGGGGGGGGGGAATCCTGAGGCCAGGTACAGAATAGGGAGGTGACTTGAGGAACGAGTGCTCACCTTCTGAAGATAAAAGACAGGCCCACCTGTGCTCACCTAGCTACAATTGTCAAATATTTCTTAAAGTGGGTAGATAGGACAAAATGTTCTGGGAGTTAGATCATGCATAGTTTCTGAGTACTAAATGTTCTCGACGCCCATTACAATAATCTTTATTGCATCTGGTTTTGGAGGCTTCTCGTGCTCCTGATTTACACAAAGTAACTGATGTATGGGGGAGGTGTGGGTTTTTTTGGTCAACGGAAGATCAAACTAGGAAAATGCGGGAAATACTAGTTTCCAGCTCCTCTCTCTTGCAAGATGGCCACCTACACTTGCAATAAACATGCTGCCATCCCATGTTCCAGATACCCTGCAGGCAGAAACAGACCCAACCTTTCCCACTACCAAAAGAATGTACAACAATGTTCTTTATAAAAGGTCTTTTGAGTCTTCTCTTTAAATCCCGAAGGACCAACGGAAGTCAAAGGTCTTTCTTTGTTCCGTTAAAAAATACTTTGCCATTACATTTAGTTCTCACTGGAAAATGCATACAAAATACAAAACACATTCTCATTTCCAAAACAGCTCTTACATACCTCCCATTCCTGAATCAGCTGATGGGATGGGGCTTCCCCTGGCTTTTCCTATTTGTTTCGGCTTTATTTGCCCTCCTGTCCCTTGCTGTCCCTTTCTGTATCCATTCTGAACATTGGTGCTATTGTTAACTTTATGAGGTGAAGAAGGAGGGCTGTTCACTTTATTATTCGTAGGTCCACTGGCTTGTCGGTCTTTTAGCCTTTTCTTCAAATGTTCCTGCATTTTGAGAGTCCTTTCGTCTCGCTGAACAAAATTTGTTCTGCCATGGGATCGGGACTCTAAAAGGGCACCGGCGAGAAGACCCCATTAGATGGAACACAGACATTGCAATACTTTGATTTATAATCTCTTCTCTTTTTTTTAAACTGCCCACCGCCTCTATTTAAAAGACTAAAAAATAAATAACTGCATACAGTTCTAGTAGCTAGCAAGCAGTCGTCAAAGTTATCATGTGAAGGAATGTAAAGGAAGAAGCCATGTCTAGGCTATGTAGGCTTTGAGACAAAACCAAAACCCTCTATTGCACTACAATATTCCTTGTTGATGCACCCCGATCAGAAAACAAAGCCTCGGGCACTTTGAACGCAGCTGAGCCATCTACAAGGTTACATTTTCTCTGATCAGCTAATGCCTTACCTGGTTCTTGATAGAGATGTGGTGATGGAGGTGGTGGGTGTTGATGAATGAACTGTGGAGGCATTTCTCCTGTCCCTGGAACCGCGGGATACACCGGATGGGGTGGGTGGGGAAGCAAAGCAGGGTGAGGGTGCATGTAATGGGGAACGTGTGGAGGGGGTGGATGCATGGAGGGGTGGAAGTCAGAAGAATGTGGCATAACTATGACCTTCCGAACCCCATTTTCTTCCACCACCTGTAATACAAAGTGAGAGAGTTTATTATAGGTTTTGGGGATGTGTTGGGGAACGGAACCTACTGGCACACTGATCTCTAGCACTTTGGCTCCTCTCATCTTCACACTCTCCCAAGCTTATCCTAGTTATTTTGTGTTTTTAAAAGTACAGGTTGTTCAGTGCTTTTTAAAATACATAAAATAAAACAATAAACGGTTATTGCATCATCATCATCATTATTATTGTTATTGTTATTATTATTATTACATTTATATCCTGCCTTTTTTCCCTTCAAGGAACCCAAGGCGGTGTACATAATCCTCCTCCTCTCCATTTTATCCTCCGTATTTCATCTCAAATAGTAACACTGTTAATCACCTACTCGAATGGTCTTGTAGATCGAAGAGGGGGAGGAAAAAGACAAGATGCACACATCCCACTGGATTTTATTGCAGTGAGGTTCAAGCAGTGCCAAATCTTCAGCTTGATTACTGATATGTCAGGGGGAGAAACAAGCTCAAGTTGATGATCAGGGGATGATCCGGGGTCTGGAAACAAAGCCCTATGAAGAGAGCCTTAAAGAACTGGGCATGTTTAGCCTTGAGAACAGAAGACTAAGGGGAGACATGACAGCAGTCTTCAAGTACTGGAAAAGTGTTCACAAAGGGGAGGGCCAGGATCTCCTCTCGATCATCCCTGAGTGCAGGACACGGAATAATGGGCTCAACTTACAAGAAGCCAGATTCCAGCTGGACATCAGGAAAAACGTCCTGACTGTTAGAGCAGTACAACAATGGAACCAGCTACCTAGGGAGGTTGTGGGCTCTCCCACACTAGAGACATTCAAGAGGTAGCTGGACAGTCATCTGTCAGGGATGCTTTAAGGTAGATTCCTGCAATGAGCAGGGCGTTGGGCTCAATGGCCTTGTAGCCCCCTTCCAACTCTATTATTCTATGAGTCTATGAAATCTAGATTTAAGCATACTGCAAAGGTCCTAAATGTGTATTTTTTAGCAAAGATAGGACACACACGTTTGCTTCTCATACAAAGTCTTGATAACAACCCACATCAGAGGGATATCCTGTGTTTAGCATGAAATAAGCATCATCTGCTAGTAATCTGAAGCAATGAATGAGTTACAGTGTAACCATTACAGTCTCAAACCTAACCTTAATGTTGGCATGAAACACAGTACAGAGTGCCTTCTTCCTGTCAACATTTCAATTCCTTTAACAGTAAATAACTAAAAGCATACTATCAGCCACCTGCAAGCTCTAATCACAGCTTGTATCGGGGTCAAAAGAATTGTATAAATATCAAACCAAATATTCTATTCTACAAATGCCTTTAAGAAATTATTCTGCCTGAAGTCTGTTTAGTTTGATCAGTCAGTTCTCCGTTTCCTAGCTGGCCAAACAGGAATTACAGAGGTTTGGCATTACTAGTTTTGCCAAATACACACACAACTGGAGTTTCTCAACTCAAGGTAAGTCAGACTTGATGGGAAACAGTTGCCCTCAAGAGGAGAAAGAATGTGTCAAGCCATGGATTATTACGCAAAGGGAATCTGTAATGTGAACTCCAGGTCAAGTGCAATTAACTTGAGGTTGTGTTACCTGTGTGGTTGTGGTTGGACAGAACTCTTCCTTGGTTATAAGCCATCTTATGCACAGGTATGCTTTATCTGAGATAGTTCTGTAACAAGCTGAAGTATCATTTCTTCAGTAGAAATGCATGAAATCTACATACTATAATAATGTTGCAGCTCTAAAGACTACTGATTGCTGTTTACAATGCTGTATACCGACAGAAGGATTTGGTGTACCTGTCATTTTTCCTTAATTGTTCCCTGAGCAGCAGTCCAAATGCTAAGTGCTAAACCAGGAGGGGTGTTGTTGTTGTCGTAGTCCCCCCACAAGAAAGGCTTGGTTTGTGTCTAGACTAAGAGAGTGCTCCCACTTCCACGCAAAACTTGAGTCATTGTTGAAAGTGACTATTGACACAGCAATGGAGGCCAATGGGTCAAATCAGTGGTTCCCAAACTTTTTCAGGTAACCACCCTCTTGGTTCCACAAACTCATGCCCAGTGCCTCCTTTAAATGGGAAGCACCCGCCGCAGGCTTGCCAAGGGAGGGAGGGAAAAGAGAGCGAACACCTCTGTTTTGCAGCCGGCTTGGCAGGGCACACCAAGCAGGGTATGTCTCTTCATTAGTGTTTCGGTGCTTTTGAAACATTTCAGTTCACCGTTAAAAGGACTCTTCTTAAACGGTATTAATACATGTGTGGATTCTTCCCCTATATGGCTTGGGACCAAACTATCTTCTCCCATAAAAACGTCCCTGGATTTTAAGACCTTCTGGAGAGACGCTTCTTGGAAAAGACCACCTCGAGCGCCCCCCTGCTGCCCCCTGCCTCTTAACACCCCCCCCATGCAATCCCACTGCCCCCAAGGGGGCAGTACCACCCACTTTGAGAACCACTGGGTTAAATGTTTCAGATATCTTTGTCCCTATCCCCTGAACCCCTAACTTTACAAGGGAAGAAGGATGGAAGGGCCTTGTCCCACAGAGACTGTCTCAAGAGCTCTTAAGAGACATTGTCAAGGCTTTTCCTGAGGATGCTTGACTCTGAAAGTCGGCAGGGTTAATTCCCATTCTATTAAAACACACATTAACCTCAGAGATAAAGGACAAGCTTGGGTGACGCGCATGAAAAACGCGCATGAAAAATGCAAGCTCCTGTCAAGCCGAAGCAATGCTCCATTCAAGGTGGTCTAAAAAAGGCAGGTGAAGAGAACATCTTTTTGTCTCAACCGTGATCACTGTGTACAGTTTGGTTCTGATGAGCATGGAGGGTTTACATGGTAGGTGTTAAAAATCCAAGGCCTTCTCAAAGGTTCCCCTCCCTTTGAGATTCAAGAAGGCATGATCAGCATGCTCTGGGAGGTGCTTGACTCAGCTCCATGACTCGAGAGGGCTTGAAGAGTTCTCTCCTGGGAGGGCTCAACACTCAGAGCAGAGTGGTTCTGAGTCACTGAAGCCGGACGTCACAGCTGCAGTTTTCAGGAACCGGCTGCGCGTGCCCTCCAAGACAGAGTCTGTGGTTGAAAATTGAATCCGAGGGACCCGAAGCAATATGGTCCCCCACACCTGCATGCAGGTCGTGCCGATGGCAAAGACTGATTTGTTCAAGAGACTCGAGAAGTCGTGCCAAAACGTATTTCCATATCACCCTGAATTTCTGCTGAAAGTAACGAAGGGTGCTGAAGAGGCAATCAGCCACAAAAACTTGCAAAGGAGTAGGAGTGCACTATTCAGAACCCAACTTCTGTTGCTCTCCTTTCAGCCAGGCATGGACAGTTCAAAAGTCTGGGATGGAGGAACAGAGGCTGTGGCTACCATTGCCACATTAGACTGAAGAATGTAAGATCAAGCACTTTGGCACTCTGGAACCACAGGCGAGAAGAAACTCAGCCCAGCAAGGTTCAGCACTGATCAAAATCGTTTACTATTATTTTTATTTATTTACAGTATTTATATACCGCCCTATATCATTAAGATCTCAGGGCGACGTACAGTATAGAACAGTAATATTCACAGCTAAAAACAAATTAAACCATGAACCAAGTTAAAACAATATATAATTTAAAAGCAGTAAAACAATTAAAACAGTTAAAACAATGTGGCATCTTAGTGAATTTAATCATTAAAGGCTTCGTTAAAAAGCCATGTTTTCCCTTGGCGGTGGACAAAATAAAATAGAATGAAAACAAAATAAAAACACAATAAAAGTACATTTTAAAAAAAACAAAAAACTGCAAAATAAACCACAGCTGTGATTAAGGGAAGGCTTCCTAGAATGATGATGTTTTCAGGAGGCGGCGGAAGGAATACAAAGTTGGCGCCTGCCTGACCTCCAGAGGCAGGGAATTCCACAGGAGGGGAGCCACCACGCTGAAGGCTCTTCTCCAGGTGGAGTCCAATCGGACGATAGGTCTACGTGGAACCGCCAGGAGCAGGCCCTCAGATGATCTCAGCGCCCAGGCAGGTTGATAGGGGAGAAGGCGCTCTCTCAGGTATCCTGGTCCCAAGTTGTTTAGGGCTTTGTACACTAGTACAAGAACCTTAAACCTGGCCTGGTAGCCAATAGGCAGCCAGTGCAGTTCCCTCATCAAAGGAGTTGCTTGCTGAAAAGGGGCAGCTCCGGACAACAGCCGAGCTGCAGCATTCTGCACTAGGCTCCAGCTTCCGGAGCAGCTTTAAGGGCAGCCCCACATAGAGCGCGTTGCAGTAAGCCAGTCTTGAGGTTACTGATGCCTGTACCATGATGGCTAAGCTATCCCTGTCCAGGAGAGGCCGCAGCTGGCGAACCAGCCGCAGCTGGTAAAAGGCACTCCAAGTTGCTGCGGCCACGTGAGCCTCCAGCAACAGAGATGGATCTAAGAGTATCCCCCAAATTACGAACCTGAACTTGTCTCTTTCCTTTCTTTGACTTCGTCTGTGAACAAAGGGGAGAAAACTGGCCAAAAGGAAGATATCAGAACACGCGCCTGGCTCAAAGAGGCAAGAGAAATGCCAGCTTTAGTGAAGAAGTGGGAGGCTTCTTCAAGTTAAGCCCCTGTCTGAGTCCCTCTTCAAAGAACTTGCTTTGCAGTGTGGACACAGAGGAGAGTGCCTTGTGTCGGACCACTAGGAAAAAAATAATAGTTCCTTATCTCATCCATGATTAAGATGCTGGGAATACTCTCTTTTCAGCATTAACCATGGTGAAGTGTTCCATCTGCACCTAGATTAACGTTAACTCTAGTTTCAAAACTGGTTTAAAGCTAAACGTGGTGTGTCTGAACCACAGGACAGAGGCAAGGCTATTGTTCATGGTTAAAGATGGAAGATAGATGGGGAGGCAGAAAAGAAAACACCTATGTCTGCTCCTGATTTCCTAAACTGTGGTTAAGCGACTGGAACAGCACAGGTCTGTATTATAGCAAAAGCAGGAGCTTGAACATGACTTGGAGATGGGCTGGAGGAGTGGGGAGGAGAATCTAATTCTGACCCCACTTGCCATTAAAAGCCTCTATAAAAGCATTGTTAAGTGTGTGTGTGTGTGTGTGTGTGTGTGTGTGTGTGTGTTTCTGGGAAATCTCTCTTGCAAAGGATTTTAGTGGTTACCTGAGATACATAGCCAGGAGGCACGAATATTGGAGGCACAGAACCGTTTGGTGACATCATAGGAACATGTGCTGGACCTGAAAGGAAACCAAGCAACAAAGTCTGCGTATTGTACTAAAGCGTGTGCAGTCATGGTTCATTTGATAATCTGATAACCTAAATGGCAATCGCACATATGCACACACATTTCATTCTTACAAAAAAGGTTTTAAGCGATTTTCCAGCCTCTTGGGGAGCTTCAAAATACTGCAAAGAACAGTTTCCCAAACCACGTTAAGTAAGAAACTGTAGCAGGAATGGGTAATGGGCCTGAAGGCAGAAGGATAATGGTAGACTTTATGGAAATAACAAACCTTAGCGAATTTCCCAACTGTTGGGAATCGCAATGGAAAATGTGAATCTGGACAGCTATGTTCTTGAAAAATCTTGACCAGTGGAGTCATGCCACAGAAAACTAACACCCACAATTACTGATTAGGAGAGCTGAAGATTTTCAAGGGCAACAATGACACGGCAGCATTGTGGCTGGAATACTTTGGTGTTGTCTTCTTATACCTGTAGGTTAGTATTAGTTTTAATATTATCCCCTCCCCTGCCAAGTGAAGCACATTTGAGTACACAAAAATTTCCATCAATAATGCTGCCTGATGTGACATGCAAGCAGCATCCTGGCCCGTGGGAGCAATGCTGCTTGCATCTTATGTAAATATGCCAGAAACTCTTTGTATATACTGAGATTGGTTGTGGGAGGCTATAGCAGCTATACTCTCACAGAAAGGGAAGAGGAGCTCCCTTTCTGCTTAATTATGCTTAGGACTGCGGTCTTAGATACAAAGCAAAGCAAAAATAAGGGATCTGAAGGCCATTTTGAAGGTTTAGCCTTTTGTGGCAAGGCTATATCGATGTTCCATTCAGACTTATCAAAACATATGTAACTAAATGCAACACAGGCGAACGATGGCTTGCACTTACCTGCACACTCAGATTGTATGAAAGGCTCCCACCCTGGTTTGAGAGCACACACAAGCCATAGCTTGCCTGTTTAGACAGTACGGCAAGCTATGGTTTACCACAAAAAGGGCTGCAAGTTACTAATCACCATGTACAAGGAGAAGAGTGAGTGAGAGGAGGTAATGTGCAAGCCAAAGGCTCACACCTACTCGCTTTCATAATGCCAAACGATGATCAGGTGTTACATCTGAATGTAGCCTAAGAAAAACTGCTCTCTAAATAAACTGATTGTTTTTACAAAGAGGTATGTGTGTATCATCATTCACAGTAGTTGAACATCAACTGTCTTGAAGGGCCTGCAATCAACCATTTTTACTAACATTTATCATTCGTGGGACAATAAGGTATTTTAGACTAGGATTAACCAATCCAAGATATCCCCATTGGTAGCCCATAATTCTTCAAAGGGAAGAACTGACCCAATCACTGCCCTAGTTACACATTTCCCTAATCTTATCCCATTCCTCCTGCTACTAGAACAGATAATAGGAAGCAACAGAGAAAAGAGGGGAAAAGGCACATCTCTCTCTCTCTCTCTCTCTGCCTGGTTCTGAATGGATCAACAGATGGAGATAACACAGCAACCCAGGCATGGAGAAATGAATCCCATCATGGCTCCTTCTCAGCCTGTGGGTTCTACAGCTTTACCAATGTCAATGCGAGATGAACGTTTGGTCTTACGCTGAGAGGAAGAAAAAGATTTATCGGCAATATAATGAAAGACCCATTTTGCCTCCCACTCTGTGAAAACTGATGGAAGTTCCAGAAACAGGATGCTGCTGCACTAAATCCCACTGTTCAAGACAACCAAGTTCAATAACTTGAGGTGAAAAGAGAGCAAACGGGGTCGCCCTGTAAGTGTTAATACCAAGTGTTTAGGTATTTTTTCAAGATGCATCAGCTGCAGCCTGCTGAAGTTAGGGAAGGTCTTTTCCCCCCCATCCCTCTCCGTTTCCCTCTTCCACTTCCTCCAGAAACTGACACAGAGACATATTGTTGGGTGCATGGAAATATACCCAATAAAATTCCCCTTATGAGATCAGACTGGATGATTTCTGTCCACGCTCAAGGGTCTGACTGTTCACCGTGTTGGTGTTGAGAAAGGTTTCCACCGGATCAGGCTGGTAGGGTGACCCTGGTAACACCCTCTCACCACCCCGCAGAGGCTTCCCCTGTCATACGTTGCTTGACATCTCTGCCCTAGATGTTTCCACTTGTCTTTCCTGTAGCCACCCTTCTGCAGTTTATACACTTTCTGTTTATGAACTGTTTTGGACTGGGCATGGACTGGTAGTGTGGGTGGGGCAGAGGCACACTGGTATAGATGGGCAGCCTTGGCTGATGGCAGGGGTTCACCTTGATGATCATGTCATTCTTCTAAATAAAACTATGGGTTGGATCCAGATTTATGTTGGACCACCAGCTGCCCTGGTGGAAATGGCTTCCCTGTCTCCTCCTCCTCCTTCCCATAGCAGCTCCTCCATCTCCCTGAAAATGCTGCACGGAGAGTGAGGAGACCTGGCTGAATGGGGTAAGCTGTGGGGGAGGAGGTAGCCCCCAAAACCTGAGTAGGGAGATCTTCGGTGAGCAGAGCCCTTCCTCTTGCGGAAAGCTGATTCTGGATCCAACCTTACAGTAACAAGATTGTAAAGCTGGGGGCATACATTCCACCTGGGTACTGTAGCAGAAAGCGTGCAGTTTCATGCTATATATTTTTGCCACAAACCTAGATGCATTCTTTACCTTGAATACACTGAATGTGTCCATCTTCAGTTCTAATTGTGAAAGTCTCTCCTGGGTTTACTTGCACAAGGATAACCTAAGAAGAAGAACACAAATCTTTAATCCCATCTGAAGGCAACCCACCGTTTTCCAAAAGCAAAATGCACAAGTTTGGGATGTCCTGCTAATGCAGGATTTGCCTTGATTTCTAAAGTGTTTCTAGATGTAACAGTATGTAATGACTATGCATACTAGCCAGCTGTTCTGTAACCTGGGATGGAAAGGTTAGTTATATCAGCCTTGCAAATAATTCCACATGACTCCAGGACAATCTTACTTACCTGCGTTCTTGGCCACACCTTGTGAGCTTTTGAACAGCTTCCCTGTCTGGCCACATGGAGGCAATTCTTTCCTCTCATAAACAACTTGAGGGATAGCATTCAATTTTCTATTGCTTTGCATCACTGAGTGCTTTAAAGTTATTTTAATAGAAAACTGCCATTTCTAATTTAGCTGCTTTCCTCACCTTATGGCTGAAATGCTATTTTATTACAGTTCTCCTGGTGTGTGTGTGTGTGTGTGTGTGTGTGTGTGTGTGTGTTTAACACATTTATTCCTGCTTTTGCTAACATATACTGCTTGGGCACTGTGCTCTACATGAGGCCAGTGTTGAAGCTAGGGCAGAATGCAGTAACAATTTTTTACTGAAAGGAGATTTTTATGTTTAAACCACTCTGCTATTGCCACACGTTAATGTGGACACACTGAGGATGTTTGGTTGTTCATGTGAGGGAGAGAAGTCATTGTAGCTTCTTCCATCATTTATATAATTACCCGTGCAGCAAGTTGTGGGTTGTAGGGTAAACATAAAGCACCCCCGCTGTGCCACACGCTGGTTCAGACAACACACCAAATTATGTAAACAACGGGTGCATGGCACATTCAGGGGCGGGGAGAGAAATCACAATTTACTTATTTATTTATTTATTTCTAATATTTATATACCGCTCCCCATTGAAAATTTCGGAGCGGTATACAAGATAAAATAAAATAAAAACAGAATAAAACACTTTAAAATAGATTTTTAAAGATGCAAAAATGTACAGTAAACCATGGCTAGTCATTAAGGAAAGGCTTCTTGGAATAAGGACATTTTCAGGAGGCGCCGAAAGGAGTACAAAGTTGGTGCCTGCCTGACCTCCAGACGCAGGGAATTCCACAGGAGGGTGGGTGGGGTGGGTGGGCTACAACGGTTTTTCTTCCCCCATTATCATCTGAACCTGGACCATGATGCACGTTCTACGCTCAATGAGTGACTTTGGGCCAGTCACATTTTCTCAGCAACCTCACAGGGTTGTTGTGAGAATAAAACAAAGTGTGTGTGGGGGTGGGGGTGGAGTGCTATGCATACCACGCCACTCTCAGTTCACTGGCAAATTAATATTGGTGATATTCTTCTAAATATTGTAATATACAACTTAGAGGCTGTTTCTATGGCATGATGTCCCAATACTGCAGAGAGATGAATAATAGGCAGAATTATTTGATTTATTAAGAACAGCTCCTGCACAAATGCAGCCTTCGGGTAGACAGGGACATCAATTTGAGCATGTGTTTGCAAATAAAATGTGGCAACCCCCCTACTCTAAAAAACTGGAAGTTAGCTAAATAGACAAAACACTGACAGAAATGCTAAGGAAACCTACCATAAAGGCCAGAATGCACAATTAACACCACAGATCCTAACATTTACATGGGAGGAGGTTCCACTATTTATTTATTTGTTTGTTTAAAACATTTATATCCCGCCCTATATCATTAAGATCTCAGGGCAACATACAGTATAAAACAGTAATATTCACAGCTAAAAACAAATTAAACCATGAACCAAGTTAAAACAATATATAATTTAAAAGCAGTAAAACAATTAAAACAGTTAAAACAATGTGGCATCTTAGTGAATTTAATCATTAAAGGCTTCGTTAAAAAGCCATGTTTTCCCTTGGCGCCGGAATAAAATCAGTATTGGCGCCAGTCAGGGTGCCACAACAGAGAAAGCCCTCTCCCTTGTCCCATCATAGCGTATGTGTTGTGCTGGTGGGATGCGGAGAAAGGCTCCATTAGTCACTATGGAGCTTCCGAATAAATGAGCTCTGGATAAGGGGAGTTAGCAAAGATGCTGTTGCACCAATTGCTGTGACTCAGATCTCGGAGAACCAACGTTACCTAAACTGGGAAGTATGCAAATATTCCCCAAGACCAATCTCCGGCACATTCCAATTAAAAAGGGATCAGGAGCAAGGTGAGGTCCAGGAGAGATTCTACTTGTCAGAGTAGACAGTACTGAGCCAGATGGACAAACGGTCTGACCTGGTAGAAGGTATAAGAATGTAAGAAGAGTCGTGCTGGATCAGACCGAGGGTCCAGCTAGTCCAGCACTCTGTTCACACAGTGGCCAACCAGCCGTCGGCCAGGGACCAACGAAGTAGGACACGGTGCAACAGCACCCTACGTTGCGATGTTAAAACCATAAGATAAAAACTAAAAACAGCAAAGTGTCTTGTGGCACTTCCGTATCCATAAAACAAAACTGCATGGATAAATCGCTTCTTTATGGCCCCGTTCTGACAACACGTTAAACCATGCTGCATAAATGCAGGTTGCTTACCTGTAACTGTAGTTCTTCGAGTGGTCATCTATGCATTCACACATATGGGCTTTGCGCCTGCGCAGAGACCAGACCGGAACCTTCTATAGCTGAGTGGAACGTTTTTGGCGGGAACCCCTCCCCCACGCTACTGCGCATGTCCATGGGGTTCCCGCCCTACCCTCAGTTTACAGGAGTCCGACATCGTGCCCCCATAAACCTGAGTGTAATTTAAATAAAGTACATTCCACATATAACTGTGTCATTTGTAAGTCTCACACCACCAAGTGGGGATGGTGGGTGGGTTGTGTGAATGCATAGATGACCACTCGAAGAACTACAGTTACAGGTAAGCAACCTGCATTTCTTCTTCGTGGTCTCTATGCATCACACATATGGGCGAGTAGCAAGCTGACATACCTTTGGAGGTGGGTTGGTGCATCATCTGAAGATCTCTGAAAGCACTGTCCTCCCAAACGAGCAGTCCTGCCTCGCACGGGTGTCCAAACTGTAGTGCTTGACAAACGTGGATGGAGTGGACCACGTTGCGGCTCTACAGACTTCAGTCAGTGGAACACCTCTGGTGAAGGCCACCGAAGTTGAAACAGCTCTGGTGGAATGAGCTGTCACAGGTTTCACTAACTCTATTTTAGAAATAGAGTAGGCAAGTTCAATTGCCTCCACTATCCAACGTGACAGTCGTTGGCAGGAGACAGGGAGTCCCTTAGAAGGCTCCCCATAACAAATAAACAATTGTTTTGTCTTTCTAAAATTGTCTGTTCTGTCTTTGTAAAAAGCAAGAGCCCTTCTTACATCGAGAGTATGCAAAGAAGACTCAAGAGGTGTAGATGGATTAGGAAAGAAGGCTGGCAAAGTAATATGCTGGGACAGATGAAACGATGACACTACCTTAGGCAGGAAGGCTGGGTCAGTGCGTAGCACAACTTTATCCTTATGAAAGATAGTGTAAGGGACATCTATCCTAAGAGCTCTAAGCTCACTTGCACGTCTTGCCGATGTAATGGCTACTAAAAAGACAGTCTTTAAAGTAAGTAGCCTAAGGTCTGTCGAAGCCATAGGCTCGAAGGGTTTGCGTGTCAGTGCTTGCAGGACAACTGACAGGCTCCATGGAGGTACAATACTTTTCACAGTTGGTATTGTGTTCTTAAGCCCTCTCAAAAATTTCTTAGTTGTTGGGTGGGTAAAGGGTGTAAACCCATCTATGCCTCGGTGAAAAGATGTAATTGCAGCTAGGTGAACTCTGATGGATGTAAGCTTAAGTCCCTGCTGAAAAAGCATCAATAAATAATTGAGGATAAAGGCTAGGTGGCAAGATTCTGGTATTTGACCATCTTTTGATGCAAAGTTCTGAAATCTTTGCCACTTTGCTGCATAAGTTTTCCTTGTGGAAGGCTTTAGTGCTGCCAATATAATGTGTTCCACAGTCAACGTTCTATTTCCAGAGGAGGCGTGGTTGCTATCCTCCATGCAGTCATCTTGAGGGTCGACAGATCTGCGTGTCGAACCCTGCCCTGGTGTCGAGACAGTAGCTTCGGTATCGACGGGAGCCTGATGTAATCCCCCCTCGATAACCGAAGGGCGTGAGGGAACCACGTCTGTCGAGGCCACCACGGTGTGATCAGAATGCAATTGGAGTTGTCCATCTGGATCTTGGCTAACACCCTTGTCAATAGTGGGAAAGGTGGAAATATGTACAGGAGATTTCCTCTCCAAGTCCTGGTGAAGGCGTCTCCTAGAGAGCACTTTCCTCTTCCTGCTCTGCTGCAGTACTTGGCACAAATTGCGTTGTCTTCGGTAGCGAAGACATCGACAGCAGGGCGGCCCCAGTACCGAAAAAGGCTTTCCCGCACCTCGGCGTCGAGTTCCCACTCGTGGTCGATATGGAAGGACCTGCTGAGGGAGTCCGCAATAACGTTGTCCTTGCCGGCTACATGGATCGCCGTCAGGTAAGTCCTTCTCTTTATGCACCAGTTCCATATCCTGAGTGCAGACCGGTTCAGAGGGTGTGATCTTGTTCCACCCTGCCTGTTGATGTATGCCACCACGGTAGTATTGTCCGTCGCAATCAAGACATTCTTGCCCTCGATCAACTGTGCAAATGCTCTTATTGCATTTTCTACAGCCATGAGTTCGAGGTGATTGATGTGCTGTTCTCTCTGTGATCGAGGCCAACGACCCTGAGAGGTTAAAGAGCTGCAATGGGCTCCCCATCCTTCTAAAGATGCATCCGTCGTGATCGTTACCGAAGGCGCGTCTTGTTGGAATGGAACGCCTTCGAGAAGAGTCGACATCGAGAACCACCATCTCAGAGATGCCCTCACTTGCTTCGGTATCGAAAGGTAAGTCCGTCGAGCATTGTGCCTGAGATCGAAAGTCCTCAAAAACCAGGCCTGCAATACCCTCATTCTGAGTCTTGCAAATTTTATGACTGCCGTGGTAGCTGCCATCAATCCTAACAGTCTCTGAATTGTCCATGCCGAAACCTTTCGGCGGCTCTCGGTATCGATGGCTAACTGCTGTAAGGTGTTCGCCCTGGTTGATGGTAAGTATGCCCTCCCGTCTCGAGAGGATAGAGTTACCCCTATGAAGTCCAATCTCTGCTGTGGAGTCAAAATGGACTTTTCGTGGTTGACCCACAGCCCCAACGAGTCCAACAGGTTGAGGGTGGTTAGTATATCCGACTGGAGCGCCTCGCTGCTGTCCGCTACGAGAAGCCAATCGTCCAGGTACGGATAAACATAAATGCCTTTCTGCCTTAGGTGGGCGCATACCACCGCCATGACCTTCGTGAAGACTCTCGGTGCCGTGGCCAACCCGAACGGAAGAACGGTGAACTGGTACTGGGATGCACCGATCGAAAACCGCAGGTAAGCTTGATGCGACTTCCTGATGGAGATATGGAAGTACGCATCCTTCAGATCCACCACTGCGAACCAAACTCCTTTCTGTAGAAGCTGCAGAATTGAAGTAACCGTTGTCATACGGAACTTCCTCGGGGTGATGAACTTGTTCAGTTGTCTTAAGTCCATGATCGGTCGAAGACCTCCATCTTTCTTCGGGACCGTGAAGTAACGAGAGAAAAATCCCTGATTGAGTTCCTCTGCAGGTACGGGAGAGATGGCTCCCTTCGATAGTAAGGTCTGTACCTCGAGCAGCAGAGGAGGGGATGGAGTCGTTACTTTCACGCCGGAAAAGGGAGGGAGGGCATCGAGCTCGATGGCATAGCCCGAGTTGATGATAGTGAGCACCCAGGAGTCTGTTGTAATTGACTCCCATTGATGGTACTGGGGTGCTAAGCGGTTCGCAAAAGGGAGTGGATCTGGATCTAAAGAGTCAAACCCGCTGTTTCTTGCTGAAGTCGGGTTGCCTCTTGTCATGTTGGTATCTGCCCTGGTAAGGCCTCTTCCTCTGCAGCTGTTGTTGTTGCTGCCGAGGTTGCGGCTGGTATTGGGGCCGATGCTGTTGCTGCTGCATCGGAGGTCTCCATTTCCTAGAACGGTATTGAGGTTGCGAGGGAAAAGTAAACCCCATCTTTTTAGCAGTCGTCCGAGCTTTATAGATGGAGTCCAGCGTGTCATCGGTCTTGCTGTTAAATAGACCTTCTCCATCAAACGGCATATTTTCTATCCTGGCCTTAGTCTCGTTAGTTAGATTTGAGGATCTAAGCCAGGCATGCCTTCTTAACGATATGGCCCCCATCATCGACTTTGAGTGGCAGTCCACCTGGTGTCGAGCGGTGGACAACTGCTGCCGTGCTATACCCGTTGCTTCATTTTGAAGAACTCTTGCCACCTCTCTTTTATCCTCTGGGAGGTGATCACACAGATTACCAATCTTCTCCCAAAGAAAAAGTTGATAACGGGCCATAGTTGCTTCATAGGCTGATGCCCTGATGCCCAAGGAGGATGACGAGTAGACTCTTCTGCCAGTAATGTCTAGCTTTCTTCCCTCTCTGTCCACTGGAGCAGAATGTGCTTTCTGAGACTGGCCCTGTGCTGACTCAACCACTATTGAGTTCGGCTTAGGGTGCTGAACTAAAAATTGTGCACCCTCTTCCTGCACTTTATACAGAGTCTCTAGGCGTTTTGATGTTGCCTGCGTCGACATCGGTGTCTTCCAAGTCAACTGCGCTGCCTGCTTTAGCGCGTGAGGGAGAGGGATCGCTATCCTCTGGTTCGTGGTAGTCTGGAACACATCGTAGATACGATCTACCACAGCCTCATTAGCTTCCTGGGTCTCTATCCCCAATGCTCTAGACATTCGCAAAATATGGTCCGAGAACCTAACCATGTCGTCTGATGGGGAGGAAGGGTCTCTATCTTGGACCTCATCCTCCGGTGACGGAAAAGAAGGAGCGGCCGACACACCCGATTCCGAGTCCGAAGGATAATGTTCCTCGGGTGATGATACGGTGACTAAATGTAAATCATCCGTCGATACCGCAGGAATCGCCACAGTCGACGCCGACGGTTGTTGTCGAGGCGTCGATACCGATGATCTTTGAGGCGCTGGTGATGGAGGCAAAGGAAAGCGACACACCCTAGTTGTAGGCGGGGGAAGAGCATAGTAATCCTCCCGCGGATACTGCTGTTCCTGAAAATACCTTTGGGGGCGGTATCCCTCCCATTGGTATTCGTCACCCCTCGCCTGAGGTTCAGAGTAGCGAGAGGTTGCCTCCCAATCACGGCGTGGTGTTAGCCTTGGAGATGGCAACAATGGAAGTTCTCGCGGTCGAGGGGGCTGGTGAGAAGACACTGCCGACATCGAATCCCTCAGTTCGCCTTCCGAAAGGCTAGGCGGACGAGTCGGTACCGCTGGTAACGAATGTGGCCTCGATACCGAGGGTGGTCTCGACATCGAGGCGGCAGATACCGAGGGCGGTTTCGATACCGAGGCAGTGGGAGCAGCGGGAGGAGTGGATTGACTCCTGACCGGCTCTACTGGAGGAGGCGATGCTAAGGAGGTTCTCTCCGCATCCCTCTTTCTCTTCTTTTTCTTCTTCTTCTCAGTCTCAGAAGAAGGAATTGGAGTTCTGGCTTTTTTAGAGTCCTTTTTAGCCTTTGAACTCAAGAATGACCGACCAGGCGTGAGGGGTATCTCAGCCCTATGAGCTCTGGTCTGCACTTCAGTGCTTTGGTCTGATGATTTGACCGGTGCGGTCTTAGTAAGTGCCGTCTTATGAGTCACGGACTTATGAGCCGCAGTCTTCTCCATTGTCGGGGCCTCAGCGGCCTTGAGAGCCTTCTCCCAAAGAACCGAGCGGAGTCGGTCTGCTCGATGTTTCCTGGTCTGTTTTGTAAAGGCCATACAATGATGGCAGGTCTCGACAACGTGCCCTTCACCTAAGCACAATATGCAAAGGGAGTGTCCGTCCGATGGAGGGAGCTTAGCCCCGCACTTTACGCACTTTCTAAACGGTGCTTTTAGTGCCATACAGGCCTCAAGCGACGAAGTCGCTGAGGAAAATCTAAACTACAAAACTATTATTTTTATTTTTATTTTTATTTTTTTTATATAGGATAGATAAAGGAGAAGAAAAACGCCGAAGCGAGAAAAGAAGAGAAAGAATTAGAGTAAAAAGAGATTTTTAAGACACAAACGCTAAGAGGTTGGTTCTATGGTCTATGCACGATGGCGGACGACGAAGAACTGAGGGTAGGGCGGGAACCCCATGGACATGCGCAGTAGCGTGGGGGAGGGGTTCCCGCCAAAAACGTTCCACTCAGCTATAGAAGGTTCCGGTCTGGTCTCTGCGCAGGCGCAAAGCCCATATGTGTGATGCATAGAGACCACGAAGAAGAACCATGAAATGGTTAACGGATTGCATTAACCTTAATGTATTCCATTAACCATTTTGCGGTTAAGCAGCATGGTTTAGCATGTTGTCTGAACAGGGCCACTGCCTGTGTTTCTTCACTGCAGGGCCTACTGGCCAGTGACGGCCTCCAAACTCCACAACTGTGGCTCTGCTCATCACTAAGCAACCGGGTGGGCATCACTGCATCGACAGCCCCCTCCTGATGTTGCTGTCCCTGTCCTCACTACGAGAGCTTACCTCCTCCCAGTCTGGCACCCACGTCTGATGTCATATGCAGGCGCTGAGAGACAGGGAGGGAGGCAAGAGACTAGAGAGGCAAAGGAGGAAAAGAGAAGAGCAAGCTGGGAAAGGCAGAGAGGGAGACAAATTATCTGAAAGGGGTGAGGCGAACAACCAGCAAATGCCCTCGGAAATTCTGGATGCTGTGCAGGTTTTCTTGTGGGGTTTGGGTTTGCTTTGCTCCATCAAGCTACTGTGGGACTATGGCAGGGCCAGGTAGCTGGGTGTCTTTCTTATTATTGGCATCAGCAGTGCACAACATGGGGGGGGGGGAGGGAGAGAAGAGGAATGGAGCAGATGTGAGCAAATGCGCCCTTCTCTTGCACATGAGAACATGAGAAGAGGGTTTTTCACTTCCTTCCAACTCTGACATTACTGAATCAAGGTCCAATCTGGCTGTGAACTGCAGCACTATCATGAGATGCAAATTTTGTACAGCAACTGTTGGGGGAGGTTTTTTTGGGGGGGAGGTGGACTGCAATGACCGAGTACAAATACTGCACAAAGTCAAGGAGCTGTGGGCACACTCTCACACATGCTATTAAAGTATGATTTGCATTATCCTGGGCAAATTCAATTACTTAGTAATTAATGAAGCTCTCACATTGAAGGGCTGTTTTTGTTTTTGCCACAGTGGCTCTGGCTTGAAAAACAGCGAAGATCCCTGCTTTAAGTCGAAAGTCTGCAAATTACTAATGAAGGATCTCCTTTTAGATGCTCTTACACAGAGCCCAGAGACTAGTGGCACTTTGTCTGCAATTTCTCAAGGACAGTTGTTGCCTTAAGCCAGGAATGAAAGTTTGAATTTCTAATAACTGGACAGGATGCCCTGGACTTGCTATTTCCTAATAGTGACGTGCTTATTAAACCCTGGACCACAACATGCACTAGAATTATACAAGGATAGAACTGTAGAAAGTGATTGATTGCATCCTTCAGAAGTGGGAAGGATGCTTTTTGCATGCATAAAGGTCCCAGATTCAATCGCTGGCATCTCCAGGTAGGGCTGATAAAGGTTTCTACCTGAGACTCTGAAAACTCATTCGACTGAAGACAAAAATGGTGTCGTTGGATGGACCAACGGTAAGGCTGCTTCCTGTCTTCTTATCATGTCAAAACATCAGCCACAGTTACCTTCCCTTTTTACAAGCATTTGTACCCTGCAACTTTCTGAATACTGGCTAATTAAATACTTTTTGTTCAGGCACAAGCTATCTGAATCAAAGATTTTGTTCTTGTTATGGGCCAACTATATTATCAGCACACAACGTCCTTAGATTTTATATTTTGCCCTCAGCCACTCTATAAAGTATGCCTTGTACTACATTACTGTACTAAAAATCAAAATGAGGGGTTTATGGCAGATTAAGTAAATAAGAATATTTTTTGTTGCTAGTTGATTTTAACCTTAATTCTTCTAAACCTTGCAAGGCTGATATACCGCACAAACATGACAAAGGGACCAGCTACAGCAAACTGTGCAATCAACAAAAGCCAAGATGACGCATGTCTTGATCAGATAATATGGACAGCAAAGGTCGATGATGACCTAATATTATCATGTAAAGCCACAGCTAAACCATTTGCTTCTTACTGAAAAGCATTTTTTTTCTACAAGAAGTAATAAAACCAAAGTGTTTATGCTGTATTTGCTTAGCTTCTGACCCAGTTCTTAAGTGCAGAATAGGCCAAACATTTTACATCTTTACTAAAAGGTTTAGTAAGTTATGGTACCACGTTCAACCAAGGATCAGCAATGCTTTCATTTTGTCCGGGATAAAATAAGAACCCAATTTCTTAACTGCTTCTGTTCCACTGATTGAAGCGGCTCTCATTAGCTGCTCGGGGATATAAATAATACTCAGCACCTGGATCAGTGCAGACTGCAGGAAGGTCATTTCTAATTTGAAACCTGTAAGAGCTATTTCATCTACATGGATCAAGAGAGGGCACTTGCTATGAGGTGCTAACAATTCATGTGGTGAGTTGTTCTGAAACAACAGAGTTGGGAGATGCTAAGGTGGTGGTGGAAAACCAACTAGGAAAGGGGGTCCCCGAGATGGTGCCCCTAGGAAGCTCCAATGGTGCCCACAAAGCTCTCCACGCCCTTCCCCTTTCAAAAAACAAACTTTTTAAAAAATAAAAAATTGACAATTGTTAAGGTGCCAGGTTCTCCTTCCTGTTCCTCATTTTGCTGCTGATCAGCTGTTCAGCGGGCAGGAAGACAAAGCAAGGCAACAGGGGAAAGAGAAAGGCTAGAGGCTAGGAGTGGGGAGAAACAGTGAGGTACAGAGGTGTGTGGGGAGAGAAAGAGCAAGGCTAGGAAGGAAGAGGAAGGTTGGGTACGGGGCAAGGGAGAGAAATAGGGAGTCGAATGGCTGAGAATGGAGAGAAAGAGAGAGCAAAGGTGAAAAGTCTGTGTGGTCAGAAGAAGATTGGGCAGGCCTCCACGGCAGCCATTATGTGACTAGCCACATCCCCCCCATGGGAGCCATTTTGTGATGGTGCCCACAACAGTTTCTCAAATTCCCAAATGTGTCCAAAAAGGTTGGGGGGGGTCTGCACTAGGGGATGCTAATCCACATGGTTAGTGTAACATCTAGCTTGTCTCTGTGAACGTCCTCATAAAGTAACTAACCAACTTATTTCCACGTGGAGAGACATACGTCTGAAAATACCTCCCATATACTCATACAGGTCCCTCATATTCTCAGGGGAAACTAACAACCTCTCTGATGTGGCAAAGTCTGTAATATTGAAAGCATTTTGACCCCACTTTTCAGGAATAAAGGGATCCTAGAAAGCAGCTTGCTTAAGATCAATAAACAAGACAGTTTGCTAACAAGGCAAGTGCTGAAATCACCGATGAAATTGACAAGGACATTGACAAGAGGGGGATTATCAGTAGGTTGGGCTAAATAGCAGACATGCAGCTTTGCACTACTGCAAAACATTCTCCCCCCCCCCCACATGCACACGCCCTCCCCCAAAGTTTGCAAAATGGTTACCACATTTATAGGGGCTCAGAAAACTCATTCTACTTGGTGAGCCAATGCAGGGTGGGTCAGAGTTTACCTTGCCAGCCGGCTACCCCACTGAACCAATTGCAGAAAGCGTGCTGATGTAGGGATCAAGGAAACACAGAGTTCTTCCACTAAGGTAGCTGCAATACATGCTGGGAGGGCTCAAGGAGGAAACAAGCCATGGAAAGCCACAGAGTGACCAATTGTCTGTTAGGTTAGCAAGTGAACAACCAACCCATGATGACTTATTCTCAGGGCTGGCTTAGTGTGATGTGTGAACTTACCCATTCTCTCACACATTCCAATATTTATTTCTAGCCAATTAGCTGTGTAATAGTTTTGGGTGTTTTCCAAATCCAGCTCTGCTCATGAAATTAGCTGCACAATTCACGGGAAACTTTTCTTGCACAACTTTGACTGAACTGATGCACAGAAGAAGTTCAAAGAAGATCAGGGTTTAAGACGACATCTTTGGAACAATGAAAACCATATTTCAACCCTTGAGAGTCCCTCGAGTTTCAAAATAGGCTTGTTATGGCATGGGGTGGCTGTAAGAAGCACAAGTCCAACCCCTGTTGCATTAAACCAGGTGGATAAAGACAGAAGGAATCTTCCCATAAGAAAAAACTTTAGCACACTCCTGACGTGAGAGAAAGCAGTATTGGTGGGTGCCCTGTGCTGTGATCCCAAGAGCACAGGGATCTCAAGAGCACAGGACATAAGAACATAAGAAGTGCCCTGATGCTGGATCAGACCAAGGATCCTTCTAGTCCAGCACTCTGTTCACACAGCGGCCAACCAGCTGTTGACCAGGGACCAACAAAGCAGGACACGGTGCAACGGCACCCTCCCACCCACATTCCCCAGCAACTGGTGCACACAGGCTTACTGCCTCGAGGTAGCACATAACCTTCAGGGCTAGTAGCCATGGATAGTCTACCCCTCCAGGAATTTATCCAACCCCCTTTTAAAGCCATCCAAATTGATGGCCAGCACTCCGACTTGTGGTAATGAATTCCATAGTCTAACTATATGCTGTGTGAAGTCCTTCTTTTTATTTGTCCTGAATCTCCCACCACTCAGCTTCATGGGTTGACCCAGGGTTCTAGTATTTTGAGAGAGGAAGAAAAGTATCTCCCTATCCACATTCTCCACACCATGCGTAATTTTGTACACCTCTATCATGTCTCCCCTTAGCCTCCTTTTTTCAAAGCTAAGCAGTCACAGCTGTTGTAACCTTCCCTCATAGGGGAGATGCTCCAGCCCCTTCATCATTTTAGTTGCCTTTTTCTGCACATTTTACAGCACTATAATAGCTACTCTTGCTCTACTTTTACGGTGTGCTACCAGTACAAACAGAAGAAACTATTTACAATTTTAGAGAGGCAAATCCAGATTTTAAGTATGTGCAAGCAGCTATCGAGTCCTGCAGCAGAGGTAAAGGATACTTAAAATGTCAACACATGCCACAATGTAAACCACTCTCCTCTTATGTTTAAACTCTCAATGCGTAAGTAAAGCTAAGCTCAAGCCAAGCCAAGAGAAAACTGAATTAATGGCATTGGCTAAATTTACAAAGCTTTCATAAACTCATCCTTTCTTGAAGAGTTTTTTTTTTTTTTTGCCTTGTCTATTGCATGTAGACAAAAGTGCCATTTCAAAATATGTTTTACCAGAACTCTCACTTACTAACCACTTTTCCCAGAAAAACATTTCTGGGCAAACTTTTTTTATTAACCACCAGCTGTTTCTTTTGCAAGCGAGTTTTATACACACACACACACAACTGGGACTTTGGACTTGTGTATCTCTCACTCCAGCTGTCTACATCACATGACAAGCCTCTTTTTCAAAACTCAAGGAAATGTCAAAAGTAGTTTTTAATATGGCTTGGGAATCCGTAATTCAACAACGCACCCTTTGGGCTTGCCTAAAGTAGCTCCTTGGATCCCAGCCTTAGAGCTGGGTTACAATCTCCATTGAATATCTTCAAATAATTGCCTGCAATTATGAATGGCATTTCTGAAATTGATTAAACAAAAGATAAAGAGACTAACTCCACTGTGTGCTCTGTTGTGCAATGCAACCCCCATCAAGCCAGAGGGAACATAAATCTTAAATGAAAGAATTTGGCAGCTTTTTAATTTACACCAAGCCATCATAAAACATTAGCGTTGATACTTGCTCAAAAACAGCAAGCGAGCAAGAAAAAAACAAACAAATACAATCACCCAGCAAAAACTACCTTTAAAATCTCACAAAGCAGAAACCCTTATGATATGTATTCATGCTGGGAATCTAGATTAGAAGCTTGTTTTGAAATACCATTCTGCACCTGGTAGCAAAAGCTTGTCAGCTTGTCAGGCTCCAATATCTTTAGGAGATCACTATATCACATACCTAAATAGCACTTTCAATATATGGATACATGAAATATAAATTATAGTTGATCCTGCCATTCAAAAAGTTGCATTTTTGAAGCTGAATATTTCTTATATAAATTCCATTTCTATTAAAGTATGAGGTTTTAGGCTTAATTCAGATGCCACACTGAATTCTGGTTTTGGCTAACTATAGTCAAATCTATTCCATGGACTGAGCTTCACGAAGTACTACAGGCATCTAACTGTGGTTCTCTCAATCCCACCAACATCCCAGGCATGCCTGATGGGTACGTGGGAGAGGGCCTTCTCAGTGGCTGCTCCAAGGCTCTGGAACTCCCTTCCCAGGGAGGCTAGGCTGGCTCCCTCTGTGCTACATTTTCGGAGGCAGGCAAAAACTTTTTTTTGTTCCAGCAGGCTTTTGGAGCTACCCTGGATTCCTCCCCCCCACACACACACATACCTACCTTTTACACGGTTACTGTTTTTAAAACTTTTAACATATTTTTAATTTTACTGTAGGTTTAATTCTATTTTAACTTTTGTAAATTTATATTTGTATGTTTTAATTGTACATGTTTTAATCTTGTAAACCACCTTGAGTCCCATTACTGGGGAAAAAGGCAGGAAATAATAATAATAATAATAATAATAATAATAATAATAATAATGAGATGCTAGCCTGCTCGTATCTTCCATCTACTGAGCTTCATAAGAATCTAAGCATTTACAGAATAGGACGCTTCCCTCTGCCCCACAGGTAGGAAGCTTTCATATTTTGCAGGTCCCCTTACCTGTTGCGTGGTGTCCCCATTGACCATATGAGGTAGAAGTGGCACTTCATTCAAAATAGGTGTGGCTTCTAATGGAGGTGGCTGGTCTGCCATCATAGCTAAAATGACCATTCATTAATAGTTTCGCTCACATCAGCCACCTGATGAAACAAAACAACAACAAAAAGAGTTCCAAATGTCAGCATGCTTTTATTAAGGTACAGAAAGAGTGAGCTCTGGAACACGTTCACCTGACCGGAAAAGCTTGAGAACAAAAGGTCAAACTTCTGTACAAGATGAGATAAAGTGACACGTCTTACCAAGTACATCCAACTTAGGACTATAATCAGAAGTTTTAAACAAATACAAGGAAACAAAGCCTTGACTAACCTCAGTGTTTGACCAAAAGAAAAATGAAAAAAAAAAAAACAGCAAAGTAGCTATGTTGAACATAACACAATATCCATATTAGGAATCTTTATTAAGCCAACTAAATGTAAGTTTTTGAATTCTGCAAAATTAATTTCACACAGATTTATCTATACCTGTTCCTTCCCACCTGTGCAAGATTCTATATGCTTTTGCAATGAGTACTTCTGTTCAGAGGATAAGGACATGCCACAGTGAATCCCATAAATCAGGGGTGAGGGAGGAACTTCTAGGCCAAAACATCTGGAAGGCCAGAAGTTGACCACCCTTGTCATAAATAGTTACAACTTTAGTATTATTTTCTATCAAGATGCCCTGATTGTGGCTGATGATCAAATAAAAAAATCTGAATGACCTAAAATGCTCAGAGCTGTTGCTATATAATCTAGACATAAATTTGAAACACACCAAAAAAATTATGTGAAACCCACCCTTTATCCTAATTCCAAGAAAATGTACAGAAGTAAAACGTACAACATAGTAAAAACATATCAACTCACACAACCCTTCATAATTCCATGTCTATTGGATGTTGCAACATCTCTTTAATAAGGGCTTGTCTAATTTGGCCAATTTTGGGTAGTGCAACACAACATCTTTTAAACATATGTCTTGGCAATGCCCAGTAGTTGCGTCTTGTTGTGATGAGATTAATATACCAATAGATTTTGTACTAGAGCTTTACTATTCACTGATGTATACGTTCTTTTAAATTATCTACCTACTTCTTGGAAATTAACGAAAGGTCAGTCCACATTAATTCTCCGTGCCCTTTGACAGCTAAAACACAGACACTACAACATTGGAAGGATAAATACTCACCTCCAATAATGCAATGGATTGAGCCTACAATACTTTCAATATCTGGTGGCATATAAACCTTGCCTTCGAATGGATATTTATTTGGATATCTGGTCCACTTTTGTTGAAGCTTATGTATAATTGCTAGAAATATATATCATTTGTATTAATATCTACACTGTATTTATATATACAAATTTATGTATGAATATATTTATGTATATTATATGTCTTTGTTTTGTTTTTTCTCTTCTTGAAATTTCACAAGAAAAACATTTTAAAATAACCACGTTCCTTCATAAAACTGAGAGGCAATAAAAACATGGCATAAATTTAAAATGCCTGGGCAAATAAAAATGTCTTGAGCTGGTGTCAAAAACACTGTAGTCTTGGCACCAGTTGGATTTCCCTAGGCCAAGTATTCCAGATTCAGGGTGCTACCACAGAAAAGGTTCTCTCCTTTGTATGAACATAACACAACGCATATCAACAACTAACCGCAGGGAAGCAGAGTATACCAGACACATGGGAGTTTTAGTTAGCCCTTCTTTCTGAAATGAGTGATATAGGGATATGTATACAACCAAGAGCCTACATAGTCCCTATGATTTGTCTTCTGGCTATAACATTTATTTATTATTACATTTATATCTCACCCTTTTCCCACTTGCAAGGAACCCAAAGTGGCTTAGATGGTCCTCCTCTTTTTCTCAATTTTGCCCTCACAACAAACCTCCAAGGTAGGTTAGGCTGAGAGTCACCCAGTGAGCTCCACAGCCAAGTGGGGACTAGAACCCGGACCTCTCGAGTCCCAGTCCAATATTCTAACTACACCACACCAGCTCTCAAACGCTTACATCTTGCCTTTCTGTTATCATGGATTTCAAAGTGGTGAAAGGCTGTCATACAGTTTCTCAGCCTGCTTAGCTTCAGCAAGTCTGCTATATCATGCGCTTTCAGGCCAAGTGCTATCTTTACATGGGTTTAGCTGGGGGAAAGATACCTACTTTTCCCCAGGCCACTTCCCAAATTTAATCAAGCTTTACAACGCCCAATCTCGATTTTGGGGACCTGCTTCCTGGACTCATCCAACTCACAAGAAGCTTTCTACCAGGTGAAATTATTTGTTCATGCCATCCAGCACGGCCTGTTCTGACAGTGGCTATTCAGAATTTCGGGGAGAGGTCTCTCCCACTGCGTGCTACCTGATCATTTTAATTGGAGATGCCAGGGAGTGAACTGGAGATCTTCTGCACGTAGAGTAGGTGCTCTATCACAGAACTACAGTTTCTCAAACTCCTACATCACATCTAATACCACTGGCGAGCTGTGAATCATCTGGTGACAGGAATACTTCCAGGGATGAACTGGCAACCTTTGAAGCCTGTCACTTTCAATTGTTTTCGCATTTGTTTTAAATGCAGCAAGCTTGCATTGAGATGTCAGTTTTGTTCACATGCAACTTCAAACTACGCCTTGCCTTACATGAGTGAGTCTCAGAGTTAGGCGTTCACCTCTTGCACACTCCAATTCTGTCTCTTTATGAGAAATAGCTCGCCGTTACATCCAAATTGGCAACCTATGGTATGCTCTTGCCCTCCCAAACAGATCTAGAAACCACACTTTGATCATGGTTTTGAATTTCAAGATTCAGATGTAACCATGGCTTGCCATTACTTGTGGATGAAGCCACTGTCATGTCAGCCAGGCAACATATCAAAGAGCAAATGCAAGCAGATTTTGGTACTACACAAGCAGACTTGGGAACTGACCATGGGATTTGGCATAAGAACAGCCATGCTGGATCAGACCGAGGGTCTCCAAACACTCACAGTGGCCCACCAGCTGTGAACCAGGGACCTACAAGCAGGACACAATGCAACACAATATTTCTCTCTCTCTCTCTCTTTTAAGTTGCAAGCCTTCCACGCTGTGAAGATAGGCTTGAAGGCCTGATGCAAAAACAGGACTGGGCTATGCAGCTAGGAATTGGCGCAGATGTCAATGGCTCCCATAGAGTTCAACAGGAAAATGCAAGCAAGCTAAAATTAGGGCCAGGGGTGGGTAGGATGCAAACATGGCCCAGATAATAAGATTACAAGTATTTGGGGTAGTTTCTGCCCCTCCCTACTACAACTGTCCCCCCTCTGGCAGCCCATTTAGATCCTCGCAGGGAGCTCACTAGGAGCTGCTGAGTTCTATGTGATAAAGTTAGCAGGCTATATGTGGGAAGGGAAGGGCAAAAACGGACCTCAAGATCAACCCTTTCTTTTCATTCTTCCTAGCAAATGACTGCCACTTACTTCCAAGGGTTCAAATTGACCACTGCATTTGGAAACACGACTGCAGTGAGGACAGAACCTGGCCTATTTCGCCCCCTGCACTGGACACCAGATCTCCACTAAGAGGGCAAGTGCACTGCACTCTTCAAGGGGGTCCTGCAACACACAGCCCCTCCTCCAATCCCTTCCACGACAGGCACTTTGCCAGTATTGAAATCAAGAGACACACACTTTCTTGTCCATAGTAAGACAATATTAATATTTAATAGCCAACTTTTAAAAAAAGCACTCTCTAGCTGAGAATGTGAAATACAAGGGCATTTCAGGAGACTCTTGAGCTAACGAGACTTCTTTTTGGTCTCTGTCAACACATCTCAACACAGAGAAAAACACAAGGAAGAGCCCTTTGGGACGGAGCAGCATTGCTAAACAAGCATTCAAATTATTAGTTTAAAAATATAACCAGCTGTGAAAAACATGCTAGAAACATTTGAGTTGCAGGTGGCACCTTTGGAGGAGGGGGGGAGCGCACAGGTGGCATTTTGGGTCTCTTCCCCTAATTCAGGTTTCTAGCACAAGACAATGTTAGAGTATTTGTTTTAAGAATCTTTTTTTAAAAAAGTAGTTTGTTGGACACATAGGTGAGGAAGAGAAATACATTTAAGCAGAATTACTTACTTAGATTTATAGTCTTTGCCCATCCCAAGGGCTCCAGGCAGGTGGTAATTTACAAGCTGCGTGTTCCCATTAGAATGAATTAAAATTCAGTCAGATTAAAATACCATTAAAAAGTCTCCAACAGCCTTCCAGTTTAACCATAATCCCTGAATGGTAACCCTAGAAAAATACAGTCTTGCAATGCTTCTAAAACGGCTGTCACATTTGGATTTCAAGTCTAAGAGCATTGCGTCCTGTGGCTGCTAGCTTTTGGAATGCAGGGAGTTCCTTTTCAATGGGTGGGGGGAGAGAAGTATATAATCCCTTACTTGTGATCTGAAGAAACACTGCCTTGGTACTTTATCATGTGTTTTGGGGGGTGAGGTGGGGGGCATGTTTCAACTAACTTCCAAGCTAAAGCCAGAGAAATGCCTTCAACAGCTGCATTTCATATAAAGCGGCAAAAAGTCAATTTGGATGCGGGACACATTGATTAGGGCTGTAAATCTGAGAAGAGGTACTATGAATCAAAATAAACGTTGATGCAATACCATTTAAATATTGCGAAAGAAATCAGCTTCAATACCACAGGGCAAAATCAATTCCCCAAAAGGAGTTTTCACATGCTTTCTTTCCCACTCCACAACTTTTCTGAGCTCTGTGGGTGGGTGGGTGGGTGGGGTGGGAGACACTCACCTGTGCTCTCTCACTTTGGATTCTGATGCAGTGGTGGTGACTTATCTTCCAATAAGGGTGAGTGAGCAAGCAATACCTTCTTTTCTTTGTCCCCTCACTGCCTCTGGAGGGGCCCCTTTGTGCTGCACCATCCAAAGAGAGAGGTTGCATGAGCATTAGGAACCTTCTGGATGGAGATGGTAAGTGAGAGAACACAGCTGATAAGAAGCATCACTTGGCCAAATCTCCCTCTTCTTACTGGAGGCTGTGGAGGACTGGAGGATGTCAGGCCCAGCTGTCATCACATCACCCCGAAGTGAGCATGCTGCCCTGCCCACAGAGGACGCATGAGTGAGCAGAGGCAGCTGCTCCTGATCTTCCCCTAAGTTGCATTATGGGCCCAATCCCCTCTGCAGCGATGCTGAGAGAGGGTGAGCAAGACACGTGAGAGCAGCTGCTGCCTTTTCTTGCTTGCTACGACCCCCCACCCCATGAAGCAAAGTTCAGAGGAGGCAGCATTGTGTTTGGAGATGGGTTCAAGTGGGCTTCCTGGCTGACAGGTCTCTGCCCCGCTCTTGTCCAGCCTCTGCAGCAGGGCAGGACAGGGGAGGAGAGTTTACTATTTGATAGCCTCTCCTCTCACCAGGAACAGCTTCAGATCTGCTGCTGCTTCTTCACAATAAAACTGGGAGCATTAAGAATGCTGCTGCTTCTATTATTATTATTATTATTATTAGGTTGTTGTTTTTTCCTTTTCCAATACAATTCCCCAACACAACAATAATGCCTTCCCCACTCCTGCCCCCACATTTCCTCCCCTCTAGGTTTTCCCATCCTATATTATCACCCCATATTTAAAGAGTAACTGTTTCAAGTCTACAAGTAAAATCGTTATGCAAAAACTGGATAAATTATTAGTTACATATAAAAATAAATTAAAAAGTAAATATAAATACAATAAAATAGCATATGCCTCTTGGCTGGCTTGCACTGGATCCACATTTCTCTGCATGACTGCAAGAAAACTTCTCCATATTAACTGAATGCTTATTGTAACATGTAGTTCAATACTACATGTTAGGAGCGTGTTCAGAGGAGGGCAACCAGGATGATTAGGGGTCTGGAAACAAAGCCCTGTGAAGAGAGACTGAAAGAACTGGGCATGTTTAGCCTGGAGAAGAGAAGATTGAGGGGAGACATGACAGCACTCTTCAAATACTTAAAAGGTTGTCACACAGAGGAGGGCCAGGATCTCTTCTCGATTCTTCTAGAGTGCAGGACATGGAATAATGGGCTCAAGTTAAAGGAAGCCAGATTCCAGCTGGACATCAGGAAAAACTTCCTGACTGTTAGAGCAGTACAACAATGGAATCAGTTGCCTGGTGAGGTTGTGGCCTCTCCCCCACTAGAGGCCTTCAAGAGGCAGCTGGACAACCATCTGTCAGGAATGCTTTAGGGTGGATTCCTGCATTGAGCAGGGGGTTGGACTCGATGGCCTTGTAGGCCCCTTCCAACTCTGCTATTCTATGATTCTATGATTAAGGGCTTGCATCAAATTTTTCCATGGTCCATTCCACTCATCAACCCCTTCATTGAGGCAAAGCAAACTGGGTGTCAAGGGACATATTATGACCGCAGTGTATTAATTGTATTATTATAATTGCTGTTATTACTACTACTTCGATAATATAGCCTATTTGAATACCTGGCTACTAAAGTGGCTTAGACGTGTTGGGGCTGCTGACTTTGGGGGTCATGGATTTGGGGCTATTATGCAGAGCACATACTTCAGAATTTGCCACTATATCAATGCTCCTGGTAGAGTCTGAAACATGCCCCCAATTGCAGTTTCGTTGTTTAAAGATATGTTGGAAGCTCTCAAGCCACATACATTTTAGTCATGTGCAGATGTTCAGAGCAAGAACAACATACTGTATAATGGTATTTCACCAATACCACATTCAGATCTGGTTGCTGAGAACAAAGGAGGTTTATGAGCAACTATGTTAAATAGGCTATCATCCAGACAGGCAAGCACAGAGAAGGAAAAAATTTAAATCCTCTGAAATATTCTTTTACTGTATTGTCTAAAACAAAACAAAAGGTATCACAATTTGCCTTAAACCCTGGGTTTTATGTACACCACACTTTTTAAAAGCTGAGATTTTCAGGTTGCTGAATGGTTTACCCAAAACTGAATTCTACATGTGTAATGACTTAGCCAAGTAAGTCATGCCTAAAATATTAGTTCAAAAGTTACAAAAGGACAAGATTTCCTTTAAAAAGAATGTGGAGGCCAAGCAGTACGGTTGAAGTTGTTTCATACCTACAAGAAAAGAAAAGCTTCCAGTTTCTTTCGAGACTTCTGGTAGTACAGGAAATATGCCCACCATCACCACACATACAATATCTAGTTTACTATTTCAGCTTCAAGGAGCATAACTCATCTCTGCTTGGCCCTGGAGCTAAAAAATGAAGGTAAAAATACACACATATACATTTTGGAATAATCTTTAATTTGAAAGTAGCCATTTAAATAGTCCCTATGAAAGAAGACAAAGCCTTCAACAAACCTGAAATTTCTACAGACCCACTGAATTGCCATTTTACCCTGAACCCCCATAAACACATCTGTAACGCCTTGTCAAGATTACTTTTGAAAGAGTTTCTCTCCACACAGCAGGACCACACATGAACATTTCAGGCAAATTGGTTTCCATATTGCAAAATTCAAGGGAGGTCAGAAAATAAGGCTTTTGACAGAATCCTAGTTATAACTTAATTCTGGGGAGGACGGGGGGGGGGGGCAAGGACCACCTTCTCTCCATAATAGCAATCTGTTCATAAACTAAAGATATGTTTTTATTAAATCTTTACAAATAATTTTAAATGTTTCCCAAGAGACCTTATATGCACCCCTCTTTCGTGTATAATTGGCTTCTATCCAGAAAGGCACCACAGGTTAAGTTGAGACACTGGAAAGGTTTCTTAGGCCTTGCCCAACAAGTAAGCACAGTCAAACATTTTCTGCACACAGATGGAAAATACCCACATAATTAATATGTGAAACAGCTTTGGCTGTGGTGGGCATAAACCACTGAAGGTTTTTTCTTTTCTTTTCAAAAACAACTTTAACTCCTGAAACACAAATACAAGTCTCTCTCTACAAGAGACTTCGTATATAGGATTCTCTTGCAAACTGTAAACACCACGCTGCCTACTTTTCAAATCCAAAAGAAGGGCGAACTTACAAATGATCACGATCTGCAAAAGTGGCTGCAGCATAAACACTAGCTCCATATTAGCACTAGGAGACTCATAAGCACAACTCCTACCTTTATGAGGATGTGTATGGATTAAATATGTCTCAAGCACCCTTTATTATCCATTGCGACAGGCTAAGATGAATCCATCTTGCAGTTCAGAATCTTGGACTGTGTTTCTACGCCCAACAGTTACAAGATATAGTTCTTAAGAAGTGAGCCAGACAGCCTCTACTTCAAATCCTAGCACTGAGAAGTATCCTAAGGGTGTCTTTCAAAGAAGCCATTGTTTTGGAAATGTGTCATTTATGTAGGCATATTGAAGATCTTTGCAGAGTGATAGCTAGGCCATATTGTCTTGGGGAAAGTGCAGGAGAATGGGAATACGCCAGAGAATTACTGAGGAATGAGTGGTTTAGCCAAGCCATTTGTCTGGAGTCCATCAAGAGTTCTATTTCATATACATCAGGGTCAAAAGGAAGTGGAGAAAAGTGGAGCAGGAAGCACAATGTATTTACTAGGATGGATACATGTGATTTGTGGTTCATAATGTTGGTTGCCTCCTGAGTAAAATAGGCTACAGTTGTAGCTACAAGTAGTAACAGAACAAACCAGGAGCTGGTTTCACGTGAAAGCAAAAATCAAGAACTGTTCAAGACAGATCCTCTACAACTGCTCTTGGAATCTGGGCATCATCTCATTGTGAGCCAACATTCCCATAAATTGTCAGGTAGGCTTTTAGTTCCTAATGCATACATACAGTCAGTTGATGTCTTTTGACATCTACCAAGCAAAATATAACTAGAAAGTATATAGGGCAGTGTTTGTAGACCAAGGCAAGGAAAATCTCAGAAACGAAGCACAACTCCTTCTCCTTATTGTCACCAAACCGACTGAGGTTGAAAGCGAATTTGCAGAAGGATGGGAAATGTCCAAGATCAAATGAGTGGAAGAAGAGAATGCTTACAGAGGCTAAATTGTTTTCAGCCACTAGGCACCATGTATGTTCCAAGATTCCACAGAAGAATTCTACATCTTAAATTATCTCAATATATTTTATTTTAAGACATCAGGTTTACAGCACTTATGGTGCAATCCTAGGCATGTTTAGACAGAGAAAACATCTACAATTCCCAGCATGCTGGAAGTTGTAGGGTGTTTTTCTTTCTTTCTAAACATACATACAAATGTACCTTTAAGGGTGTAAAATAAAACGTTGAAATAATATGAACAGTTCAAAAGCTGGACAAAGAGGAGGGGAAGACCAAGTAGAATGTTGAATGGTGCCAAACCATACGATCAGCATATAGAAAGTTCCAGGTTCAATTGGTAGTTAAGAGGCATCTTAGTAAGCAGGCCTAGGAAAGGCCTCCGCTTGAGATTTGGATCACTGCTGCCAGTCAAAGTAGAGACAATAACTGGTCTAGATGGGTGAATTATCACTCTTTTAAGGCATGGTTCCGTTCTCCTCCTAGTAGCCAGCAAAAAGAAAAGAATCCAGTGTAAAATAAACCAGTTTACGCCATTCAGCTTCTATCTGGGGCATGACTTGGGTTCACTCAGCAAAGAGTTTTGATTCCACATGAAATATACAAATCCTTGGATCTATGGAAGTGGTGATCAAGGTGATTGTGCCATATGTCCACCTCATCTTTAGATCCTTATATTTAGAATGCCAGAAGACACATACACTGTCATTTTGTGACACCCCCTGACTTCATTCAGTCTCTGGCTAAAGCACTGGATGGAGCTCCTCCAAAACAATGCTTTGGTGTTAGCAGGCATTCCCTGGCCAGGGAAAGCCCATGAGCAGAAAAGGTGCACTGATACAAAAGCGCCAGGGGGAGGTGCAGGGGAGATTCACTGTATGCCACTCATCCTTGGTGTGAATGGCAGACTAAGGAGAATCCTTGCTAGCTACCCATCGCTCAGAGATAACAACAGGGATCCCTCTTAGCATGCCTCTTGCCTTCACAATTGGAAGGGGAAGGGAGCTCCAAATTTAAGAGTCTTTTTGAAGCGCAGTTCAAACTGGGATTGGGAATTATAACAGATACCAGTCAATTCTCCGGGGGGTGGGGTGGGGGTGGACCCAGTTCCAAAGCCTTTTCGCTGGGGGGCTATAGCTAGCTACTGGGCTCCACTGATAAGGAGGGATGCCTCTCTCATTCACCTGGAACATTGCTACAACTACATTCCAATTTTCAGGGACTCTAGAAGGTGTCATTTCCCCAGAACACTTCTCCCAACACCACCAAGGTCTAATTTCAGAGAAAACAAGCCTCTCTCCTTCTTGGCATCAGAGCCTGATACCAGGGAGGACTGGGAGGGACAAACAAGAGGGAAAAGAAACCCATGCCCCACATCTCACTCTCCAAAATGTCCTTCTCCAGACCAGACTGGAGGAAGGGGGTGAGAGAGTAGAGTGGGCATGGTTCGGAATATAGGTGAATATTACAAGAACACCAAAACTGTATGCCAAACTAGGTAATTAGAAGACTTGGGTAAATCACAAGTCTATTTATGTCATAAGTCGATGCCAGTAGGGGCTGAAACTGAAAACAGTCCAGTTTCACACAGTTCTAACAGAAAACATGGGTGGAAATATACTACCAATTCCTCGGAGCCTAGACAAAATTCTTAGCCTTGCATTTGAGAGAACTGTGGAAGGGAAAAAGGCCCTAAATCTGGTCACCAAGCTATCTGTGGTGAGCACATGAGCCAAAGATGCCCTGCATGGAGACCACTCCCCGCCCACCAAGTTCTCAATTAATATAAAAGAATTCAGAGGAGGGGTCTTTCACCACCAGTGGCACAAGAATCAAGGCCTTTTTTAGGCTTTGCAGAAGGAAGGAAACAGTGTGAGTCTCTTTTGCTGCTTCTCACCTTGCCCAGTGTCTGGTACAAAATGAAAGAGAGACACTTTGCACACAGTTATAGCTTCTGCCTTGGGGAAATTGCTAGATGCCTTTTGCCTGTGTAAACCAGACAGAAAAAAACCAGCCAAACATCAAACTGGAAGAATCAGAGCTTGAAAACTATCAAAAGGTTATAAAAAAACAGGAGGGTTAAAAACTTATTATTAAAAAAAAATCCTTTACCCATAAAAAACAGTTTGCCTTACATATTCAGCAGGTTTTCTGAAGTGGAAGTGTCCTTCTTACAGCCAGCCACTGAGAAAAGTGCTGGAAAACCTTGCAATTGTCCCTCTGCCAAGGTGTCCCTGAATCATTTGCTGCTTTACAGGAAAGCCTATGTCTATTAGGACCAGAGTTAAGCTTATTTTTTACAAGCAAGGCAAAGCAGTGGTTATTTGCATTTACCTATGTGCATTACTATAATTATGATAGTTGGAGTGAGTGATGTCGAGGGAAAAAATTTCCACAAATGTTTTCCATAATGGAAAACATTTCTACTGCTATATTTTTCCACAAAAGTGTCTCCATCTCTAAAAATGTATTGTTAAATAAAATTAATTAGTAATAATGAATGCATATAGTACCAATTAAACTATACAGTTTCCAACTTGTAATTAAGTTTTTCAGATTACTATGGATAAGAAATATCTATAACTGATGCATAGCTCTTTGGGCATGCTAAAATTAGTATGAACCCTTTTCAGTGCCTTCATTTATTTCTTGGAATTTATTCTTTAGTAA
The DNA here is from genome assembly GCF_023053635.1 of Elgaria multicarinata webbii. Taxonomy (NCBI): domain Eukaryota; kingdom Metazoa; phylum Chordata; class Lepidosauria; order Squamata; family Anguidae; genus Elgaria; species Elgaria multicarinata. The sequence continues at coordinate 10,395,610 of NC_086185.1, forward strand.
AATATATATATATTACTCCACACTTCATCCTAGGACATCAGGGCCAATAATGTGGAGCAGAAAATTTCCAGAGCTTTATTTTCCCACATTTTTTTTCAATTTCATTAAGTTCATTAGTAACAATGAATACATTCCACTTACAAGTATATTAGGCAACCTTGGCAGTTTCAAAAGTTGTAATTGATGATTTTCAGGTGATCATTCCTAGCAAATATGTGAGAGAATGCACATATTTCATTGAAATATATATCTTGGTGTGAAATGGAACTAGCAAGTAGTGACAAAGGAACTGAAAGTGCCCCAACAGCCAGAGCTGAACTCTGTTTAAACAGATGAGTGGCTGTCAGCAAATTTATTAGTGTGCCAATAGTTTTTAGTACTATTTTTTCCTTAAATGTAAACAATCTATGGGAAGGACATGCTATTGGGTTGAATTCTTTATAAGTATCCCATTAAATTTCTACATAGTGTAACACTTAAATCACATTACATGAGCATTCATTTCCCCCCTCAAATATTTCAGGTCAAGTATGGTGTATTGGGACTTCTTTTTTAACATGAAGCATATTTTTAAGCTTTGTTGTTTATTAAGTGCAAGTAAAATAAGCATGATAAATTGGATCCTCTCTAGGGCATCGGAAAGGCAAAATTACCCCATGCAAATTAGCCTAATTTGCATAGGGAAAACTCCCTGAAAATTTCTCAATTCAAAATTTTCTGGAAAACCCACATTACTAATCAGAGCACACAAATCAAAATAAACCACAATATAAAGCACTAAAACAGATCAGAATATGATGAATGTGAAGAACATTTGTGGTCCTACATTTTTAAACTGAGCAGCTCATACTATCCAATCTATATACCAGAATACTTGGATCAAACTGGTTTTAAGAACACTGTTGGCTCAGTGGGTTAAAAGACTTGGATGAATCAAGTAATGAATATATGAACCATTACTTTAAACATATAATTTTGCATGACACAAAAGTGCTTCTTCTAATCAAAACAGACATTGATATACACTGAACTAGTTTATTATACATTTTATCATGCACATAGGTGAACTAGGTGGTTGCCTAGGGCGGCAACTTAAGTGGGGCACCATATTTTTTTTAAAAAAATGCTATAAAATAATGAAGATGTCATTATTTTAATTCCAGTGCACGTATGGCTAAGGCTACGGGGGTGAGTGACTACTGCCACTCACCCGCCTTTAGGAACTAGCCTTCCCTCAGGTGATGCGGGATATCCTATTGCTGCACTCAGTTGGAGGCAGGGAGTTAGAGGCTCCCCTGAGAGCAGCAGCTTCCTTTGCCCTCAAATCACTGAGCCTAGGAGCTGGCAGTGCCTCGTTGGCTGTATCACCCTGAGAATGCAACCGGAATCCTTAAGAACATAAGAAGAGCCCTGCTGGACCAGACCAAGGGTCCATCTAGTCCAGCACTCTGTTCACACAGTGGCCAACCAGCCAGCCATCGGCCAGGGACCAACAAAGCAGGACACGGTGCAACAATACCCTCCCACCCATGTTCCCCAGCAACTGGTGCACACAGGCTTCCTGCCTCGAATAAAAACTTTTCTTTTTCCTAAAGCTTTTAAAACTTGATGTTGTACAGACTTCTACTGTTACTTTCTACTGTTAGTTTTACCCTACCCTGTGCCTGCTTACCCTACCCTGTACCTGTTTGCATTCTCTTCCCCTCCTTATTGTTTTACTATGATTTTATTAGATTGTAAGCCTATGCGGCAGGGCCTTGCTATTTACTGTTTTACTCTGTATAGCACCATGTACACTGATGGTGCTATATAAATAAATAATAATAATAATTCTTCCAGGAACCTCCCATGGGCGATGTGGATGGGACTTCTGTTCCTTCGCAGAGCAGACAGCTGTGCTCATCTCGTTTGTTGAGTTTATCAGACCCTCTGTGCTGATACAGTAACTAGTAAAACAACCATTTGGGGCAAGTTTTAATATAAATGATAATATTTCTGTTTCCGAAGATGTGGACGTGAAGGGGGTGTTTCTATTCTATTTTGCTGTTTCTATTCATGTTCAAGACTCGTTTACCTGCAGCAGGACACAAGGCTACCATTTGCGTCTTCATACAGAAATTCAAAATGGATAAGAGGTTTAAAAGCATGACTGCAAGTAGATTTCTATGAACTATTCCTAATAGGTATTTTTAAAAAGAGACTTTCAAATATTTAAGTACAAGATTTCTTGGCACCAGGCCAACAGGGATTCCCCACCCCCCCAAATTCTGTTCTAATTTATAAAAGGAAACAATGAAAAATTATAGGAAATGTATTACGAAATGTGGGTTGGAACATATAATAACCAAAGCAGCCACTTATACACAGAAATAAAAACAGAGATTAATAAAGCTTATAAACAACAGAAAGTTCGACTGGCAATGGTGACATTCAAAAAGGTTAAACTCTTAACTCGTCTCACTGATTCTTTTACTAGAAAAAAATATATTTGATTTGGCATCCAACTCCAGTGCTCAAGCCATTTTACATTGCAACATTCAACATAACTCTGCCAAAGCTAGATCTCCCTTACTAGTATCGTCTTCAAAGTACGTCAATTACAGTCCAATACGGTTTAGCAGATTAAGGACACAGTCCTTAAATACCAAGCAAAATGAGGCAAGTATCAACCCAAAGGCTCATATTTGTAGTTGGCAATAACCCATCAGGCTGCAGTTATCAGCCAGAATAGGTAAATGGAGCTTCAGGATTGGAGGTGGTTTCCCCACAAATACCAGTTGCAAGTAGGTGAGATTTCCAGGGGAGGGCTGTGGATTTATTTATTTATTTTTACATTTATATCCTGTCTTTTTTCCTCCAAGGAGCCCAAGGCGGTGTACATTATCCTCCTCTCCATTTGATTCCAACAACAACCCTGTGAGGTAGGTTGGGCTGAGAATCTGTGACTGTCCCAAAGTCACCCAGTGAGCTTCCATGGCCAAGTGGGGACTAGAACCCGGATCTCCTGACTCCCAGTCCAACACTCTAGTCACTACGCCACACTGGCTTCATGCCTGCTCTGTGCTTCCCAAAGCATGTGGCTGGCCACTATTTAGAAATAAAATGCTGGAATAATAATAAGATTTTGTCCCATCAACACATATAGGGCTTTACAGCTTACAAGAGGTCAGGTCCCTGCCCAAGGAATTTACAATCTAAAATTTGATTTGAAAAACAATTGGTTCTGGAGCATGGTCTGAAGGTATATGACTCAGCCACCTTGTTGTAGCTATGCAGGTCTGGGACCGATGAGTGCCTGGAAGAAAGGTAGGATGTAAATGTCATAAATAATAAACAAAGTGAGGAGTCGAGGCAGGGGTTAACAGGGAAACAATATGAGATTGTTTCAGTTTCACATACTTAGGCTTGTGTACAAGTTTAGTTGAAGTAGGGCATGGGAATTAGGAGTGTGCCAACGGCAACACACAGAAAAGAAAATGGAGTCTTGGTTGGATCTAGCAGCGTTTGATCTAGCCCTTTTGTTCATCTGAGCTGCTCATAGGAAGATACACGGCCAACCACCTTGCCCAGGTATTGTGGGAGCACCACACACTGCTGGATCCTCTAGTCACTCCAGGGGCCCCGAGGGAAGGGAAGACAGGCATCTCCTAAGTTCCTGCCGCCCCCAAGCAATTGTGTTTACTAAGGAGCACAATGCCAGACCATCGCTCACTCCTCCTCTTATCCATCTCTCACGGTTCAACTTTCAGGGCTTTCTATCCTCATGCCAAAGTAAATGTTTGTGCTGATGCAGGTGAAAGACTCTGATCTGCAAGATCATCATTTGTGTGCAACATCTGTGCAAATCTGAGGATCCTGGGAACGCCCGTGACACAGTTTTTAAGCGATCAGGTTGCAGATCACTGAGAAATGGTGTGTCTACACCAATACATATACACAGAAAGGCTTGTGTTAACACAAGTGAAAGAATAAATTATGTCTGCCTCTACAATAAGCTCTTCAAGAATGCAATAAAGAGTTCAGTGTGTTTTCCTCACCCAAGAATGCCAAACTTTTCATTTAGAGTCTGGTTTGCAGAAGAGATAACAGCTGAAAACAAACCATCTTGACCTTGGCAAACTTAATCACAACTTGCCTTTTGCAGCATGTTAGAAAGCAGGTGAAAGAGAAAAAATGTATAAAGCTTGTTTCAGTGACAAGCTTATGTGCAATGATAAACTGAAATTTCCTTTTAAAAAAATGTTGCTTTGACAGAAGTGTGTATTCAGCAGCTTTCAAGACAACTATTTTTAAACCTATCAAAAACCAGTGTTTAGCAAATGGTTCACAACACTTTATACCAAAAGATCCAATATGCAAAATAAGGTAAAGAAAATGTACTGGTTTTAATGTTTAAGTTTTGGAGTGTATCTTGACACATTTCATTTCATTTCAACCCCTTGCTGTGCTGGGTCGTAACTTTCTGTGTTTCCCGTACGTACATGCTTCCACCTCCTTGAACTGTGACCCTGTGATCTTTCCTTTATTTGTTAATTTATATGCCACTTACTTTAAAAGCTTAAAATTACTTACAAAATATAAACATGATCATGACTATAAAATGCATCATGGAAGAGCTATTGAATACCAATTTTGCAAACCAAGTCAAATATCAGTTGAAAATTCCTGTTTGTAAGAAAGGGGCAGAATCCTTCGGCAGAATTGTGAAGCACCCAGGTTTAGTTTATGCTGAATCTCAGGATGAGATTAACAAAATTTCTAGGTAAATGGAAGCATGATTACAAGGAAGCACCTACAAGAGAAAAAAAAATTCCCTTAGGGAGCAATCCTATGTCCCCTAGACAGCATCTGGGGTGGGAGCATAGGAAGGATAGCCAGGAGCCAGGAAACCATGCTCCCTCTTGTAGCTGGCACAGAGAGTACCACAGTGCTTACCTCTCCATGGTCACAAAATAGAGCATGGAGATGGGAACAAGGAAGCTTTTCTGGGAGAGCGAAGAGAAGGAGACTGGGGACACCGGCCTACGAGGTATCCCCAGACTCCTTCCCTCCTCTTCCTCAAAGCCTCCACTACACGGGTGATAGCTAAAATGAAGAGCATTGCATACATATAAGCTTCTGAATTCAGAGGCTTATGAGTATCCAGGGCGCATCCCATAGAATTGCACCCTTGCAAAGGATGGAGCAATAGTCAATGGCAAGAAAGAGGGATAATCCAAATTCTGACCATATCTATCAAAAGCATGCAAAATCTAGTACTTCTTTAACAAGACCAGATTTACCAAAAAAAGAAACATAGAAAGTGGAGCACAAACAAGAATAGGTCCTTGGATGCAATGAACACTGCATAAATATCCTCTCCTCCTATAGATATCTACTGGTTTTTTAAAAAAACTGCCCCAATACAAGTAACATTAGGTTTTGCTTAGCACACAAGTTTGTTCCCAGACTTTCTACACAATATTCTGTATTGAGCATGGGTTTATGCGTGCTGCTGGATGGAAAGACCATTGGACATGGATTGACTTGATAGATCTAGGTTAGATTCCCTGCTCAGGCTGTCTGAAGATCAGCAGATGGTCTCAGATCTATCACAGCAATTGTGCCCACATGCAACAGTAACCCAGAATTCTGACAATACTAGCTCATTGTGAATGAGAATCCTGTTCACTCCCACTTTGTATTCCCCCTCTACCTCAAACAAACCAGGAATGTGGTCAAACTTGAAGATTTTAGCTTATTGCTCCAAAACAAACCAGAAATCATAAACCAAGATTTTCAATTCTGGCTTATGAAGGCAGCAGCAGGTTGGGATCCCTCGTTTGGCTAATAGGTTAAACAAACCACTCCTGGTTTGTTTAATAGTGGTATTGACAGACGCAAACAGGATATGTGCATCAGAACACAGCTCATTCATGATAAACCGGAATTGTCTGGATAAGTCGGAATATTCAAATCTTGGCTTAAATAACCCACAGTGGGCTGTTTTGACTGTGTGAACTGGGTCACTCTCAGTCTAACTCTGTCACAGGGATGTATATATAAAAAGGTAGCACCACATATTAACAAGGCAGCATATAAGGATTATCTCCCATCCATGCACTGACCAGCCCTAATCCTGCTTAACTTCAGCAAGGTGGCTGCATCATGTACTCTTATGCCCTACCACTTAACAGACTTTCAGCAGTTTTTTCACACAGGGTAGAGGTGATTCACATGTGTAAATGTGTTCCTACATATGGATCGCCTGAGCAGTTAGAATCAAGGACCATGATTGCAGAAAGATGTGGATAAACAGCAGCTTCCACACTTTTAAGAAGAATCAAACTTGAAAAATACTTTGGCTGAGCTTATGCAATCCAGAAAGATTCTTAATGCTTCTTCTGAACTGACAGGCACTCTAACATTGAACACTTCCCCTCTGGCTCATAAGTTGCCATGATATGGCAAACCTGCCATAAAACCTGCCACGAAATAGGAAAAGCAAAGCAGAAGAGAGGAAGGAAGAGAAAATTATAGCACTACAACAGCACTCAGGTAACCATTCCTGAGGATGGGAACGTCATTCGCAGTGGGGTATGTAGCACAGAAAGGACACTGGCTGCAGCCATTCCCTAATCTGGTGCTGTTTTCAACTCTCTTCAGCCCTAGCCAGCATGGATCAGGAATGGTGGGACTTGTAGTTCAAAATTTTACCAAAAATGCAGTTAATATAAAATTAGAAACAGATGCTGTTGACTCTATATAATGTATGTGATACGAATGTTTGTTGGAAAAGAATCACCTGTGACGGATGGCTACAAGTGATTCTTTGTGGTGGCACCCAGTTGTAGAATACTGTCTCCAGGGAGGCTCAGCAGATGTCTCTTAGGCATCAAGTGAAGATCTTTTTATTATTATTATATTCCAAGACTTTTAAATTCTCTGCATGTGGCTTTTATGCTGCTTGGTGTTTTTAATTCTGACTGCTTTTATAGTGCAGTTTTATATTGTGATGTTTTAATGCGGTCTTATTTATTTGAGGCGCAATCCTATGGGTTGCGCTGTTAGATGGAAATCTCCAATGTCAGAGGCTTCAGAGAATCCAGTGCTCGGCTGGGCTGGTGTGGGCAGGGTGGGAGATATGACGGAGGCGATTTCCGACTCTCTGTCCTCCTGCGTGTCCATTTTCTTCCAGGGGGAGAGGCTGGAGAGGCTATAGGAAGCATCGTATCCTGGCCGCCCCTCTCCCCACCCACTGGACAGCCCCCTGTAGACTTCTCTGAGATCCTCTGAGGCCACTTTTGCCACTTTGAAGAGCAGCCAACGTGCCTCTTCCTGAGCTGGCTGTGAGTAGGTGCGTGGAGGGATCAGATTCCGGAGTCCCTCTTCCAAAGTCAGAGCCATGTGTACGGCATCGGGGGGGGGGGGCTCCAAAAACTCCATTGGTCTCTGGGATGTTCTCCCAGGACCATAGGATTACTTTTCCCCATTAGTTTTATTTGATTCTAATTTTAAACTTTCTGTAAACTACCCTAGAAATTTGAGTGGCTTTGGATAAGTCACTATCTCTCAATATAACCTACCTCACATGGTTGTTTTGCAGTGCTTAAAATGCTGCTCTTAAGAAGGGGTGGGAATGATAGATTGATATTTATAGCACTTTCCTAAGCATTCAAAGAGAGCTGCGTAAAGGATCTCAGTAATCACCACAACTAACACTATCAGGCTATTGTTGTTGGCCATGTATTACAAATGGAGGGCTGAGGAAAAGTAGCTTGCCTTGGTTTCCCCTTCCACTCCGCAGTGAGATCACGGCTGAGGAGAGACATTATGAATTAGGAACTTTGCAGCTTATAGCTGACTATGCTGTACCAGCTCCTTAAACAAGAGCAGGAAAGGGCCTAATATACTGAAGCCAGTTTACAAATCCAGACCCGGGGGGGGGGGGAATAAATTTGTTTGATCCAATGGCAAGCCTGCTAAATCTTGGACCAGCTAGGCAACACGTCAGATCATGCAAGGCTGTCTTCAGCATGCACAACATGTCCAGAATTATTATTTTGGCTCAAAGAAATGCAACTATTTTCTGTTCTTAGAAGTTGTGATTACTTGAACTGCATGAAAAAGACAGAAGTAACAAAGCCATTTATTCCCAGTTTCAAGTTCTAGTACTAGCATGTATAGCGAAGTGTTGCTTTTTTAATTTTAAATTACAGCTTGCCACTTAAACTTCCATATGTATTTATCAGCATAAAAGCTTGAATACTGCTTATAATATATATAATGCTTTTCAAGAGTTAATCAGAAACAAATATGGGCATAAAATGAAGGGGGACTTGTTTCCCTCACAGATCATAATTGACAGAAGTATAAACCATCCTTCATTTATATTTAGCTATTGAAAAAGCTGAAAAGGAATATGAAAGCAAACAGGAAACGCAAACATTATGAGCCAAGTACACCTGCCAGCTTTTGCGTCATCCACAGGCAGTTGGCAAGATTATAGAAACACACACTACTTGCCATATGTTGAGTAAGGGGTTATGGAAGAAAGAGAAAGAGAGAGAGATTCTTCATAGTCTAGAAACAGGGGTTTCCATCAACTGAATCACCCTCCAAATTGCTGATTAACATAAACACAGGGTTGAAACCTGCATTTTGGTTGGGTACCTACCGAATAATCATGACAGTCTCTGCCTTGTCTATCAATCCCAAACCCAACCCAAAAGCAATGAACCAGGACAGAGTAAAAATACTTGTCTATCCATACCCGTTGTTTACAGCACCTACCTCTTCCTCATGAGAGAAGTTGAGGGAGGTGTTGAATAGCTAGTAGCTGTGCACTCACTCCAGTCAAAGGGGAATAGCTAGAAGGCTACGTGGCATTCAGACACAGCAGCACCAAGGGGGAGGGGTGGGGAAGACAGAAGCCGAGGAGGGAAAGGCATCACCCTCCTCCAACCCTCTTCTAATAATTTGCAGCAGCAATAATCAGAAGGAAAACCTCCAAGTGTGAATCCTTCAAAAAAGGAACAGCAATAGAAGGTCAGCTATGTTCTAGCTGCCTTCTAAAGCAGCACACAGGAGTATACTGTGGGGGGGGGGGGGGATAGGGGGACAGGAGGGACATTCCCGGGAATTTATTTTTCACTCTAGAAGGGACTTCCTGTTACATGGGATCTTTGTTGACATGGCAGATATGTGCAAAGTTAGGATTTGACTCCCGAATTCCTCTGAGCCAAGATAACAGAGTGAGTTCTTCTATAATTACCTCCTTTCCCATGCCCGTTATTATACACACATACCAAAATCTGTCTCGTTTTACCCACCTGCATTTCTAGAGGCCTCACTTCAAGCGCAAACCGCCCTGACATCTTGCAGATGGTTCCATCCACCAATCCTATGACTACGCCTGCAGTACTTCAGCTCTGATGCCAGCACCTGACTCCAGTATGTTCACCACTACCACCGACCTAACGCAATCCCAAACAATCCGGTGCTGCTGGAACCTTGTTCTCACCAAACCTCCACCACTTCTCGAAAAGCCATTATCTTCGCCAATGCCAAGCCAGCCTCTTCAGACCACCCAAAGCTCCATCACATCCTCTCTTTACCCCAGTCTATGGGGCGGTATATAAATGCAATAAATAAATAATAAATAAATCTCCCCCATCCTTTTACTCTCCCCCACCACACCAATCCCTGTATTCCCAACCACCCCCATCTTCTACATCTTTGTGTGATGCAGCCTTTTACAAATCCAGTACCCACAAAGCCCTCCACCACCAATCCACCAATCTGAATTCTCATATCCCCCGCAGATGCATTTTTCTCCCCTAACCCCTTCTCAGCTCTCCCACTAACTCCTTATGTCATCCCAATTCCCTACAACATGATCCTCTTATCCCACACGCACCTACCTCTTCCTTAATCCTTCCAAGCCTCCTCCCTGCAAACGACCCTCCTATCTCCCTTAACCACAAAAGAGAATGGGGTGGTGGTGGTGGTGGGAGCGAATAAAAGGGTTATCAGTAGGGGCTGGAAACAGGAAGGATGAGGGGTGGGTGGAAATAAAAGATCAGCTGTAGGTGGTGGGAAGCAGGGAGGTGGGTGAGAGAAAATCACAGAAGACCCTGCTGGGAATGAGAGGGTGGGTTTGGGGGTTGTTGGTGATGATTCACAGTCGTATGCTCAGGGGACATGTGGGGAGAGGGCCTTGGGGTGGGGGACGAGGGTGACATTGGAATGAATGGGTCTTTGGAGTAGCAGGATCGGGAATGTGGGGCAGAGGGATTAGAGATCAGCTGTAGGGGCATAATGAAAGAGCTGGGAATGTGAGGCTGCTTTTGAGGGTTGTTGGCAAAGGGATTAAAGCTGTGAATACTTGGCTGGGGGGGGACATGGGTGGAGAGGGCCTTAAGGGGGGGTTTGGGGGGGAAAGAGTGGGGGTTTGGGGGGGGAATGCAGGCTAATGGACCAGTGGGGGAGAAAGACAGGGATTGTGAGGGGGAGGAGAGATAACAGATCAGCTGTAAGGGGTGGGAGGGATCAAGGAAGACCTGGGGGGCTTGGAGGGGGGAAGGCTGTTTTGGGGGGGCAGGGGGGATTGTGGAGCAAATGGGGAGGGGGCGTTGGAGAGAAAAGTGCTCTATGGGGTGGGGTGGGCGAAGGGGGGAGACCCGCCCCCTTCTCTAGCCCTCCAACCCACCCCCGACCCCTTGATTCTCCCACTCCCCGGCCCCACATACACGCAGCCCCGCCCTGGCGGCCTGGGAGAGACCCTCGCCGGCCCGTCGCGGCTGCAGGGAAAGGCGGCCCCGGCACTCACCGCGCCACGGGGAGCCGAGGAGAAGGCGGTGGGCGCCGGGACGTGAGGGGGAGAAGCCGCCGCCGCCGCCGCCGCCGCCGCCGCCTCAGGCACGGCGCTGAGGCGCGTCGCAGTCGGCGCAGCAGCAACAGACCCAGTCAGACGGCTCCGCCATGATGGAATGCAGGCACTCGCGCATGCGCTCTGCCGCCACCGCGGCGGCGGCGGCGACGGGCTCGAGAGCCGACGACGACGAGCCAGAGAACTGAAAGGGGGGGGGGGGGAAGGCGCGCGCAAGAAGAGCCAGGCGCGGCCGGGCGCGGCAACCACAATGCGGCCTCTCTTCCCCACCGCTACCCCCATCTCTCTACGAGCGCTGCGCAAAGAGTTTGTCGCTGGTTGAAGGGAAGCCCGAAAATCGACTCGGCAGGGAGGTTTGCTTTTCTGCAAACCAGGGTGATAATATAATTACGGACAGGATAGAAGCGGGATTCTTCCGCCTAGCCCGAAGAAGAGTTCTGGAGGACTCCGAAAGCTTGCACATTTCCCCGCAATTCTGCTTCGTCGTAATCATGCCTAATAAAGGCATTGCCAAAAACTCATAACGTAACTAGTGATAGTAAAGCTAATAAGTACCCTTTATTATTCTTTATTGTGTAGTTGTTGCTTTTGCTTTTTAATTGATGTATTGTTATTATTGTGTAAAATAATAAAAATATTTAAAAATAAATAAATAAAGGCATTGCTCAAGTGTGTATTATTATTATTATTATTATTATTATTATTATTATTAATTTTTGTGACCCGCCCAGAGAGCTTCAGCTATTGGGCGGTATAGAAATGAAATAAATAAATAAATAAATAAAATTATTATTAATGACCAATACAGCTTTTTTATTATTATACTTGTGCACGTTTGCCATAGCTGGGGGAGGGGTGGGGAGTCTCCCTCACAAGAAACTTGCCCCACTTAACCCCCTCAGTGTTGGAGTCCCTTGATGACTTGAAGGAAGGGCACTTTTCATATATTTAGGTTGGTTTTCTTTTTGAGATTCAATATTGGCGTTGAAATCATTACTTCTGTTATTTATTTATAATATTTATTTATTATTTATTTATTTAGAATATATACCGCTCCCCATTGAAAAATTTCTGAGCGGTGTACAAGATAAAATGAAAATAAAAACAGAATAAAACAGTTAAAACAAAATTTAAAAAAGAGGCAAAAACAGAAATCCAAGGCTGCATGTTAAAGAAAGGCTTCTTGGAATAAAGATGTTTTCAGGAGGCGCAGAAAGGAGTACAAGGTGGGAGCCTGCCTGACCTCCAGAGGCAGGGAATTCCACAGGAGGGGGGCCACCACGCTGAAGGCCCTTCCCCTGGTGGATTCCAATCGTAGGATTTCTTTATTTATTTATTATATACAGTAACAAACTTTCTCCAGGCAGATTACAAACAGCCAATAGACTAATAGCCTGCCCGAGACCTTGGATCTGTTGCAGGAGCCCTTCTCCGCATCCCACCAATGCAACGTATACGCTATGATGGGACAAGGGAGAGGGCTTTCTCTGCGGTGGCACCCTGACTGTGGAACGCCCTCCCCTTGGAGGCCCGATTGGCACCAACATTGATTTCATTTCGACGCCAACTAAAAACATGGCTTTTTAACAAAGCCTTTGATGGTTAAACTCACTGGCACATTGTTTTAACTGTATCTATTGCTTTTAAATTATATATTGTTTTAACTTGGATCACAGTTTAATTTGTTTTTAACTGTGTATATTTATTTTTTATATTGTATGTTTTTATCTGTACGCCGCTCTGAGATCTTAGTGATATAGGGCGGGATATAAATATTTTAAATAAATAAATAATAAAATGCAATACAAACAGTTAAAATAGAATGCAAAGAATTAAATAGTAATACAAAAAATACAATGCAAATATTTAAAAGAATAACATGCAAACAGCACAGGAATTGATAACGATAATATGAATAACATTTCTTGCATAGACTATAGCAGCAAAAAAACAAGGAACAAAGATTACAGAAGTTCACCTAAACAATACAATCAACACCAATTAAAATTAGTCGTTAAAATTCTTAAGGTTAAAACATATTCTTAAAATCGCAAGCAGTTCCATATGTTTGTGTTTGCGGAATACTATCTTCTGCTGCAGAGGTTTGGCTGAAGTTATGTTAGGGTCCACAGACCAAACTGGTCACTTATCAGGTGAGGACTCTTGTAAGGAAACTTACATAAAAATACAATAATCACTAGTTAAAATTAATCATTAAGATTATTAAGTTTAAAACATACTCCTAAAATGACAAGCTTTACTTATAAAATACATACAAATATATCAATTCGGCCATAAAAATCTAGAAGTAGATCTCAAATACGCCTGGAAGGAAAGAACGATCTTTGCACGGGGAAGAAAAGATAACCACGCAGGTGCCAGGCAAACCCTTTTGGGGAAGGCATTCCATAAATGCGGTGGCCTTCCTCTTGTAGCCACCCGCCTAGTTTCCTTTGGCAGAACGAGGCACCCAGAGAAGGGGATCTAAAGATGACCTGGGGCCAAGCAGGTACAATACTTTTATACTGCTTAATATAATTACATTTGTAAATGGTTCGCGCTAAAATGCATATATAATTGGGCTGTGCGCAGGGCCCCCGAAGCACTTCGGATCCCGATCTGGACCTTCCGGATCAGGCCCGAACCGGTTTGGGTCGATCTGGACCTCCCCTGATCTGCTCCAGAACCGGTTCCGGAGCGAGATCCGGAGGTCTGGATCAATATTCTGACACTATTTTGCCCCCCCTTCCCCATTTACTTGCCTGTGTGGTGGACGGTGGAGGCAGGTAAGTGGGGAAGGGGGGACAAAATGGGGGCTACATAAGCCCCCCTCCCCCCTTACCTGGCTCCGCTGCCGTCACCATACAGCCCCCTCCCCCTTCCTTACTTACCTGCCTCTGCTGTCGCCGCACGGACTACGGGGGCGGCAGAGTCAGGTAAGCTCCCCTCCCCGACTTACCTGGCTCTGTCGTCTGTCGCGGTCCGGGCGGCAGCTTCAACTGACGCCCAGGCCTAAGACCGGGCCTGGGTGTCAGTTGAAGCCGCTGCATGGACCGTGATGGATGACGGAGCCAGGTAAACCCCCTTCCCCACTTACCTGGCTCTGCCGCCGTTGCTGAGGACCGTGGTGGCGGCAGATAGGAAAGCCAGGTAAGCTCCCCTCCCCACTTACCTGACTCCGAAGCTTCGGACCGGTCCGAATCGCTTTGGGCCAATCCAGACCTCCCCCGATCCACTCCAGAACCGGGCTTCAGAGGTCCGGATCGGCCCGCTCCACTTTGGATCCGGAGATCCGTAATGGAGCGGAGCACACCCCTAATATATAATACAATACAATATAAAACAGATTTAATAATGAACTATTAAAAAGTATAGCAGCAAAGACAACAATACAAAGAGAAGTGTCATATTGTCTAGAAAATGAAGTAGAAATAAGAGCCGGCCATTGGGAAAGTAGCATGCAAGTCTGGGTGGCTGAGTGCATGTGTGAAGAGGGCCTGTTGTCTGGGCAATTCTTGTACATGATTTCTAATGGTAGCCATCAGGGAGAACAATCCGCCTCCTTTTCTAGTCTGCAATTTGCCTTCTGCACATCTTCTAAAATCGTTCATGCAAACGTAGCCAAGTTTATCAATGGCCCTGTTCAGAAGACACTTTAAACCATGGCTTTAACCGTGGTGAATAAGGCATCGCTGCACCATCGTAAACCCACACATCAAGAACTTTAGCTAGTTGAGCAAAATGGCCTGCTAGCAGCTGCAGCCTTTGAGTCTTTGCTTTTCTTTGCTTTCTGAGATGAATAACACCTTGAATGAATTTCATCCCTGTGGGTATTTTGTGTTTGATCAGTAGGAAATCAAAATAGCAAATGTTATAGTTCCCTATTCATCTCTAAAAGGAAGTGCTGCTTTGCTCTGTTCAATCTAATGAGAAAATTTACAGAGGTTGTCAAAGGTCCAAATTTAATGAGAAAACACATAGGTTATCAAAGGTCACAACTTTTTCTTTTCTTTTAAAAGGAATGCAATCCACAGGGATTGCACCATTTTTTATTGGAGCAGTGGTCCTGGGTCAGGTTAACTTCCCCCCTGTCCTGTGACATTTTCCAAATCTAAAAGTCATTGTCCCTACCAAAAAACAACAACCTGGTATTACTGAGAAAAACAGAGCCATGATACAATTAACTGTATTTGTTTTTCCTGCTGAAAGATAATGAGCTCCATCACACCAGTGATTTATCACATTCTCACCATACCTGGTATGTGTTTTTGCAGTGCGGTACTCACATGATGTCATCCCTGTCCTGCGCTTATCTCGCCTCTTCCCCCCCCCCTTTACCGTCTTATTTTGGAGCGGGGAAAGGCTGGGTTTTTTCCTTCTGTGCGTAATAGAGCTGCTCCTCTGTCCTGTGTACTGCTGTCCTTGCGCTATATCGGACCATCCCCATTTTTGTTGGGGACGTGTGTGTTGAAGGCGGGGTGGTTCTCCGCTCAACTCTCAACCGTGAAGGAGGAGGGGAGAGGGGGCCTGAACACCCCATGGAGAAAGGGCCCAGACTCAATCCCATTCAACTCTATGGTTCTTTCTCTTGAGTTGGCATGTCTAGGGGCCTTCTACACCTAAGGATTATCCCAGGAAAATGGAGGGACCGTCCCTGCCTGCTCCCGGGATTCCCTGTGGCATTTGCATGCCAAGGGCTGAACCCCGGGACAATCATTGGAAAAAAGGCAGGTGTAGAAATGGCCCAGGTCTCCTGATCAGAACAATGTGCCATGTCAACATTGGCCACAAACATCTCCAAAACCTAATTGTAATGCTTTCTCTTCACTTATATTGTTTAATAGGATCTTAGGCGAAAGTATAGTGTGTTGTTTTACCATAATTGTGCAGTTTCAGGCTGCCCTACTATTTGCGCAGAAATAATAAAAAAATACAAATATATATTATATAAAATTAACTGCAGAGGGAAGGAGAACGTAGGGGGCAAGGCGGGAGATTTCACCGGCACAGTAGCGATACAGGTGAAAAGATACATGAGCTGAAATAGCACAACAACACACAGACGTGAAAGTGCCCAGCGCAATACTCGCTAAGGAAACAGAGGGGGGAAACGCAGACTCAAAGTGGGTGAAAAAAGGTGTGATGGAGCTCAATAGCAGCCTGGGAGAGGGGGAGAGATTTAGATCTGGAAAATGTTACAGGAGTGCTGAAAGGGTCAAACACCAGCATGGTTGTTGCACAAATAAAAATTAGAACCCCTCCCTTCCCCCAATGCTTTCAAGGAAAGCCAGTTGGGAGGTCTAATCACGGCTCTGTCATGTCTCATCTCTTCTAGTCCAAAGTGTTTGCGGCTTTGATTTTAGACCTCTTTAAGTCACTTCGGATTTATTTCACACGCATTTTGACAGGCTTTAACAAAATTGCTAGTTTGTTTCTTTGTGACTGGATATTTTTAGGATCCGCGAATGCTTTAGACTTGCAATTACTACTTACTATATCTCCCTATGACTGAACTTACGAGCATTTAGTGGCTGTACAGAATTTCCTGAATTATAAACGGATAGAGAGAAAAACTTTAAGGGGGAAATCCTATGCATGTTTACACGGAAAAAAAATCCTACAGCTTTCAGAATTCCCCAGGCAGGGAATAAAAATTGCATACGCAATTTTTATATGTATCGATGTAAATTTAGAAATAATGATGATGTTAAATAGAAATACAGTAGAAATACAGTATACAGAAAGGCAGTATTATTTTAATAAAAATATAGTATGGAAGACTGTGTCCAGGTGACCTGGGTCTCTTGCACGGTCTGCTGTCCAGGTGCTGTTGATGGACAAGTTCAAGGCCCAGTTCTGCCTTCTGAGGGTTCTTTAACATTATACCAGGCTTGTCCTGGAGGTCTTCAAGAAGAGAACCATTTCCTTTCCTGGAGAAGGCTATCAATGGCTGTTAGTCCTGATGGCTATGTGCTACCTTCAGAGGCAGTAAGTCTATATACACCACTAGCTGGGGAACGTGGGTAGGAGGGTGCTGTTGCACCATGCCCTGCTTATGGGTTCCTGGTCAACAGCTGGTTGGCCACTGTGTGAACAGAGTGCAGGACTAGATGGGCCCTTGGTCTCATCCACCATAGCTCTTCTTCTGTTCTTATGCCAAGGCTGTCATTTGCTCCTAGTCCTGATGGCTCTATGCTACCACCAGTATCAGAAGTAGTAAGCCTATATGCGCCAGTTGCTGGGGAACATGGATGGGAGGGTGCTGTTGCCTCATTATTTGTTCTACAGCCCTATCTATTCTCAAATTCGTTCTAAATATTTAGATTGGGGTTTTTGAGAACAAGTCGAGCTGGTCCTATTCAGAAAGAGTATACTTTTTGTTTACATGCAATAACAAGACTGAAGTATTGGCACTGGCCAACTTCGCTCTTACAGCCCAACTGTATAGAGCAAAATTTCTGACCTTGCAGAATGTGTGATTTGTTTTAGCATTGTTTTTATTATGTTTTTTGTAACCATTGGTTACTAAAGCTTTACTACTACTACTACTACTGCTACTACTACTATTTTCTTATGTTACTTCTATACCGCTTAATATAATAATGTGCTGCTTTTAATAATGTATTAGTTTTAAATGTTTTAATTAGTTATATGATGTTTGCATTTGTGCTGAACCCACAATCCAGAGGGAGAGGCGGGTAACTACTACTACTACTACTACTACTACTATTATTATTATTATTATCATTATTATTATTATTAGAGAATCCCTAAGCAGTTCATATATAAATATTAAAATCACATTTAAAATGCAATATGAAAAATAATTTGATTACAATTATGTTCTTATTTCTTAACTGTGGACTTTGGATTTTTTTTCCTTCATGGACCAACAGACCTATTGTTGATATATCTATATCTATCTCTTTATCTATATATCTGGTTTGGATATGTTTTGTGTGTATGTGTATATGTTTTAATTAATTCTGCTTGTCTTTAACTATGTCCCAAGCAATGTAAAGTTATATCGAGGACTGATGTCTTAAATATTTTCGAAAGCAGCAAGAAAGGAGAAAGTTCACATCACTCTAATGAAAACAGGAGAACATACAGGATGTGTTTGTTGACCAGGAACAAAAGAGCTAGTTAATCATTTTACCTTGAAGAGAATTCCTGGAATCTTCAGTGTGCTCTGTCAGGAATCTCATAACTCCACAGACGTCTAATCCGTGGGGATGTCGCTCGGCCTTTTCAAAACTAATTTAATTTTCAAGGCACTTCTGTGAGTGGGGGGTCTTTCAGGTTGTTCTTTTAAATATACACTCTTCTTCATAACCAAGAAACTTCCATTGTGAAAACACTGAAACACTGGTGTATTGGTGTATTCACACATGTTTTTTTCTTCACTCCCTTTTTACAGAGATTCAGACAACGTTGTCGGCCAATTGCAGTCCAATGTTTTCTGCTGTTTTCTCATGTTTCTTGAGTGGTATATGGAATGTGGATTGTGTCCCAACAGTTATCAGTGCACTTCAATACCGCTATAAAGCAGTATTGTTGATCTAGCCTTAGAGACATGTTACATCAGGGCTGGGCAACTTTTTTTCCGTTCAGGGCCGCATTCTCTCTGGGTTAATCTATTGAGGGCTAGCCTTGAGGAGAGGAACATGGTAGCATTATTTACATTTATATACCGCCCCATGGCTGACACTCTCTGGGCGATTTACAAAGATTAAAAAGATTGAACATTAAAAATCAATATACAAATTTTAAAAACAAAAACATAAAAACAGCTAACATTTAAAACAACTTTTAAACACCCAGCCAGTCCAAAGCATGTTTTGGAGTCAGTTAAAACTCAACCTATGCTGTTAAATGCCTGGGAGAAGAGAAAAGTCTTGACCTGGTGATGAAAAGATAACAATGTTGGTGCCAGGCAGGCCTCATTGCGGAGATCGTTCCATAATTGGGGGGCCACCACAGGAAAGGCCCTCTCCGTTGTTGCCGTCCTCCAAGCTTCCCTCCGAGTAGGCACCCAGAGGAGGACCTTAGATGTTGAATGTAGTGTACGGGTAGGTTCATGTCAGAAGAGGCATTCTCGATCATCCCAAAGTGCAGAACATGGAATAATTACTAGGGGTGTGCACGGACCCCCCGCTCCGCTTCACTTGCAGATCCACCATTTTCCGGATCGGGCCGCTCCGCCCCGCCCCCGCTCCACCCACTTCCGCTCCGCTCCACTCGGAGCTCCGGATCCGGATCCGGAGCTCCGTTTTCCCCCCCCATAGGCTTGCATTGAAAGCTAAAAAATTATACAACTTTTTTTCTGTTCAAGTTAGAAACCTCACGTTTGGCATCATGACACCTCATGGGGGTATACACACGCACGCCAAGTTTCAAAGCAATCCCATCATCCCCTGATTTTTGGGGAATTTTTGAAAATCGGGCACCCCATTCACACCCCTTTCCATAGCTCCGTCAATTTGCACATTAGAAACCTCAAACACGCCACCATGAAAGCTTATCCAGGGATACATAAGCACGCCCAGACTCAAGGCAGTCCCATCATCCCCTGATTTTTGGGGAATTTATGAAAATTCAACACCCCATTCCATAGCTCCGTCAATTTTGCACGTTAAAAAAACCCCTCAAACTCACCACCATGACAGCTTATCCAGGGATACATACGCCGCACGCCGAGACTCAAGGCAGTCCCATCATCCCCTGTTGTTTGGCGGGGCTTAAACCTGCTAAATTTGGAACTTCCAAAACTCCAAGTGAGCGCAGGAAGGACTTCTCCCCTGAGTCAAAGCCACACACACACAACATCCCTGCGAGGTGGGCAGGGGAGGAGGGAGGGAAGGCAGGCAGGCATGCAGCTGGCATTTCTGGGGGCATAAGGAAGTGAGCCAAGGATAAGCCAGTAATGCATATAAAATGGAATAAATAAATAAATAAATAAACGAAGGAGGGGTGGAATTAAAAGCAGCAGTGTTGCTGAATAAACAGCAAGATGATTTTTTTTTTAAAAAAGGCTATATCTGTCTTTTACCAGCAATAGGGGGATGTGCCCGGGGGAGGGGGAAGTAGCTGCCAGTTCAACTCAAGACAGCCATTGCTTCACCACGAGAGCTCTAAGAAGCAAACGCTCACTTCAACTCATAACAGGCATCGCTCCACCACTAAGAAATGAACGCTCACTTCGACTCATGATAGGCATTGCTCCACCGTTTTACTCTCTTTGGAAGGCTCTAATGGCCTTCCAGTGCAGGAGAGAGTGGGGGCACGTCCACGATGAGATGCCCTAGGGGAGCTCATCCCCTTGCACCACATCTTTTCAGTTGTTCCCCAAAGTTAAGGTGGGGAGCAGTGCTGTGTTTCTATCTCTTGTTATTGGCTTAGTATATGATTTCAGGTTGTGTTTGTGCATTTGGTGGGGCTACTGTTTTAAAAAACACTGGGAAAAGCCCGTTCAGATGAAGAAAGAGAAGTTTCCCAGAATCCCAAGTTACACGTTTTGCCTATGCCCTCCTCTAACTTTGGGATCATGTGATCATGACCGGGAGCTGACTCTGCCCCTCAGCCCTTTGAAAAAGGTATTTTTCCCGCCGATTATTTAAAAACTTCTAGCGCGCGACCCGCATGACGCAGAAAGTTGAGAGTAGTCTCAAAATGACCCCCATCCACGACTCTCTGTGCACAAGAATTTTCAGAACGATAGCTTAAAAACCAACCCAGTTATGCCCGAGTCTTTCCCTCAATGCAATCCTATGGGCGAAAAGCCGAAAACGCCGTTTGAGCCGCGCGGTTGACCCGATTTTCAAAAAAATATAGCACGCGACCCGCACGACGCAGAGAGGTGAGAGTGGTCTCAAAATGACCCCCATCCACGACTCTCTGAGCACAAGAATTTCCAGAACGATAGCTTCAAAAAGAACGTAGTTATGCGCGATTATTTGCCGCAATGCAATCCTATGGCGAAATGTTTTCAAGATGGCGACCGGAGCGGTCCGCCTGAACTAGGAGCTCCGAAAAATGGTCACTTCTCTTTGCCTTGCTTCTAGGGGTCCGCGGTCCGCTCCTACTCCGCCTCTGGGTAAGGCGGAGCAGGCCAATCCGCTACTGCTTCTATGCTCCTAATCGGAGCAGATCACACCCCTAATAATTACGTCAAGATACAGGAAGCCAGATTCCGGCTAGACATCAGGAAAAACTTCCTGACTGTAAGAACAGTACAACAGTGGAACCAGTGACCTAGAGAGACCATGGGCTCTCCCACACTAAAACCATTCTAGAGGCAGCTGGACAGCCATCTGCCAGGGATGCTTTAAAGTGGATTCCTGTGTTGAGCAGGGGGCTGGACTTGATGGCCTTAGAGGCCCCTTCCAATTCTATGATCCATGTCGGTGGTGGGTAGGGCTTAAACTAGTGATGGTACCGATCCCCTTTCTCACCCTTTGCTGCCAGAAGGACAGATTGCTGCTGTCGGAGGTCTGAAGTAATCACTTGAAGAGGGCTTTTGAAATCAGCCTAAGATCTGCAGGTTGTCCCTCTGTGTTCCCCACCTTTGTTTTCAGCCTCGTCCCTCTCTTTAGCCCCAAACTCACTTTCCATTCAGAAAGCATTTGTTAGCTAAAAGCTCACCTTCTTAGCGCTGCTGGGCTTATCTGCCAATTCCCCAAGAATTCAACACACAATGTGCTCCTTTGTGGCTCTTACATAACCTGCCATTACTGTACAGGATCCACATGTGAGCAGGGACACAATAAAGCTTTCAAGGAAACGTTCGAGAAGCGTCAAAGCCAAGCAGCGTATAAATGACACTCATTCATAAATTTATGGCTATTATAAATGAAGAAGGAAACAAGTTCAACATCTGGAAGGCTGGAAATTTCTAAACAGCATCTGTTTTATTGCTCTTGAATATATCTGTAGTATAGAACAGCTTTTAAACATCTATGCAGCAAAGGGAGCTTTAGATGTAAATACAGCGCAGAGCTATTTGCCTTAGAACCTGGAGTTCAAAGGACGCTTATGTTTGAAGGTTGGGGATTTTGGGGGGCTTACTCTACCATACTCCGTGTATTAGGAACGTAGGAAGGTGCCTCATACTGAGTCAAACTATTGGTCCATCTAGCTCAGTATTTATTTATTTATTTATTTAAGCATTTTTATGCCGTCACGGCGGCTTACAAAAGTATTTCTTGACAGATATTGTCAACACTGACTGGCAAGCAGCAGCAGCTCTCCAGGGTTTCTGGTAGGAATCTTTCCTAGACCTATCTGGAGAATCCGGAGATCGAACCTGTGACCTTCTGCATGCAAAGCAGGTGCTCTACCACACTGAACTACGGAGCCTTGTGCATTCCGTTGCATACAGCGACAAGGCTTCGAGGTGCGAGGGATTTGAGAACGGCAGCCGAAGAAGCCTTGGAGATGGGATTGCAGGTCATTCTGTCAGCTCTGTTGAGACACCAGCTCCATCAGCTTGTTTGTTTGTTTGTTTGCTTTGTGCCTTGCCTTTCTATAAAAAAATGGCACTCAAGGCTTCTTCTCCTTCTCCTTCTCCTTCTCCTGGTCCTCCAGTTGTTGGTGTTGGTGTTGTTTCTGTTTCCATGCAGATGAGGATTCCCCCAGGGGAATCAAGTCAAGGTGTAGAGTGGGGGAAGGAGGAAAAAGGCCATCTGCTCCACCTTCAGCCCTGCTGGCATGAAATGCCAGTTTATCTGGCAGTTTATCATCACAAAGTGCCTGTTTATCAGATTCTCCTTCCCTTGCTGGAAACTCGACAGCTACTGGATCTTGTAAGAACCTAAGAATTTCTGTGATGGATCAGACCAAGAGTCCTTCCAAAACAGTGCTGTTTCCGACAACAGTCAATCATGTACCTCTTGGAAAATCACCAGCAGGGCGTGGAGATGATAGCTTGCTCTTATTGGTGGTCTTCAGCATCTTGTACTCAAGAGATACATTGCTCCTATTCAGGGAGGTTCCATTTAGCTATGATGGCTAATGGTTGTTATAGATACACCTGTCATTGATATTTCCCCCCTAATGTCTTTTTAAAAGCTTTCTAAACCAATGAGAACCACCACATCTTGTGACAGTGAACCCCACAAGTTATTTGTAAATGGTGCTTGGGACCTGTGGCTTTTATAAGGTTTTGAGTAACAAATAACAGTGCAGAAGATGGTGACCAGGTGACCCATGTGTCTGCCTGATCACTACGCTGTCCAGGTGTTCAGTGATGATGGGCAACAAATGCAATAAATAATAATAAGAACAGGAGGATTAAATATAAGGAAGTGGTAGAGCTAGGGTGACCCTACGGAAAAGGAGGACAGGGCTCCCGTATCTTTAACAGTTGCATAGAAAAGGGAATTTCAGCAGGTGTCATTTGTATGCATGCAGCACCTGGTGAAATTCCCTCTTCGTCACCACAGTTAAAGCTGCAGGAGCTATACTGCAGCTATACTGTGACCAGATTTAAAAGAGGGCAGGGCACCTGCACCTTTAACTGTTGTGATGAAGAGGAAATTTCCCCAGGTTCTCCATATATACAAATGACACCTGCTGAAATTTCCTTTTCAGTGCAACTGTTAAAGATTCAGGAGCCCTGTCCTCCTTTTCATAGGGTCACCCTAGGTAGAGCATAGTTTGGGAAATAGTGCTCTCAGAGAAACTTATTCAACGTTTGAGAATATTAAGAGGACAAAAGAAAAATATATAGTTTTGCTACAGAATGGTTGTGTTTTATTACACACACACACACACACACACACACACACACACAACAACAGCATCAAGACAGGTTCCAACTCCCTTTAATAGATTATGGATACAATAGTTTATCTGGAGAAAAATAAAAATAAATAACAATAATTTAAAAAATAGCCTTGATTTGGGATCTATCCTCCCATTAATTAAAACTGCCTAATAACCAGCGTTAAATAATTTGTACTGTGTGTTTATAGTGTTGGACTATGTAGACTTTCTTTCTTTCTTTCTTTCTTTCTTTCTTTCTTTCTTTCAAAGCATATGTAATTTATTATTCCTTGCATGTGTGGTTTCTGTGTTATATTAATATTTACGTTTGATATTGCAAATAAAAAAGGAAAAGAAAACCTACTTAGCGACATGTTTTTTTCTTTTTCACCAGGATATATATATATAGAGAGAGAGAGAGAGAGAGAGAGAGAGAGAGAGAGTACTACAAATAAATAAATAAATAAAAATTAAAAAATATAGTAGTTCTAACTGATATATATATATATATATATATATATATATATATATATGTCTGTGTTTATCTCCAGCAATACTTGACTGGCAGTGAAATAATATCGAGATAGAAAGGGTAGATTGAGGGCTATGAGATCCAGGCAAGATAACAACGGTCCAGTTTTTCTTTTTGACGCACAAAGAGATCTTTATTCGTTTTCATAACTGGTCTGATTACACAGCAATCAGGTTGTAGAATTGAAGCCACATAGAACAGTCATTCAGAATGCCAATGTGTTGGGAACTGGTAGAGTTTCCACTTTAAGTTGCCTGATAGGCTACGTTGTAGTTGTAATTATTGTTAACTGCGGAGATGCCTCCAATTGTCCACTTATTTCTTTAGTTGTGACACTTATATACCGCTGAATATATTAAAATCACTCAGCGGTTTGCAACAGATATTAAAATCACATTTAAAATACAATTTTAAAAGCACAACTTTTTTTTTTTTTTAAAAAAATCAAAAATCCAGGTACAATACAAGCAATACAGGGAGCTGTAAGATGGAGAAGCCTGATTAATTTAATTACAGCCCAGGGAAAACCTGGGTGGACAAGTGTGTTTTCAGGAGGCATTTAAAAGATGTTACATTTTCTGCCTCCCAAAATGCATGAGGGAGGGTTTTCCAAAGGGTGGGTGCCACTACTGAGAAGGCCCACTATTGGGGCATGGCAAGCGACAATCTGTTTGTTTTAAAGCTTCATCCCACAGACCTGCTTCCCTCGGATTATCCCCGTAGTGCTAAGCTTTCGCGGTTGCTGTTGTTTTTTTCTACCAGGCAACAGCGATCATTTGCATACCAGGAAGTGAGTTTAAAGGGGGAAAGTAAAAAAAATCCCATAAAAAATCAACAGATGATCCAACTCAATTCAAATTTGGTATGCTTAAAGCTCTCCCTAATATCTATTACTGTGCCAATTTTGGTGTCTTTATCTTTAAAGCTTACATAGATGTAAGGCTTTCTTTAAAATCCTGCTCCTGTGCCCCAGCGGCAGCTTGGAAGATATGCTCAAAATGCAGGGGCTAAATACGGCGAATCTTTTTGCTTTATTGCACAATTAAGGCAGGATGCATGGGAGTATTTCACAATCAAAGCAGATGATAAGGTGGAAAACTTCTGAGTCCTTTGCATGCAATTCGCAGTGATTGCACAGTATAACGCTGGTGTGATAAATCTCAAAGACATCAAAATTGGCACAGTAATAGATATTAAGGAGGTTTTAAGCACACCAGATTTGGATCAGACTGGGTTATCCGTTGATTTTTTACATTTCTCCCCCTTAAACCCTTTCCTGGTATGCAAAGGATCTTAGGAGCGCCTCCGCCTGGGGTGTGATTTAGCTAACAACAACGACAGCTTTATGCTATTGGGAAAATTCGAGGGAAACGGGTACGTGGATGAAGCCCTGTAGCTGTTATTGCATCCTTCTTTTTACCACATAAACATACACCACTGCCCAATACTGTCTGTTCTGATTATTTGTTTATTTATTTACAATATTTATATACTGCTCCCTTGATTAAGAATTACATTTTTAAAAGAACAAAGTTCTTTTAAAAATGCGGCCTGTCCTAAAAACGGGAGGCGCCAGAAGCAATACAATGTGGGCTCCTGCCTGATCTCCAAAGGCAGGGAGTTCCACAGGAAGGGGGCCACCACACTGAAGGCTCTTCGCCTGGTGGACTCCAATCAGACCATAGGTCCATGTGGAACCACCAGGAATGTGCCCTCAGATGACTGAGCAGGTTGGTAAGGGAGAAGGCACTCTCTCAAGTATCCTGGTCTGAAGTTGTTTAGGGCTTTGTACACTAGGGCCTATGACAGTGTCTCTCCAAAGTCTCGGCCACAGAGAATGTTTTCGATTACTTCTCCTGTTGACCTACAAAGCTTTTCACAGTCTAGCTCCTTCCTATCTTTCCTCTCTCATCTCACACTATTGCCCCGCTCGTGCTCTTCGCTCCTCAGATGCCATGTTTCTTATCTGCCCAAGGGTCTCCACTTCTCTTGCTCGGCTTCGTCCATTTTCTTTCGCTCTTCCAGAACATTTGCAAACTATAAGTACAATCACAGTCTTTAAAGCTCAGCTTAAAACTTTTCTTTTTTTCTAAAGCTTTTGGAACTTGATTTTGATCTTACTTTTATACTGTTAGTTTTACTCTACCATGTGCTCAAAGACATCATTCTCTTCCCCTTCTTATTGTTTTATTATGATTCTGTTAGAATGTAAGCCTATGTGGCAGGGTTTTGCTATTTTATTGTTTTACTCTGTACAGCACCATGTACACTGATGGTGCTATATATATAAATAAATAAATAAATAATAGCTACCTGACCCCTTTTTAAGTGGATCAAACCTGGGGCTCCCTTCATGCAAAGGCTGTGCTCTATATACTTCCACCTGTGGCTACTTGAACGATCCCACCTGAATATTACCTGCTTTTCTTCTTCTTCTTCTTCTTTTTTTTTACATCTTCAAGACAGGGTCACTCATCAGGCTAAGATGAGCTGTAGCAAAACGGGGGTGGGTTAGGGAGAGAGAGAAATGCAAAATCTGGCCTTTTGTCATGACATCATTCAACAGGATTTGTTAATCCCTGGCTTTTAATAAAAGGTTACACTGTAGATATTTTTAAGCCTTTTCCTCGTGGGGTGGGTGGGAAATGCTCCAAATTCTTGTGCTGTATTGGAGAACCTGTTATAAAAATGAACACTGGTCTTTTGTGTGCTCAGGAGGTAAAAGAAAGAAAGAAGAAGAAAAAAGAGGCTCTTATCTTGCCAACATTGGCTTCTATTGTTCAGATACAATGTAGCTGGTGTCTCATCACTGTCCTTGGAGAAATAGCCTACTGTATATAGACATAGAGCAAAATATGCTTATCACAGTTTATCCTATAAATAAATGTTTTATTTTTTTTAAAAAAATAGATGTGATCAACAGTGAAAATGGTATAGTCATGTACGTGTATGGGTGTTAAGGCTGACTTGTTATGTGCATTTCACAAAAAAATGTTACTCACCATGAAATTCATTCTCCTTCCTTCCTTGGTGTTTTTTTGACACAAGGTAGAATTTCTTGCTAATGCAGAGTGAAGGCAGGAAGCAATGCCCTCACTCTGATTTGGCTTCATGATGGTATCATATAACTATATCTCTTTGACTACATGGCACCATCTTGAATCCTGTTCTGAGGTAGGGCAATGCCTCCTGCTCTCGACTCTGATATATAGCTCCATGAACCAAAGGCAGGAAGCAATGCCCTCACTCTGATTTGGCCTTATGATGTTACCATGTAACAGTAGCCCTTTGACTCTGTGGCACCATCAGGAATCCTGTTTGGAGCAAGGGCAATGCCTCCTGCTTTTACTCTAATCTGGCTCCATGAAGTTGTCATGCACCCAGCTCTGATTGGCTCTGCCTATGTGATCCCTGATTGGCTGGTATTGTCTCAGGAAGAACTCTTAGTTAGTTATTTGGATGCCAAAGTTGCAGATTAGGAAACTATGTCACAACAAATAAATGGCAATGTGTAAAAAAGTAAGCAAGGTGGATTTTTGTGAAATTTCCCCAGCCTTACTTTTGTGGGCTCAGCTCAGCCCTAACTGCATACATTTTAACCATGATACGGAGTACCACAATACATATCAGATTTAAAGTCCCCCTCCTACCATTTTTGGGTTGCGTTCCCATAACGTTGTCATGGAAGGCAGGCAGATAATTTCTGCCTGGAAGAAACTCCAGGTGAAAAGGCAGATTCTATAGTTTGGTTCCACAGGTCAGGTTGACATTGGTGTGCCATTGAAATTTGCAGGGGATTGTGCCAGTTGGTCTCACATTGCTGCGTTAAAATGATCTTTGCAAAAGTGCAGGTGCAGACGAGGCGCGACACAGCTGGATATCTGATAGCATCAATGAGCAGAAGAGGAAACTCTCTTTCTTGTTACTTGATAGATGTAAGAATAAGAAGAAAAACCAAGCCTTTCGCTACAAAGGTACCAGACAGAATAAGGCTTGAAGGAGCAATTGTTGAAGGTTACTGCGTAACCTTTCTAAACTCAGTGGTGGTTATTCACATCCTGCAGCTGGACAACATTCCATAAGTTTAGTGTTAAGTTACCATGGACTGTCTAAAGCAAGAGAATACAGTATGACCTTTTCATTGTGATGGGTATGTGTAATGCTATGTCTCTTATAATGTCTGCCTCTGCCCTAAAACGGAAATGATTGGTTGCTAAGGGAGGTGAAGTTTCCATTTAGGGCATGTACGGCTGGTTGTCTTGTCATTTGTGATGGGCAAACTCCTCTTGGCTCTATTCAGGTATTGTGTTGGGGAATCTCAAGGCTCTTCCTTCCCAAGTGGGAGAATCACTTGGTTTGTTCCAAACTCAGTCCCAACAATGACAGCATCAGGAGTGCCTTCATGTCTAAATGCCTACCCAAAACGAAACTAAATTCCAGGGTCGCCAATAAATTTGTATTACTGCATTTGGGGACCTTGTGTTCCTTCTGCTAGTTTGGGCCATGGACCGCTACTCTAAACTTTTGCCTCAATGGCACCACTGGAAGAACGTCCCCGTTTTCATTAGTGAAATGCTGCCGTGATTATGCTGTTCTGGCTCACCTCCAATTCTATTTAATATTTGGCCAAGCTGCAATCGCATCATCAAGGCTTGTGCTGATTAAATAGGAGGACCGTCCAAAGAGACGCCTTCCAACACCTGCAAAACAAAAAATTGGTGAGATAAAGATAGAAACTCTGGCTATTTTTATCCCTTGGGAGCATGAGTAAAAAAGAGAGAAGAAAAGTATGGGCCCCTTCCAACTCTACTATTCTATGATCCTATGATTGATTCTATGAATAACTGGTTTCTTAAAAATATATGTATGCAGAGATATACCAGTTGATCTGGCCAGCTCTGCTCCTCTACTAGTTCCTGTTCCTCATCTGCCGGTTCCTCCTGCAAATTTCTCTGTGTTTCCTTCGGTCTCAGCCGATGAACTGTCTACAATACTGCACTCTTCAAATCTACAAGTTCAATCTCAGCTTTTAAAGCTCAGCTAAAAACTTTTCTTTTCCCTAAAGCTTTTAAAACTTGATGTTACTCGGACTTTAGACTGTTAGTTATACTGTTAGTTTTTCCCTACCCTGTGCCTGTTTACCCTACCTAGTGCCTGTTTGCATTCTCTCCCCCTCCTTATTGCTTTACTATGACTTTCTTAGAATGTAAGCCTTTGCGGCAGGGTCTTGCTATTTACTGTTTTACTCTGTACAGCACCATGTACACTGATGGTTCTATATAAATAAATAAATAAATAAATAAATAAATAATAATAATAATAATAATAATAATAACTTTTCAAGGGCCGGATCTACACTATTGCTTTAAAACGCTTTATAACAGTTTTATAGCGCTTTAAAGCAGTTAAAGCGCTTTATAAAGCTTTTGCACAAAAACAAGGTGTATGCCCCGACAAATGGATTTGGAACTTTAGAAAGGATATTACTCTTAACATACCCATGTACATTACATAATCATTCAAATGCACATGGTGTTAGAGGTGACTGGAAGCCAGTTTTTAGTCTGACGGGTAGAGGGCTTTGGGTTGATTGATTCTAGCCCTGGAAGCTCCTGGCACTGCTGTTTATAATAAATCTGTGATTGTGCATTTTTGTTATTTATTATTATATGCATTTGTTATTATCCTTTACATACTGCCTTATTTGCTCAAAACGCCAATAAATTCCCAATTATTTGCTGTGTTTACTTGGGTTGCATATGCATAAAAAACCACAACAATATAAAACAATAAAACTGTAACACAATAATTAATAACAATACTACATTAAAAGCAAAAAGCAAAATTAAAAAAAGATGTGTCTTCACGAACTTTTGAAATGCCGGGGTGGTGGTGGTTAGACATAGTTCTTGAAGGAGCATGTTTCTCAGTTTGGCGTGGTTGCAGGAGCTGAAAGGTCCTCCACACGTGCCAATAAACAGGCTTCTGCAAGTAATGGTATCATCAAAAGGGTCTTTCTTGCAGTTCTTAATAACAGGGCAGGTTCATAATGAGACAGGCAGTGGCCCCATTCAGAAGACACCTTAAACCATGGCTTTAACCATGGTGGTTAAGCCAGAAAGCCGGGCCATGTTCAGAAGTCAACTTAAACCATGGTTTTAACCACGGTGACTAAGGCAAAAAGCCTTATTCATCATGATTAAAGCCGTGGTTTAAGGTGTCTTCTGAAAGGGGCCAGTCCCTTCGATACTCAAGCTTTGAGCTATTTAGGGCTTTAAAGGTTAAAAACAACACTTCGAATTGTACCTGGAAAGCAACTGGAAAGCAGTGAAGCTCTTTCAAGACTGGTGTAATATGTAACAGCAAAGTAAGAGAAAGGGGCAGATCGTATCACTATCCATGTTCACATATACTACAAAGGTGGATAAGTATTATAAAAGCCTTTTAATACATTAATAAGTTTCACTAGTGCAGAAACAAAGTATATATATATATTTAAAAAACTCCTTGACTTTGAGTGTTTTTAATGGGTTCCTAGTATTTGTTAATGTGTTCTTAATGTGTTCTTAAATGTCAGACTACACAGCCCTACAGTGGCAATATTTTTTTTCTGCACTAGTGAAACTTAATGTTTTAAAAGGCTTTTATAATACTTACCCACCTTTGTAGTATATGTGAACACGGATAGCGATACAATCCGCCCCTTTCTCTTACTTTATTGCCTTTACTTTAAGGGGCCTGGATAGCTCTTTTGCTTATTTGTAATATGTAACAGTAACAAAGCTTTATTGTTCCAACCCATGGTTACAACAAGCACAATAAAAACAATACCAAAACAAATCAAACATACAAGGTCAGAAATTTTCCTCTATACATTTGAGCTGCAAGAGCGAAGTTGGCCAGTGCCAATATGACAGTCTTGTTGTTGCATGAAAACAAAGTCCTGATCTCGCACTGTTTAGCATTTTATGCTATTCTGCTAATGTTGTGTTTCTTTGGAGGGGGGAACAGGGTAGAAACTAATGCATTTATGAACAGATGGGTGCAGCCCTCCGTCCAATGGTGCAGTTTAAGGCTTGAGTCCTACCCTCTCGCATAGAGTTCCTGATATCATTGAGCCTTCTGGGTTCTCATCCCTACCATGACAGCCAAACGAAGTCAAATTTCAAAGCTGAAATGTCAGCAAACTCCAAACGTCTCCAAAATCTCATTTCAACTTTGATTCTGGCTCCAACGAAGGCAAAACCACACCCTGCTCCTGTTTAGATGTGATAGGCCCCTTCTTGCACCTGCCTAACCCTTTCCCCATTCACATTGGACTAGCGAGCTTTATGCCCAAGACATTTCTCCAAGGAACAACAGCTGTTGAAACAAAGCACAGATATATCAAATTAAAAATAACCACAATGAAAATCAATTGGGGACTGTAAATGCATTCTGGGTTTCAGTCAGAACTCTAAAGGAGCTGCCCAAGGTGCTGAACCCAATTTTTATTGGGAGAGGGTTCACAACTCCGGATAGCTCCCTTAGAGCTATGAGTGAAACCCAGAGCAGATTCATAGCCACACAGGAATAGAGGCCACCAGCCTCTGCTGATGATAATAACAACAGACTTGATTTTGCTCCCCAGGAAACAGAAAGATGGCTTGCTTTCTTTTTGCAAAGAGAAGTCTAGTTTGTAGCTATCCAGAAAAGCCAAAGAGATTTTTTTCTGTTCTTGTAGCAGGTGTCAGTTTCATAGTGTCAGATTGAAACCAGCCCATAAACTGCATTCACACATCTCAGCAGTCATCAACAGATGATCACGATGTAATTAAATGGTATTACTTTCTACCAGCGGCAGTGATACAGAGTGTCAGTCGGTCGAGATAGATGAATATGCCAGTTTGGCAGTGTCCTGCATATATATATATATATATATATATATATATATATATATATTTCTTTCCACCCTGTATGTGATGAAATAACACATTTTTGGGTAAATCCTTTCTGAAACTGAACCAAAATGATATTCTCATCCAGCTGCACTGGTCAAAGCCACCAGCATTGTTAGAAACACTTTCAGCAGCTGAACTGATACATAGACAGGGCCGGTGCCAGACTATTTTGCGCCCTAGGCAAGGTGAGCTACTTTCATCCCACCCACCCCCAAAAATGCCAACTTTGATTTTTAAGAACAGATGCTTCCTGGAAAAAATAAGAAGCAGAAAACTTGAAACTGCTACTTTATTTTAAAGTGCAAGAAATACGTCATGCCGATTATAGCAAACAAATTGGAAAGGAACATCTATGGGTCTAAAATGCATTATTTAATAGGAATATCACCTCCAAATCATCCATCCCAACTTACACACGCATGCGCGCGCGCACACACACACTCAGCATCACTCACTCCAAACAAACACACGCATGAACACATGCATTCACTCAAAGACACCCTGAATCCCATGCACCCATACATTCTCTCTCTCTCTCTCCCTCTCTCTCTTTCAGGAGCTGCCCCACCCCAGTGTCCCTGGCTTCACTTCGGCTGGGTGGGCGCGTGGTGCCATCTCGCCCACCCAGGCCCAGCTGAATCCTCGGGCCAGGCCGGCTCAAGCCAATGCGGGTGAGTGCTGTGCTACGCCCGGCGCCCCTCTTAGCTTGGCGCCCTAGGCGGCTGCCTGAGTGGCCTCTATGGTAGCACCGGCCCTGTACATAGATCCACAACTCACATATACAAATATCTACTAGCAGCAAGTAAATATGATACCCATAGTTTAAGACCAGATTGGAATAGGGAATTGGAGTGTCCTATTTTGCCTAATCAATGGATGGTTGCTTTAGCATCTGTTTCTGAAGCTTCTATGGATCTTAGGCTACGTCTTAGTCAGCAAAAAGTTTTGTTCCAGGTTTATTGGACTCCACAATGCCTTTTTAATAAGGGTTTGTCTAACTTGCATATTTGCTGGAGATGCAATACATCTAATGCTTCTTTAAGTCACATGCTTTGGCAATGCCCGGTAATTGCCCCCGTTTGGGAGGAGGTTATTATAAGGATAAACTTTGTACTGAAACAATCTATAATATGGAAGAACGTGCATGTCCCTCTAAATTACCTACCAGTTTCCTGAAGTTAACGCATGGTCAGTGCAGATGGATCTTCAGAGCCCTTATGACAGACAAAAGACTTATACTATCACATTGGAAGGACAAATTTACACCTCCTATAATGCAATGGATCGAGGACCTAATAACATTATCAACTTTTGAATTGTGTTATATAGACACAATTTGCAAGAGGATAAATATACGGATATTTGGTTTGCTTTTCTTGAAACCTTTGTATAACCCTCTCTTTTCCCCCCCAGTTGATATGATGGAAATTATTATAATTTTATATACACAATCTATGGTGTCCCCCACCCCCCGATTTTCATGATGTATTTCTGTTTTATTTGTTGATGTTCACAATATATATATTTTTTTTTAAGAAAGGGTCATATTCAATATGTACAGTTGTACCCAGCAGAGCAAGGACCACCTTCCTGGCATGTAGCTGTTAAAGATGAGGAACTTGTCAGAAAGATGTGAACCCTCATTCAGTACTGCAAACAGCTAATCCAGGGATGGGAAGCATATAGCTCTCTGGTTGTAGGACTGCAACTCCCATTATGCCTCACCATTGGTTGTGTTGGCAAAGAGGGAGCTGTGGTCCAGCAACATCTAGAAGGCCAGGCATTTCCCACCCCTGAGCTGGTCTAAGTAAGCCTAGTTGAATAAAGTTTGAAATTTCCTTCTATGCTCTATCTAAAGGCTGTGGTTAAGTGCAGACTTGGTGGCTTCAATACGAAGCCAGCATTTTCCCTTGCTCTCCATTCTCCCTGCACATTATTATTATTATTATGAAGAGTTTTGGTGAACTCAAACACTTGTTTGCTCTTTGGTAACATTGTGGCCAGCCCCAATGGAAGCTATTGCCCAAGTGAAGACTTTTAAAATGTTTCTCATTAATCCACATTATTATGGATTATTATTTATTTCTAGCATTTTTATCCCACCTTTTAGCCAAAAAGATCCCCGTTGGTTTACAAAGATATGAGGAAGGCAGGCCATGTCTGCATTCTTACAATAATAATAAGAACATGACTTGGCAATGCCCGTCATGTCTGTCTAGAAAAACCACCATGAGGGAGAAAGAGATAATAATAATAACACAAAAAGAAAGGGGACTGGGAGGGAGGAGGGGGAAAAAAAAAAGCAGATTCAGGCACTAGGATTCTTAGTTGGAAATTTCAGCAAGTCACGAGCACAGTGAGTGCCAGATTTAGGAACAAGCCAAGTAATCCATGGCTTAGAGCCTCATATTGAGAGGGGCCTCTAAATACGTTGGAGATAACTGAGATGTGTGATAACTAAGATGAAATTGTTTTAGCTTAAATATGTTAGAAAGTCTGGTATGACTTACAACAGAGTTGCTTTAGATGGAAGGAAAGTGTGGCAATGCAGCATTTAACGCTGGAGGCAATAAACACTAAGTAGAGCCAGTTTACAAGAAGTTTAACTACAAGCATCAAATACTGGGTGGTACCTTTTCATTACTCTTTCTACGATAATACATTTTTCCTCTTTATTTTTATGCTATGGGGCCTCTGAATCTTGACATGGTTCAGGGCCTCAGCATGTCTTCATCCAGCTGTGGGCATGGTGGATGGACTGCTGCTTTCTGTCCCTGTGGTGCCTCAGCAGTAACAGCTGGTAGCAGGAAGGAGGCGGTTCTCAGCTGGTGCTGTATCCAGGCACGATATAGAGGAGACCTGCTGGGTTAATCTTGGCTAAGCCTACAGCACTCGGTATTCCCAAGCAGCCTCCCATCCAAGTAGTAACCATTTCCCACCCTGCTTAGCTTCCAGATCAGGCATGTTCAGGGTGGGTTTATTTTTTATTTTTACATATCCATCTGGATGCAGCCAGGACATTTACAAAGCAGCTTGCTGTCCATCAAACTCGGCAAGTGTTCCAGGCTAACTCGCTCCTCGTTTTGAAAGGCATCATGTGATCCCGAATGGCAATTGGTGAGAAATCTCCCATCTTCAGCCTCTCCAACAGATACTCTGCACCAATAAGAGTTCCTATTCAATTAGAGAATGCCACGTAGTAAATTACAAGGGGACGGTGTAAAAGCCGGAACGGAACGGAACAGGCCGGAACAGCCCCATTATATTAAAAAACCATACCAAAAACAGTGGCATGTGTTAGCAACACTTGAGAACAATATTTTAGGACTAAAACCATACCAATATTATATCACTATTAACCCCAAAACTCCCAAAACGACGCCCGGAACAGAATGGGATGGCCGGAACGGCCACTAGGGAACGAGCGATATCAACCAAACTCACCAGTCATGCATACCTCCATGGCAGGGATGCAATAAGCCCCAAAAGTTGCCCCGAAACCACGTTCAGATACCCGTTCCGGGCAAAAACGCATATTGCGCAAAACGGGCCGTAACGGCAGCTTCCCAATGAGGAAAGTCAACCAAACTCACCAGATGCACATGACAAGGTGAGACAAATATAGAAAGCTCCAAAAGTTGCCCCGAAACCACGTTCAGATACCCGTTCCGGGCAAAAACGCGTATTGTGCAAAAACGGCCGTAACGGCAGCTTCCCAATGAGGAAAGTCAACCAAACTCACCAGATGCACATGACAAGGTGGGACAAATATAGAAAGCTCCAAAAGGTGCCCCAAAACCACGTTCAGATACCCGTTCCGGGCAAAAACGCGTATTGCGCAAAACGGGCCGTAACGGCAGCTTCCCAATGAGGTAAGTGAACCAAACTCACCAGATGCATATGACAAGGTGGGACAAATATAGAAAGCTCCAAAAGTTGCCCCGAAACCACATTCAGATACCCGTTCCGGGCAAAAACGCGTATTGTGCAAAAACGGCCGTAACGGCAGCTTCCCAATGAGGAAAGTCAACCAAACTCACCAGATGCACATGACAAGGTGGGACAAATATAGAAAGCTCCAAAAGTTGCCCCGAAACCACGTTCAGATACCCGTTCCGGGCAAAAACGCGTATTGTGCAAAAACGGCCGTAACGGCAGCTTCCCAATGAGGAAAGTCAACCAAACTCACCAGATGCACATGACAAGGTGGGACAAATATAGAAAGCTCCAAAAGTTGCCCCGAAACCACGTTCAGATACCCGTTCCGGGCAAAAACGCATATTGCGCAAAAACGGGCCGTAACGGCAGCTTCCCAATGAGGAAAGTCAACCAAACTCACCAGATGCATATGACAAGGTGGGACAAATATAGAAAGCTCCAAAAGTTGCCCCGAAACCACGTTCAGATACCCGTTCCGGGCAAAAACGCATATTGCGCAAAAACGGCCGTAACGGCAGCTTCCCAATGAGGAAAGTCAACCAAACTCACCAGATGCACATGACAAGGTGGGACAAATATAGAAAGCTCCAAAAGGTGCCCCAAAACCACGTTCAGATACCCGTTCCGGGCAAAAACGCATATTGCGCAAAACGGGCCGTAACGGCAGCTTCCCAATGAGGTAAGTCAACCAAACTCACCAGATGCATATGACAAGGTGGGACAAATATAGAAAGCTCCAAAAGTTGCCCCGAAACCACATTCAGATACCCGTTCCGGGCAAAAACTCGTATTGCGCAAAAACGGCCGTAACGGCAGCTTCCCAATGAGGAAAGTCAACCAAACTCACCAGATGCACATGACAAGGTGGGACAAATATAGAAAGCTCCAAAAGGTGCCCCAAAACCACGTTCAGATACCCGTTCCGGGCAAAAACGCATATTGCGCAAAACGGGCCGTAACGGCAGCTTCCCAATGAGGAAAGTCAACCAAACTCACCAGATGCACATGACAAGGTGGGACAAATATAGAAAGCTCCAAAAGTTGCCCCGAAACCACGTTCAGATACCCGTTCCGGGCAAAAACGCATATTGCGCAAAACGGGCCGTAACGGCAGCTTCCCAATGAGGTAAGTCAACCAAACTCACCAGATGCACATGACAAGGTGGGACAAATATAGAAAGCTCCAAAAGGTGCCCCAAAACCACGTTCAGATACCCGTTCCGGGCAAAAACGCATATTGCGCAAAACGGGCCGTAACGGCAGCTTCCCAATGAGGTAAGTCAACCAAACTCACCAGATGCATATGACAAGGTGGGACAAATATAGAAAGCTCCAAAAGTTGCCCCAAAACCACATTCCGATACCCGTTCCGGGCAAAAACGCGTATTGCGCAAAAACGGCCGTAACGGCAGCTTCCCAATGAGGAAAGTCAACCAAACTCACCAGATGCACATGACAAGGTGGGACAAATATAGAAAGCTCCAAAAGTTGCCCCGAAACCACGTTCAGATACCCGTTCCGGGCAAAAACGCATATTGCGCAAAACGGGCCGTAACGGCAGCTTCCCAATGAGGAAAGTCAACCAAACTCACCAGATGCACATGACAAGGTGAGACAAATATAGAAAGCTCCAAAAGGTGCCCCAAAACCACGTTCAGATACCCGTTCCGGGCAAAAACGCATATTGCGCAAAACGGGCCGTAACGGCAGCTTCCCAATGAGGTAAGTGAACCAAACTCACCAGATGCATATGACAAGGTGGGACAAATATAGAAAGCTCCAAAAGTTGCCCCAAAACCACGTTCAGATACCCGTTCCGGGCAAAAACGCGTATTGCGCAAAAACGGCCATAACGGCAGATTCCCAATGAGGTAAGTCAACCAAACTCACCATACGCACATTAATAGGTGGGACAGCAATTCAATAGTCCTGTTTCTAGAAAATCACCGAAAGGAGCATTCTCTACAATCCAGTTCTTGTCTTCAGCAATACAACAGTATTACACTTCATCTTGGTCTTTGTGCTTAATGGGTGATCAGTGCAAGAAACCCAAGAAGGACACCATGGTTCTGTGCGAGGGAGCATGTCAGGACTGGTACCATCTCTCTTGCCTTGAGATAAATCAAGCTTCTCGTGGTATATTCAAATGTCCAAAGTGTTGTGAGAAATGAATAATCTACACTGTAGGCAAAAATTTATGTTAACAGGTGCTATATGTTAGCATTTACATTTACACACACATACACACACACACAAACAGAGAGAGAGAGAGAGAGAGAAAGAGAAAGAGTATATATAGATAGATATTATGTACATTGTTTTTGTTCTTACTGTTTGTGGTTATTTTTCTTGTATTCATGTTGTCATAAAGAATATGACTAAAGAAGCGTATATGTTAATAAAGCTTCAGAACATCACAGCCAATGACAATGGGTTATACTGAATCAAACAAATGGTCAACCTAGCTCCCTCTTATTCACATGGGGCTAACCTATTCAAAACACCTAACATACAATTAAAAATTGTGTGATTGGCTTTTAAAAATAAATTCCATGTTTGGGGAGGGGAGGGGTACCTGTCAAGATTGTGGAATGTGGGCATTAACGCTTTGTCTCCTGGTGTGATAAGGGTGACCAGATGACCCGGAAAACCCGGGGGACCTCTGGAAAAATGGAGATCTCCAGGGCAACCGGGACTGGCACCCAATTTCCTGGGGGAAAGGGCTGAGGGGGAAGGCCTCCATCAGCCCTGGAAGGGGTTAGGGGCCACGTTTTTGGACTTCCTGGAATGCAGCCTCCAGTACTCCCATGGCAATCCTCAAAAGACCTGGGCTTTTTTGACAGAACATTTATATCCCACCCGCCACCCAGAAACGCATGGTGAACTACAATGGCCTTTCCCAATTTTGTAATAACCCTGTGGGATAAGTTAGGTTGAAAGATGTGAATAGCTACAGGTCATTGTAAGCTTCATGATGGAATGAGACAGGCCAACTCCAACAATGCCATCATAGACTGATATTTTAAGCACACTATCAAACCACATGACAACTATGGGCTTCTGTAGGAAACCATCTTTGCAGAACTTCACTCCGGATTCTGAGAAAGTTTATTAAATGTTCCAGTTAGTACAATGAAAGTAGTTTATTTGATTGCATTCACACACATAGAAGTTGCCTTTCGAGGCAATTTCCCGACAATAGATAGTGCCTCATTTTCCTCACCCATAATTTTCTTTTCCAGCTAATTTTGGGAATATGAACTATGGCCCGGAATGGGTAACAGAACCTGACTTTCATGGAAATTTCAGAGGTTATTATATCTGTCCCACCTAGTAATGCGCATCTGGTGAGTTTGGTTGACTTTCCTCATTGGGAAGCTGCCGTTACGGCCGTTTTTGCGCAATACGCGTTTTTGCCCGGAACGGGTATCTGAACGTGGTTTTGGGGCAACTTTTGGAGCTTTCTATATTTGTCCCACCTTGTCATGTGCATCTGGTGAGTTTGGTTGACTTACCTCATTGGGAAGCTGCCGTTACGGCCGTTTTTGCGCAATACGCGTTTTTGCCCGGAACGGGTATCTGAACGTGGTTTTGGGGCAACTTTTGGAGCTTTCTATATTTGCCCCACCTTGTCAAGTGCATCTGTTGAGTTTGGTTCACTTACCTCATTGGGAAGCTGCCGTTACGGCCGTTTTTGCGCAATATGCGTTTTTGCCCGGAACGGGTATCTGAACGTTGTTTGGGGGCAACTTTTGGAGCTTTCTATATTTGTCCCACCTTGTCATGTGCATCTGGTGAGTTTGGTTGACTTACCTCATTGGGAAGCTGCCGTTACGGCCGTTTTTGCGCAATACGCGTTTTTGCCCGGAACGGGTATCTGAACGTGGTTTTGGGGCACCTTTTGGAGCTTTCTATATTTGCCCCACCTTGTCAAGTGCATCTGTTGAGTTTGGTTCACTTACCTCATTGGGAAGCTGCCGTTACGGCCGTTTTTGCGCAATATGCGTTTTTGCCCGGAACGGGTATCTGAACGTTGTTTGGGGGCAACTTTTGGAGCTTTCTATATTTGTCCCACCTTGTCATGTGCATCTGGTGAGTTTGGTTCACTTACCTCATTGGGAAGCTGCCGTTACGGCCCGTTTTGAGCAATATGCGTTTTTGCCCGGAACGGGTATCTGAACGTAGTTTCGGGGCAACTTTTGGAGCTTTCTATATTTGTCCCACCTTGTCATGTGCATCTGGTGAGTTTGGTTCACTTACCTCATTGGGAAGCTGCCGTTACGGCCCGTTTTTGCGCAATATGCATTTTTGCCCGGAACGGGTATCTGAACGTGGTTTCGGGGCAACTTTTGAAGCTTTCTATATTTGTCCCACCTTGTCATGTGCATCTGGTGAGTTTGGTTCACTTACCTCATTGGGAAGCTGCCGTTACGGCCCATTTTGCACAATATGCGTTTTTGCCCGGAACGGGTATCTGAACGTGGTTTCGGGGCAACTTTTGGAGCTTTCTATATTTGTCCCACCTTGTCATGTGCATCTGGTGAGTTTGGTTCACTTACCTCATTGGGAAGCTGCCGTTACGGCCCGTTTTGAGCAATATGGGTTTTTGCCTGGAACGGGTATCTGAACGTGGTTTGGGGGCAACTTTTGGAGCTTTCTATATTTGCCCCACCTAGTTATGTGAATCTGGTGAGTTTGGTTCACTTACCT
Organism: Elgaria multicarinata webbii; assembly: GCF_023053635.1. NCBI lineage: Eukaryota > Metazoa > Chordata > Lepidosauria > Squamata > Anguidae > Elgaria > Elgaria multicarinata. Next base: position 10,436,366 of record NC_086185.1, read on the forward strand.
CATTGGGAAGCTGCCGTTACGGCCCGTTTTGCGCAATATGCGTTTTTGCCCGGAACGGGTATCTGAACGTGGTTTCGGGGCAACTTTTGGAGCTTTCTATATTTGTCCCACCTTGTCATGTGCATCTGGTGAGTTTGGTTGACTTACCTCATTGGGAATCTGCCGTTACGGCCGTTTTTGCGCAATACGCGTTTTTGCCCGGAACGGGTATCTGAACGTGGTTTTGGGGCACCTTTTGGAGCTTTCTATATTTGCCCCACCTTGTCAAGTGCATCTGGTGAGTTTGGTTGACTTACCTCATTGGGAAGCTGCCGTTACGGCCGTTTTTGCGCAATACGCGTTTTTGCCCGGAACGGGTGTCTGAATGTGGTTTCGGGGCAACTTTTGGAGCTTTCTATATTTGTCCCACCTAGTTATGTGCATCTGGTGAGTTTGGTTGACTTTCCTCATTGGGAAGCTGCCGTTACGGCCGTTTTTGCGCAATACGCGTTTTTGCCCAGAACGGGTATCTGAACGTGGTTTTGGGGCAACTTTTGGAGCTTTCTATATTTGCCCCACCTTGTCAAGTGCATCTGGTGAGTTTGGTTGACTTACCTCATTGGGAAGCTGCCGTTACGGCCGTTTTTGCGCAATACGCGTTTTTGCCCGGAACGTGTATCTGAACGTGGTTTTGGGGCAACTTTTGGAGCTTTCTATATTTGCCCCACCTAGTCAAGTGCATCTGGTGAGTTTGGTTGACTTACCTCATTGGGAAGCTGCCGTTACGGCCGTTTTTGCGCAATACGCGTTTTTGCCTGTAACGGGTATCTGAACGTGGTTTTGGGGCAACTTTTGGAGCTTTCTATATTTGCCCCACCTTGTCAAGTGCATCTGGTGAGTTTGGTTCACTTATCTCATTGGGAAGCTGCCGTTACGGCTGTTTTTGCACAATACGCGTTTTTGCCCGGAACGGGTATCTGAACGTGGTTTTGGGGCAACTTTTGGAGCTTTCTATATTTGTCCCACCTAGTTATGTGCATCTGGTGAGTTTGGTTGACTTTCCTCATTGGGAAGCTGCCGTTACGGCCCGTTTTGCGCAATACGTGTTTTTGCCCGGAACGGGTATCTGAACGTGGTTTCGGGGCAACTTTTGTGGCTTATTGCATCCCTGCCATTTAGTTATGCATGACTGTTGAGTTTGGTTGGTATCGCTCGTTCCCTAGTGGCCGTTCCGGCCATCCCATTCTGTTCCGGGCGTCGTTTTGGGAGTTTTGGGGTTAATAGTGATATAATATTGGTATGGTTTTAGTCCTAAAATATTGTTCTCAAGTGTTGCTAACACATGCCACTGTTTTTGGTATGGTTTTTTAATATAATGGGGCTGTTCCGGCCTGTTCCGTTCCGTTCCGGCTTTTACACCGTCCCAATTACAAGCCACTGAACTTGTGATGCAGCGCCATCTAGCTTCACGATGGAGTACTGGACAGCTTTTAAAACTAAGTGGCTTTTCCCAACAGTGTACCCAGTCTTTAGTAGCATTTCCCAGAATCCTCTGGTCTACAGGCTGGGATGCTGAGTGCTGCATTAAACATAGGAACTAACAGCTACTGCACGGCGAACCCCTGCAGCTATGGCAATATTAAATCCATGCCTGCTGTTTATTCCTTTGCACTACTCACTGATGTGAGTTAGTACAGAAAAAGCTGTTAAGGCAGGACCAGGACTCGAGTTTATTCCCTGGCAGGCAACCGTTTTCTAAACAGCTGCCATTGTAAGGTGCCATAAGGCCAGCAATGTTTTGGTGCTCTGGAGCAGAGTGGGAAATTAAAATGGCAGCTAGACCCAGCTGGCCGGCAATCATGAGAGCACTACAAAAACGGTAAGGTAGGACTCTCGGTCATGCTTTAGTATTGGGCCCAGACAAAGAGTGGGAGACTCCATAGTTGCCAGGTTTGGGTGTTGGGCCTGAGTTGACTAATGGTCTCCAATAGGGCTTTGCACGGACCCCCCCAATCCACTTTGTGGCCCAATCCGGAACTTCCAGATCAGGCCCGATCCGCTTTGGGCCGATCCGCCCATCCCCTGCTCCGTGGAGTGGAGCGAGATCTGGCTCCGCCTCCATCACCGCATGGACAGCACCGCCACGAGGTAAGCCAACCCCCCATCTCCTTACCTGTGCCCGTTGTCACGGGCTTCAATTGAGACCCCAGCTTGAAGCCAGAAGAGGCCGCGGCCTTCACTTCTGGCTTCAAACTGGGCCTCAATTGATGCTTGCAACAGACGCAGGTAAGCCTTCCTCCTCCCTGCTCCCTTACCTGGCTCCATTGCCATCGCTGCAGGGACTGCGGCGACGGCAGTGCCAAATGAGTCTGCCCCCCACTTACCTGTATCCAGAGCTCCGGATCAAGGCGATCCTCTTCACCTCGATTCGCAGCCTCCCAGACTCGCTTCTCCTCCGCCTTTTCCGGAGGCGAATCAGGCCTGTCCGATGTCGCTTCTCCAACCCAAAGCGAAGCACAGCCCTAGTCTCCAATGCTCAGATTATAGGGTGAGTATAAATGAGGGGTATAAATGAAACCCACAAGCTCCATCCCTTGACCCACACTCATTAACCAAAACTCTAATTTCTTTCCTTAGAAAATAGCAGGGGGAAGTCACATGAAAGGAGCCCTTCTGCAACCAAAGGAGGCTGGTGGCTCCAATTTCAGTGAGACAGAGATTCCATTCAGGGGTTTAGTTACAATTAGCTAGAAGTCTAAAGGAGCGATCTAAGGTGTTGAATGGGTCTCCATAATGGGTCCAGAACCTTTGCCATTTTTGCATATGTGCTCCTCCTCCCTTCAAAAATTGCTGTGGTCTCCTGCTATGGCTAAACAGAGGGGCAACCCAAAAGCAAGTCAATCAGTAGGCAATGGTCAAAAGCAGAGTTTTATCAGACAAGAGGGAGAAATCCAAAAAAAAGGCTTGAAGAGTAGCCAACGTCAAAACTCAGATAAACAGTCAGATAGCATACACAGTCCAAGAAGCAGAGTCAAGCAGGAGTCCATCGTCAGCAGCACAGAGGTTCAATCTCAAGGCAAGGTCAGGAAAACAAGATACAAGGCAGCAAGAACAAGTAAAGACACTCTTCTTCTAGCACTGGCTAAGTAAACACTGAAGGCTTTTAACACTAAAGCCTGCTGAGCCCCACCCAGGACTCAGCTGCAGTGCATTAGAACTCTCTGGCCAGAGCTCTACTTATGAGGAGTCACTTCCTCCTGAGGAGTCTGTCTGTGCCTGTCACTTGAGCTGACAATGCTCCTGGGGGCCAGGGGTTGCTCAGCCTTAGAAGTACAATCTCTCTCTATGAAAGGAATGGACCTGCAGCCATCTCCCCCAAGGGCCCAAGCACCTCCTGGTCTAGTGACAGTGACTGATTTGGGGTGCCCTCAGTTTCCGGGAGCTCTAGCTTTCCCTTTGAGGAGGATTCCTCCTCTGGGGGGTATGATACGTGGTGGAAAATGCTGCACTTTTGCAAGGGAACAGGGCAAACAGGTGTGAAGAGGGAGAGTTTATTCTACCCCCCCCCTTCCATGGTCCCAATGAAAATCACCTCCCTCCCAGTTGTTATATGGCTTCTCTCCTGTTGCTAATAGCAGTTCATGGGTTTGGTTCATCAGGACCACAGCACAGAACCTCCCCCCCTCCCCGGATATTAAATTCTCCCTCCTCACCTCATGTGGTCCCAATAATGCTCAAGTTCCTCCTTGGCTACTATGTACATAAATAAATAATTAAATTCCCTAGTATCCAAGATCCTGTCAGACCATTTTGAATCTCCCTGGTCAAAGGTCATGACAAGTAAAATCAACTCAGTAGGCCTATCATCCCCTATGTTACTATCAAGGGATCTAGCTAGTGCCAAATCACTAGTGAAACAGAGGCTGCTTGATATAGACATGCAAGTCCTCCAGAGTGCTGCTCGGGGCCCATGCTGCCCCCAGTCCCCAGGACTACCAGTCTCCTTTTGTAAAGATGGGATGCCTTACCTGCGCTGGTTAACAATCCCCAAATACAGGAGGGCATTCTCACTAGCCAGACTTAACGTCCTTCCCTCCAAACTTTTAGATGGCAGATACAACAAAACTAGGGTGACCATATTTGGGAAACCAAAAAAGAGGACACCTAGTGTGTGTGTGGGGAAGCAGCTTTCTGAGTCCTGCAGAAAGTACGTTATTCCCCCGCCACCTTAAAGAACCCGATGGAGTGGAGGAGGGGAAAGGATTTCATTCTGCACCACCACCATCCACTCCAATTGGGGCCTTTTCTATAATGTCCACGAATGACCCACTTTCCCCTTTAAGACCTCAATTGGAGCTCGGGGTGGGGGAATGATGTGCCTCAAGAAAGCATGTCACTCCCTCCTGCCATGCTAATGGCAGCCTTAAAGGGGAAGGTGTGTCATTCCAGGACATAATTGAAAATTATAGAAAATCCCCCCTGACACCATGGAAAGAACAAAAACCAGGACAAATCCGGGGAAATCCTGACAGTTGGTCACCCTAACAAAACCCCACTCCTCAACAGATGCTGTCCCTGTAACAATACTGAGGTGGAAACCGTATCACACGTGTTACTGTCCTGTAGATTTTACCAAGGGGCTAGGAATGATCTTCTGAACCCCATTTTACAATCTTTTCCTGGTCACCCAACTGAATTCTTAACGTCCCTTTTACTTCAGAACTCAGATAAATCAATCATCGAGCAAGTGGCCCAGTTTTTGAACTTGGCCATTTCTATTAGATCCTCTATGATTACTTGTCTTTTTAATAGCTAATTGTATGCTCAGTCCTTTTGTATGTAATTTTGTTGGAATGGTCTATTGACTGCAATAAACTGTTGTTGTAAATAATTAAATAAATGTGTGCATGAATTGCATCCATGCAATTAAAGCCACATCTCGCTTGGCCTTAAACCCTACTAAAACACAGGCTCAGGCTATATAGACAGATCTATAGTTATTTGTTTCTAATTTAGTTACTAATTTAGGCTGCAATCCTATGATCTCTGGAAGGGCATCCCAGGGGCCATGCACTAGAGTGGATCTTGCACTCTGCTTGAGGAGAGAGAGGTCTGCAGGACGATAGGAATTTTCGAGACATCTGCAATTGATTCAAATGAGTTTGGATTTCCATGAATCTGAGCTGCAGATGCAACAGCGGACCAAACCTTTTCAAAATGGCATGTATTCCGCAGAATTGCGGACCAGTGGGTTTGTTTTTAAAACTTTTGGGATTTGTGCAAATTTACACCTGTGCTATCGAGCATTAGTGGAACGAAATCTTTGTACATCTCTAAAAGAAAAAGAAAAATCTGTTTCCATCAATGAGTGGACGATGAGTTGAAAAATGCCTGACAATCTGTGAAATACGGATGGAATGGATTTAACAACATCTGTACATACCTACGGGCGGAGAAGGTGGTCCTACCTGTGCAGACACAGAAACCTCTGGGAGCTTCATCCCACATACCTGTTTCCCTCAAATTATCCCCTGCAGTGCTAAGCTGTTGGCATTGTTGTTGTTGTTGCTAGATCCTTTGCATACCAGGAAATGGGTTTAAGGGGGGAAATGTAAAAAATATCATTAAAAATCAATGGATGACCCAACCTGAATCAAATTCAGTATGCTTAAAACTCTCCTTAATATCTATTACTGTGCCAATTTTGATGTCTTTATCTTTAAAGCTTACACAGATGTAAGCATTTGTTTAATTTTTCTTCAAATCCTGCTCCTACACACCAGTGGCCGCTCGGAAAACAACAAATGATACGCTCAAAAACTAGTAGCAAAATATTGCACTTCTTTTGGTTAAGAAGCGCAATTAAAGCAGGATGCATGGGAGTACTTCACAATGAAAGCAGATTATAAGCTGGAAAACTTCGGAGTCCTTTGCACGCAGTTCACAGTGATTGCACAGTATAATGCTGGTGTGATAAAGCTGTACAGTCCTTGCGTCTCTACTTTTGGTGTTCTGATGGCAGTAATAACAAAAAATGGGGCACCCCCTTCCATCATCCACCTCCCTTGGATCCAAAGCCCTCCTGATCTTCTAACATATTCCTGGAATTTGAGGTGGAAGGTGGGCAGTTGGCCAGCCCTGGTGTACTTATTTTCTATCCTATTAAGACAGGTGAGAGAGAAAATTGGGAGGCAGGGGGCACAGAACAGCCAGAAAAGAAAAAAAGAAACCCTTAGACCCCCTCTGTCCTCTTCCTGCCTTAGACTCTCTCCTTCTTGCCACCATGGGATTGTTCTGTTGCCTGTCTTCACTCCTTCCAAACAATTGCAGCAATGTTTTGTCAGGGTGCTGAAAATCTTATGTTAGAATGCCAGGCCAGCTTTTAGAGCACCACAGCTCCCACGGTTTCTGGGCTGCTCTAACATCCATAGTGTAGATCTGCCCTAATACGTAAGCACTGAATGAAAGTTCATGTCCATCTTCTTTCACTCATATTTCAGGCATTTTATAATTATAAGAGCAGCACTTGACCTTGATTGGTGGGTATGAACATGCCATACTGATGAGATTTATCCTGGGTATGTTTCCAGACTTAATTGCACTATCAAGAAGGAATGCAAAAATAAATGGACCGTGTGACTTATCAGGACCACACACAATTCTATAGCGTTCCCAAGGCCTCCCCTTTATTCCAGCTTGTCATTTGAAGAGATAACATTTTGCTTTCAGCTCTGAGAGAGGTCTTCTTCTTTGGATTGGGATCACAGGACAGTATAAAGATCCAGGATATAAATAGAAAACACCCAGATGGCTTTGCAATAGTAGCTGTGGTTCAGTATGTAAGCTTGTGTATGCACAGCATTTTTGATAGATGCCAGTTTTATCAAAGTTTGTTCCTTTTCTTCGGCTGGTGTTAGAAAACTGATCTGGACAGAAGAACTTTGTTTCTTGGTCTAGTAAAAGAGTCTGGGGAGGAGGAGAATTTCAAACCATTTTCTTATTGGGGACGAGGGCAGGGGCTTCACTTATCTTTTAACTAGAGGAGGTGGCCAAGGAGGTCTCATTTCTGGATTCCCATGTAGTACTGCAATGTCATGGGACTCTTAGCACAGAGATTTTCAGCCATCAATGTTTCCTATGAGGTTGCACAGTCTCCTAAGCATTCAGGAGATGCTGTCAGGCTGAAGCACTGGTCACTGGAGGCCTCTGTGCTAAGAGCCCCACAACACTGCAATAGTGCATGGGGCATTTTTTGCAGTTAAAATAAATTTTAAAACCCTAGGAAGAAGTAGTACATGGAGTTCAGAGGAGGGCAACCAGGATGATCAGGGGTCTGGAAACAAAGCCCTATGAAGAGAGACTGAAACAACTGGGCAGGTTTAGCCTGGAGAAGAGGAGAGACATGAGAGCACTCTTCAAATACTTGAAAGGTTGTCACATGGAGAGGGCCAGGATCTCTTCTCGATCATCCCAGAGTGCAGGACATGGAATAACGGGCTCAAGTTAAAGGAAGCCAGATTCCGGCTGGACATCAGGAAAAACTTCCTGACTGTTAGAGCAGTACAACAATGGCACCAGTGACCTAGGGAGGTGGTGGGCTCTCCCACACTAGAGGCATTCAAGAAGCAGCTGGACAACCATCTGTCAGAGATGCTTTAGGGTGGATTCCTGCATTGAGGAATGCAAGAATCCACAGATAGATTTTTTAATGGACCCCACAATTGTTGTTTTTAAATGGATACTGTTGTTTTTATACTGTTTTTATGTGTGTGTGCGTGTGTGTGTGTTTTAAAAAAATTGTATACTTTTAATGTTTACTATTTTTAAATGTTGTAAACCGCCCAGAGAGCTTCGGCTGTGGGGCGGTATATAAATGTAATTAAATAAATAAATAAAAATAAATTGAGCAGGGAGTTGGACTCGATGGCCTTATAGGCCCCTTCCAACTCTACTATTCTGATTCTATGACCCCCTCATCTGCCTCCTACACTTAAAAAATAAATGGGACTCCTGCCCAGTGGAGAAATTCTTTGAATTCTCCCCCTCCCCAGATTCTTTTTCAGAATTATTAACCCCCTCCCCCAAAATGGTCAAAATGAAATTATTGGGGGGGGGAGATTACCCCAGCACTAGCTGAGACAACAGCTCTCTTTGTGGGAGAATGCTCACCTTCTGCAGCGTGCTGTCCAAGGTCCTGGCAGGCTCTGCCCTGGCATGACTCTGCTTGGCCTTGCCCTCCCTCCCTGTCTTTATCTGATATGACTGCTTTACAGATCTGACTTTGACCAACCCTGGCTCTGTTGCATTCTGTTTTCCTCAAGCCACAAGCTTTGAGTTTTCTCCTTCCCTTGCTTTCCTGCATGGGGTGCTCTAACTTTGTAGCCCCAGTTATTGGAGGTGTTTGTGTCTGGAATCCTGAGAGAAATTTTAGAAAGATCCTCAGGTTTCTAGAGGTGTCCTAAGGATAGGCAGTTTTGGGTCTTACTGCTCCCTTGGTATGCCTGGTTCCCATTTCTAAAGTTCCTCCATGTGAGCTGTAAGTGTGTGTGACCTGCGCATAGATTAAAAAAATAATACTCCCCTGTGTCATGCCCTCTCATCTGGGTTGAGGGAAGCCAGTCCCTGTGGGATTTATAAGTAATGATGCTGTGTTAAGGATGTGTGAATCAACAAAACTCAAGATCAACGAATTTCTTCAAGTTCCTTCTCAAAGTTCCAACCTGAGTCTGTTTCAGATTGTGAGCTTTTTTCTCCTTTTGACATGAAAATCTATGCATATTTTTCCAAATGTATGCATAAGTTGTGCACATCTTTGAAATGTACACATTTCTTCTCCCGTTGATGGAAACGTATTTGCGTGCATTTTTGAAACGTACACATTTCTGAAATATACCCATTTTGAAATTATGCATTTTTGCCGCATGGGACTGTTCCCTTAGAAAGACCTTCCTTGAAGTTGGGACTTGGTACCCCACTCAGGTTGTGAAGGGACACTTGAAACAGTTTTGTTGCAACTGTGCTCCATTGTGCTGTATTCTGGGATAATCTTATGTAAGATTGTATTATGCAAAGCTGGCTAGTGAAGTCTGCTCCTAATTGCTGAATGTGGATTGCATCTCTAGCCTGAGGCAATGCTAATCTATCTGTAGTTTGCATAATAAAGGTGTTTAACTGGTAATACAACTGGACCTCTTGACTACAAAGGAAGCCAGGGTCTGGGCACTCAACTGAAGGGCATGGCCATACAGTATGTAGCTTAAATATCTTACTACCAGTAATTAAGCCTTAGGAGAGACATTTAAACCTTTTAGAATGGGAAAAGAATTGCAGGCAAACAGGTGGAAACTGGAGAGGGTATAACTTTGGGCCGGAATGCCACATTGCTCCGCTCCCACTTCCCACTTCCTGATGGTTCACCACTGGAGGGAAACCCAGTCTGTACAAATTCAGTGGCTCCTACTTCTACCCCCTGTAATTCCTGACATCTCCAAGAACTCTGGAAATGCAGCTTCCTGTGTTTTTCGCCTCTCTCTTGTTGCCACAAACTCTCTGCGACCGTACGCGGACAGCAAAATCCATTTCTGACATGCATCAATTTCATTGCCCCCCCCCATCATTCAGTAAGTACAAACAACCACAAGCACAAATGTCACACCTTTCCTCACAGTTTTAATAATGTGCACTCATTTCACGAGCCCTCCTCCCCCATAAAAGAAAGGGAGAGAGGGAGGAAATGCTACATACAGAAAAGTTCATTCAACACTGCGGCAGGAACCAACGCTATGCATTCGTGTACAGGATTTGCGTTTGGCAATACACCGTGCTTCTACTGTAGTGCTCTTTGAAACAACACTGGCAATTAGAAACACAGTTCTAAAAATAATAATAACCCCACATGCTTTGTACAGCTGCTATTCTCCTAAGGTTGCCTTGCTCTTCTCTCCAGAGCAGGCAATGTGCTTCATTTGCAGACTGCTCCTAAATCACCTTGGTTGGACCCTGACTCTGGGGAGTTGCGGAGAAATGAGTCAAGGCTTGATCCCCCCGGAGGCTTAACCTTAAATAATACTTAGCATCTTTATAGTGCTGGGCATATAAGGAAGGGGGTTTATTGACTCCTGCCCAACTGTGAAATAGCCTCGCCTCTTTGCAGATTCAGAACACACTCAGCCCTCTCTTTTCCCCAACTCCTTCCCAATTGCTCTGTCGTTTCCCACCGTGGTGAGTGTTTACATTTCCCACTGGCAAGGCGATTAATAACATCTCAAAGGTTTGCCCAAAGGCCTTGTTGGAAGATTCTGAGTCTGTTTACATTAGTCCACCGGCAAGCTGCATTTTCTGCAGTTGCTCCACTGTAACCTCCTGAGCCCCTAAGGAATGTGTGCTCCCCCCCCGCCCGGGACCACCACTGGCTGTTTCCACCCCCCCCTCCATCCCCACTGTGTGTTAGCAATTCAGTCAGATTTATTCCAGTTTCTGCTGTTTTTCTGTTCTTCTGTCTCTTGGGGTTTTTAAAAGGATGATGGTAATGCTGATGGACCTGCTCATCTAAACCAAAGGGGCGGGAGCTGAACCACTTTTATCCCAAGGTCTGTATTCGATTTTGGAGAGGCAGTATTGGATGCATGCCAGTAGTAGGCAGGGATGAAGGGCAAAGGGGCAGGGCCCGAATGTCTGCATAGTTTAGCTGAAAGCTCTTAATGCCAGTAACTAAGAATCGGTTTAGGTGAAAGGGGAAATTGCATTTTGCTTCCTGCTGCTTTGCTTCTTGCTTCTCTTCCACATTTGAAACAAGCTGAATTACATGGGAGGAGAGCAGTACCCATGTGGTCTGTAATTGAAAACTTCTCAGCTCCTATAGTTGAATGGACAGCACCCTCTAGTGGTTGTTTTGTAGCACAACTTCAACTATACAGGGCAGGAAGAATCGGGATGTTTATTTTTAAGCAAAATAACTGAGGGGAAAAGCAGGAGATATGCAGGAAACTCATGACGTCAGCAAAAGAGATGAGCAGCTGCCAATGGTTTTGAGCTGCAGACTTTGCAGGCAGACCTGTCGTGCGGTACTGAGGTGTGCATTTTGCTGGCAATAGAGCCGCTTGCTGTGTGAAAGTGCTGCGGGGTGATTCACCCCTCCCAGAGTGCAGGACATGGAATAACGGGCTCAAGTTAAAGGAAGCCAGATTCCAGCTGGACATCAGGAAAAACTTCCTGACTGTTAGAGCAGTACGACAATGGAATCAGTTACCTAGGGAGGTTGTGGGCTCTCCCACACTAGAGGCATTCAAGAGGCAGGTGGACTACCATCTGTCAGGGATGCTTTAGGGTGGATTCCTGCATTGAGCAGGGGGTTGAACTCAATGGCCTTGTAGGTCCCTTCCAACTCTGCTATTCTATGATTCCTCTCTTCTGAGTGGAAATGCAGAAGCCCTCTGTCCTGATTACTTCTGAGTAGGCTTAAAATCAATAACAATCGCCTTTGGCCCCTCCCGCTCTGCATTGCCCCCCCAGATGGAACATGGCTTCTGAGACCTTTCTCATTTTGGAATTTCCCCTTGGGCTGAAAACGTTCTCCCACTGCTGTATTAGGGAGGAGGGACACATGGCATCGTTTTGATGGAAATCCCACTTCCCTCTCTCTATAATAGCCACAGTCCTTTCTCCTTATACGTATTCTATCACTGGTACCCCCTAGAACCGTCTTTCCCAAACTTCTGACGGCTAGCTCCCTCCCAAACTAAATTGGATGTTCAGTTCACTCTTGTGCCTTAGCAGGCGAAAGCCAAGACTTCCCCAGCCTCCGTTGCGGACGGCCCACTTCTCGAGAACCAGGTGACTCAGCTCTGAGTCATTTCTTTAGCATCTCTTTGGCAAGAGGGAATTATGGGTGAATTCACTTGGCTAATTTCTCTAGTATCAAACCATGCCTTGTCATGATGAAGTCCTTTGCATGGTTTCCACACAAACCACCTTAGCCCCGTTCAGATTTTACGCCTGAATTCGGACTCCCTGCCCGACCTGTGTCAAACAAGAACCTCTGTGCCCTCAAGAGCTCTTGAAAAGCAGAGTTCCTGATGATGCAGAAGCTTCTGCTCAAGTTCAAGCTCACAAAATTAGAACCCCCTTTCAGCCTTTCCTACTCAGTGCAGGAAAGGGGTGTTGGGTTGGGTCTGGTACATGCGGTGCCATGCCCCATACATGTGTTGCTTTTCCCCATTCAGGCACAAAACCTGAATAGGGCACAAGTCCCTTATACAACTGACCTGCAGGTATGTGTTCGTGCACAGACATTCTAGAATATATTCTTTTAAAAAAAACACATGCAAGAACTGTGTGCACCAGGGTGCAACTGACCTATACAGTTTACATCTTTCCATGTAGCAATTATACCACCAATGTTCATGGATGCGCCACTGAGATGCATGCTCATGGCCAGCATGACTGTTGTGGGGGTCCTTGTGCGATGTCCTGGTTGCTTCGCATCACAACATCCTTAATTTAGGAGGTACAACACATAAGTTCTTCTAACTCCCTGCCCCACCAAAACTGGGGCAGCTTCTGCTGAGGGGATTTTTAAAAATATATTATTATTCCATCTCCTCTAGTGCCTTTTTGTACACCGGTTCATCCTCAACCTCCTTTAAGGACATGTCTTTCTTGTGCGACTGCAAAACGCTGGAGGCGGAACCCTTTCGGAAAGTTGAAAGCCTCTTACGAAAGTTGTTTCCGGAGAAGAAATAGAGAAGTGGGTCAAAACAGCAGTTGAAAGCTGCGAGAGAAAGGGTGATCACCACGGATTTCTGCATCCGGAGTTCCTCGCAGGTGTTGTCCTCCGTCAACATAAAATGGATGTGGACGGTGCGTTGGATGTGATAGGGCGTGAAACTGATCAGGAACACAATGGTCACAATGACGATCATCCAGACCGCCTTTTTACGGGATGCTTCTTTCTTGTGCAAGGAGTTCTTCAACAAGGTCCTGATGATCATGGTGTAGCAGACAGCGATGGTAATGAAGGGGAAGATGAAGCCGATGAATAATGCAATGTAATGGAGGACCACCACCTTTAACATCTCCTTGCCTGGTGGGGGTTCGAAGCATTTCGTCTTCTTTGTGTTCTTGTCATAGTAGGAGCCTTTCATCAAAAATGGTGAGCTTGTGAGCGTCACAAAGACCCAAATGGAAACGCAGACCAGCCTGGCTTTCTTCTCGGTTACAAAATGGATGTTCTGGATGGGGAAAACGATGGCGATGCAACGAAAGAAGCTCATGGCTGTCATGAACAGGATGCTGCAATACAAGTTGACGTACATGGCGTAAGAACTGATCCGGCACAGAAAGTCGCCCAAGAACCAGTCGCCTTTGTACACGTAGTAGACCACTCTCAGAGGCAGCGTGCATACGAAGAGCAAGTCTGAAAGAGCCAGGTTGAACATGTATACCTGGTATGCTGTCTTCTGTTGGTACGTTCTTATCAGGACACACAGCACAAAGCCATTCCCTAGGAATCCCAGGACACAGATGATAGAGTACATGGTAGAGTACACCTGATTTCGGAATTCGTCAATGGTGACATTGCATGTTGAGTTTCTGATCATACTTCCGACAAGAACCATGGAATCACACTCAAATCCTACATTGCAAAGAGTTGAAGGGGATGGACGGAGAAAAAAACAGAATTAGATTTAGATTAGTGCTTTCTATGATCCAGCTTTTTCATATTATTATTATTATTATTATTATTATTATTATTATTATTATTATTGTTGTTGTTGTTGTGAAGCTCTTTGGGTATTTTACAAAGAAACCATTAAAATACAGTATACAAAGTTTTAAAACCATTTACATAAAAACACACAGACAACACACACACACACACACACACACACACACACACCACATATCTAAAAACAACTTTAAGCAATCAACCATAAATAGGGTGACCATATGGAAAGGAGGACAGGGCTCATGTATCTTTAACAGTTGCATAGAAAAGGGAATTTCAGCAGTTGTCATTAGTATGCATGCAGCACCTGGTGAAATTCCCTCTCCATCACAACAGTGAAAGCTGCAGGAGCTCTGCCCTTTTTGTATCTGGTCAAGAGGGAAGGGCTCCTGCAGCTTTGACTGTTGTGATGAAGAGGGGATTTCACCAGTTGCTGCATGCATACCAATGACACCTGCTGAAATTCACTTTTCTATACAATTGTTAAAGATACAGGAGTCCTGTCCTCCTTTTCATATGGTCACGCCAACCATAAAGCAAATCTAGGACCTGATTAAAACTCATCATATGTTGCCAAATGCCTGAGAAAAGAGAAAGGTCTTAACACGGCACTGAAAAGATAACAATGTGGGCCTCATCGTGAAGATCATTCCATCATTGGGGGGCCACCACTGAGAAGGCCCACTCCCTTGTTGCTGCCTTCTGAGCCTTCCTCAGAGGAGGGCCTTAGATGCTGAACATAGTACAAGTAGGTTATGGTTGAGAGAGATGCTCTATCAGGTATTGTGGTCCTGAGCTGGGTAAGGCTTCATAGGTCAAAACCAGCACCTTGAATCAGGCTTGGAAACGTACAGGCAACTGGGCCAGAGCTGGTCTTATATGTTCCAACCTTCTTGTTCCTGTTATTAATCTGGCTGCTTGCGTGTTGCATGGCCTGCAGCTCCTGAACCATCTTCAAAGGCAACCCCACATAGGCAGCCCAGCTGTTGACTATGAAAGAGACTACAGGACTCAGATTAGCTAGTAGGCCAACAATTCATAATAAGGTTTGAGAAATCAATGAGGGAAACGTCAAGAGCAGACTGCAACTTCTAGTTTTCTGTTTTGGAGCTACAGGGCTGGCATTGTGCTTTGGCATTATTGGGTACCTGCAGGGGCTCATTCCCCAATGAGCCTCTCCCTCCTGGCCCTGCTGCTAAATATCTTCTGTCTCTGAGCGAGCAAGCAGTGAGAGGAACGGGAAGAAGGAGCAGTAACCTTACCTTGATCTGTCTCTCTGAGAGGCAGTCTGCATTAGGACCAGTGGGAGAGACAAGGAAATGGGTGGTGGGTGCACTCAGTGAAGGCCCCTGCTGAGAGCATTTTGACAAAGCCCCCCCCCCAAAAAAACACCCTGGAACTCACACCGATCAACTTTAAACAAAGCAAGTACACCTTTTCCTTCAAAAACATGGTTTCTCTCACATGTAACCCTTAGAATACATTACTGTAAGGCTTATTATTCGAGATCTACCAGATCAATTTTGCGCATTTCTGTTTTAAACTAAAGCTTGAGCAGTGTAGCCGTGCAGAAATTGTGGAAAGTTCAAAAACGTTCAGAGCTTGAGCTTTAATAAAAAATAATTTCCTCCATTGTAAACAGGGAGGGCAGCCCCTCTGCCAGAAGACTGACAGGCAGCCCTGCTCGGCCAATCAGTGTGGCATGAAGGTGAGGGCCAGGGAAGGGGATGGAGGCGGCCAATCGGGAAGTGTGAGGGAGGGGGCAGGGCTGCGCAGCATGCAAATTTCGGAGGGGGGATTCGCTAGGCATGAACCACATTATTCATGAGCCCCTCTGTGGTGAGGGGGACTGAGGGCAAAAAAGCATTAAAGGAGCAGAGCTCATGGCGACACGAGCTTTACATGGGGGCATGCAGATTTAAAAGATAGTTTTATCAACCCACTGGGTAAATATGTGTGATGGGATCTTTAATCAGGTGATAATCAGGTGGCCGGCGAGATCACATTATGCCAGTCCTTTTACAACTTCATTGGCTGCCAGTCCAGGTCCAGGCCCGATTCAAAGTGCTGGTATTGACATTTAAAGCCCTAAACGGTTTGGGGCCAGGTTATTTGAAGGAACGCCTCCTCCCATATCTACCTGCCCAGACCTTAAGATCATCTACAGGGACCTTTCTCCGTGAGCCCCTGCCAAAGGAAGTGAGGCAGGTGACTACTAGGAGGAGGGCCTTCTCTGCTGTGGCACCCCGGTTGTGGAACGAGCTCCCCAGAGAGGTCCGCCTGGCGCCTACACTGTACTCCTTTTGTCGCCAGCTGAACACCTTTTTATTCTCTCAGTATTTTAACACTTAATTTTAACTTAAATTTAAAATTTACTGTTTTAACTCTGTGTTTTAATCTTATATCAATTTTGCTGCGTGGTTTTATCCTGGTTGTGCTTTTTATACTGTATTTTGTATTTGTGCTTTTAACCTGTTGGTTGTTTTATTATGGTTTTAATTTTTGTGAACCGCCCAGAGAGCTTCGGCTATTGTGCAGTATAAAAATGTAATAAATAAATAAATAAACAAATAATAACCTTACCCAAAATGGAAGTGAGCTGAAAAAGGGGATTTTTTAAAAGGGGGTGCAATGTGACAGATGTTTGGGGCCAGTGAGGAGATCCAAACTTGGCTGCTGGACTTCAGCCAGTCTAGGAGGGAGACGGCGGTGAGGCCATTCTGAGCTGCGCACTTCCCAAGTGAGTTGGCAGGACAGTTTGGAAAGACGTGTTCCTGGGGGTTGTCTTCACCTCCTTCCTTTTCAACCCTGCCCTTTCCCTCTCCTGGGGCAGCGTTGGGTAATCCTGACGCCGAGGAGGGAGCGTGGGGGTTCCTGGAGCGGCCCACCGGTTCCTAGAGCCATCCTCGTCCTCTTCCTGGTGGAAGGCGACCAATCGCTGGTCACCTTCCACCAGGCTCCTCCCCCAGGTTGACGCCGGACTGGCCATGGAGTGACGTCACATGGTGGAAGGGCCTTGTTGACGTCGCTCCAAACGAAAAATGTGAATCCCCAAACTTTTTCAAAAAGCGCCACTGCGGGGAAGTCCCCACGGTGGCCGTGAAGCTGTGCCTGCGTTGTCTAACGGATGCAGCGCAGATGCGCAACCACATCTAGGCACCCCTGGACAGAAGCTGCCAGATTCTCCCCTGGATTCTGTTCAGTGAGCTGCTTATTTATTCTTTCTACCAGAATGGTTGATAACAAGTCAGCCAGAAGGGGGCAATCCTGGTTAAAGACCAGACTCTCCATCGCCAGCTAACAGGACCACTCGCTTTCCCCCCCCCCCCCGGCCCTCCAAAGGCACTTCTGGTTGGCAGCAGCATCCTGCTTTCCTGATCTGCGAAATCAAGAACATGGAAAGAGTCCTATAGAAAGGCTGATCCTGGGCTGTAATCCAGTGGAGGCTGGTGGCTGTGATTTTGGTGGAGCTACGAATCCATTCTGGGGCCTCATCTACACCAAGCAGGATGTTGCAATATGAAAGTGGTACGAGAGTGGTATATAAAAGGCAGGAGCCACACCAAGCAGGGTATAGTTGTATGAAAACAGTTTATGGTATGTGTCAATGGGGCCCAACCAGGGCCGGTGCCAGACTATTTTGCGCCCTAGGCAGGTGAGCTGCTTTCACCCCCCACCCCCCACCCCAGTGTACCTGGGTGCAGGGCGCCATCTTGCCCACCCAGCTGAAGCAAAGCCAGAACGCTGGGTGGGGTGGGCGGCTTCGGAACAGCATGCCTGGCCGGAAGCCGCTCTGGGAGAGCGACTTCCAGGCAGCCGTTCCAAAGCCGCCCCCCGCCCCCACGTTATGGCTTCGCTTCAGCTGCGCGCCCACCCAGCCGAAGCAAAGCCAGGACGGCATGCCTGGCCGGAAGCTGCTCTGGGAGAGCAACTTCTGGGCACACCATTCCGAAGCCGCCCGCCTGCCCCAGTGTCCTGGCTTCGCTTTCGCTGGAAGCCCAGCTGAAGCGAAGCCAGGATGCTGGAGTGGGAGGGGGCATGGCTTCGCTTTGGCTGGGTGGGTGGGTGCCCAGCTGAAGCAAAGCCAGGACACTGGAGTGGGTGGGCGGCTTTGGAACAGTGCACCCGGAAGCTGCCCTCTCATAACCACTGTGGGAGAGCGGCTTCCAGTGCGGCGTTCGGTGCCCCCCTTACCTTGTCACTCTAGGCAGCTGCCTGAGTGGCCTCTATGGTAGCACCGGCCCTGGGCCCAACAGTTGTCAGTGCACTTCAAGCTGTAGTGTGGGTCCTGCCTTTTATATACCACTTTCATAGTGCAACAACCTGCTTGGTGTAGATGAGGCCTGGGTTTCAGTCAGAACTACTCAGAACTCTAAAGGCGCTATCCAAGGTGCGGACTGAAACCTAAAGCAGATTTACCGCCCCACTGGCATCGGACCCACTAGCCTCCCCACATGAACCATATTGTGGTATATACACAAGTCTTCATGCGAGTTACCAGAGATCAGGGATTCTAACATAAGACTCTAAAACCAGAGGGCAGAACTGAGCAAAGGCCTGGTGAAAAGCAGCCAATCAGTATGCTTATTTTACAAATGAGGAACATTAAGGCTGAGAGACCAGGCCAGCCATACCAGAGATTTATTTTCTTACCATTTTACTTGCTCTCATTTAAAATAATCAAAGTCAAAAAGCCTTGGAGATTTATCTGTAGATTTATTTATTTATTTTTTATTTATAAATTTTTTTTATAAATTTTTATAAATTTTTATCCTGCCCTTTAGCCAAAAAAAAGGTTCTCAAGGTGGCTTACAAAAATATTTCTTAAGACAGTCCCTCCCCACAGGCTTCCAATCTAAAAATATAAATTAAAAAAATCATGACACAAAAGGAAAGGGGATTGGGAGGGAGGAGGAAAACACAAAACAAATTCAGGTACTAGATTCTTAGTTGCAAAGTTCACCAGCTACTTCCTCCTCCTCTCCCTCTAATAGCCTCATATAGATCAAGGCATGATGGAGGGGTGCCTGACTGCCGCTTCCTTTCCCTCTGATAGCCTCAGCAGTGACAGTAGATCCTGAACTACCTCCTGCCTGCCCCACAAAGTTCAATGAACTAACTAGCTTCCTAAACCCAGTTGTAAGTATTGGAGCTATCTGGGGTTTGGCCTTTTGTACATGTCTCTTGATAACTTTATGCATTATTTTAAAGAAATCAGATAAAGAATTCGGAATGCAGAAAACAAACCCGGACCGCAAAAGTGCCATTAGATGTAAGGGTGTGTCGGCTTAGGCAAGTCAAAGAGTGTTTATTTCTAAGATGCTACACCACTTAGGAAAATGAAGAGCACATGAATCTCGGACCTATGTTTACTCAAAGTTTAATCCCACCAAATTCAAGGGGATTCCGCCCCCCCCCCCCGCCCAGCTAAGTATGCACAGGATTGCAAGCTTTAGTGCATGGAGGTGGCTTCTCGCTGTCTCTGGGCATGTCTACACCATGGGAGGTAAGGGGGAGGATCTTGTGATTGCTGATCGTAAGATCCTCCCCTGGGGTTTACATGCAATGCGTGGCATCTGGGGGGGAAGGACAATGTCGCACCTGCCATTTTTTTTTAAAAAAAGGCAGGACCTGGAGTGTACCTGTGCTCCAGCGTAAAGTAAGGGGCTTTTAAAAAAAAAAAAAAGCCCCCACCCCGCTCCCCCCACCCCATGAGCCCAGTTCCTTCCTTCTGATGAGCCCCGCTACTCGCGGGGAAGAGGGAAGAAGCTGGGACGAGCGGCCACACCACTCACAGTCCTTGGGATTGTCCCAGGACTGCAGGAAAAACCAAGAAAAAAAGGTTATGGCAATATCCCAGGGAAATGGAGGGATCATCTCTCCTTGCTCCTGGAATCCCTTGTGCATCATGTGGACACACAGGGACGATTCCCGGTGATATCGCCCATAGTCTCTCTTTCCCCTGGCTGGCTGATTAACTACTTGCTCTTTGCTCTGAGATCCACAAATCTGGTTCTAGACAGTGGGGAAGAGATGACACCCTTTGGGGTGTTCTGCATTAATTTCAGACCGTTCATTTTAGGATGGTGTTGTCTTGGTGGTACCATCACCCCATACTGGGCCTGTTCAGACAACACGCTAAGCCATGGTTAGGGTGCTAGCCCTTCTGCAGAAAGAGATTAGTAAGCACGTTTAAACTGTGGTTATGTAGCCACCATGGTTAGGAACGGTTCACATGACACACTAAGTCAGAATGTTTAGTTCAAAATGCTTAACCATCATGGTTTAGTATATGGTCTGAACAGGGCCACTGTCATTTTAGCAACATTTCAGAGCATGCCAACTTAAATCCATCGCTAAAAAGTATGCCAATTTCGCTGGACAATCCTGAGAGAGAGAGAGAGAGAGAGAGAGAGAGAGATTCCTCTCCTTGAATTGCAAAATCCCTCACCGGGATTAGTGCTTCTGTGGTTAGCAACTTCTTGGAACACACTCAGCAGTTAATTTCTAAAAAAAAAAGGAAAAAAAATAAGTACAGAGTCTAGTCATTTCTCGAAGTCATGCCCTTTGGTTTGAAAGAATGTCCTAGAAATCTGAATATTTAGTACACTAAATAGTACACAATTAGTAGAATAGCCACGTATGGATTGCTGCAAAGAGGAAATCCACTAGCAAAAGCAAAGGCAGAAGAAGAGACAATTTGCATACCATTTCCATATACTAATTTATATGCAAAGAGGCTCATTTAAAAAGAATGACTGAAATTTAGATATAAATTCTAAGGGTTGGATCCAGACTTAGCCACATAGTAGAACCATTGAAATCAGAGGGCCTTTTCAGTGGTGGCATCCCACCTCCTGGCACCTATATTGTGGTCTTTTCAGCACCCAGTGAATATCTTTTTATTTTCTCAGACTGATGGAGCGCCTCTCCCGACATGAACCTACCCGTAAACTGCGCTCAACATCTAAGGTCCTCTTCCGAGTGCCTACTACGAGGGAAGCTCGGAGGATGGCTGTAATGATTGTGTGCTGATTGGTTTAATTGACTTGAGTGAGTGTTCCAGTGACTTGTATAAATGCATTCACCTGACACAAGAGAGGCAGTTTTTGTATGTATCGTGACTCACTTAAAATAAAGGTTATTCTTCGTATGCTAGCTGCAGGAAGTTCTTCAGATATATGAAACCATAAATACTACATGGTGTCAGAAGTAATCAAATGGATCAGCTAAAGCCTCCAGAAAAGCTTTTGTTTGAAGGTAATGTGGCTGAAAAGTGGATAAAGTGGAAGCAAGCATTTGAACTGTATTGTACAACAAGTGGAGCTAATAAGGAAAGCGAGAAGCTTCAAGCTGCTTTATTTTTGCATGTAATAGGTGAAGAAGCAAGAGAAGTATACAATACCTTCCATTTTGATGATGAAACTGATAGGCACAAGATACAAATTTTGCTGAGTAAGTTTGAATTATATTGTGCTCCTAAAAGAAATGTTACATATGAGAGACACATTTTCCCCCCCCAAGGGTTCAAAATGAGGAAGAACCTATTGATTCCTATGTGACTGAATTGAAGCTATTGGCACAGTCATGTGAATTCAGTCAGCTGTGTGACTCTTTAATTAAAGACAGAATTGTTTGCGGAATAAGATCAGATAATCTCAGAGCAAGGCTATTGAGAGAAGCTGATTTGACTTTGGAAAAAGCTGTGGATATTTGCAGAGCAGAAGAAGTGACTATGAAGCAATTAAAAGGACTGGGATTAACCAAAAAACAAGTGGATATTTTGAAAAACAAATATAGTGTTCAAAGGAACACTCAGCTGCATGAAGAGCCCATTGTGAAACCTGTTTCAAGTTTTCATCTGATAAAGGGGAAGAAGAATGGACTGTGGATATTAAAATAAAGAATAAAGATGTAAAGTTTAAGATTGATACTGGGGCACAGGCTAATGTTATGTCCTTAAAAACTTATAAGAAATTCCAGAATGAATGTTTACAGAAATCAAACATGAGATTAGTTACCTATTCAGGTACAAGATTGGAAGTATTTGGGAAGTGTGTTGTGAAATGTACATATAAAAGGAAAGAATTTGAGTTAGAATTCCAAGTAGAAGATTTTGAAGCACAATCAATTTTGAGTTTAAAAGCAGTTATTGAATTAGATTTAGTGAAAAGAGTAAATTTGTTAGAAGGAGAGGAATAGAAATATCTAAACAATATGAAGATGTGTTTCATGGATTAGGATGTTTGCCAGGTCAGTATGTAATTAAAATGGATCCACAGGTAACACCAGTGGTGCACGCTTCTCACAAAATGCCAGTTATGCTAAGAGCAAAGGTGGATAAAGAACTTAGAAGAATGGAGCAAATGGGTGTAATTGTTAAAATAGAAGAACCTACTGAATGGGTAAATTCAATAGTAATTGTGGACAAACCTGGTAAAGATCAAATAAGAATTTGTTTGGATCCAAGGGATATGAATAAAGCAATCTGGAGAGAGTACTTTCAATTACCAACAGTAGATGAAATTACTAATGAGTTGTCATGTGTAAAAGTGTTTTCTATGTTGGATGCTAGTAATGGATTCTGGCAGATCAAATTGGATGAAAAGAGTTCCAGACTATGTACTTTTAATACACCTTTTGGCTGACACAGATTTACCAGAATGCCTTTTGGTGTCTCATCTGCTCCTGAAATATATCAAAGAGCCATTCAACAAGTGTTTGAAGGGTTAGAAGGAGTTGTGTGTTACATTGATGACATTTTAATATGGGGAAAGACACAACAAGAACATGATGAAAGAGTTAGACAAGTTCTAGAAAGATGTAGATGAAAGAATTTGAAATTGAACAAAGATAAATGTAAATTTTCTATGAGTGAAATAAAATATTTGGGACATATTTTGACTATAGAAGGAATAAAACCTGATAGAGGTAAAATTGAAGCTATTAATGTAATGCCAAGTCCTCAAAGTAAAGAGGAGTCAGAGATTTTTAGGCATGGTCAATTATTTGGCTAAATTCATTCCAAATCTTGCTACATTGACAACTAATTTGAGACAACTTCTAACTCAGGAGGTAGAGTCTGAATGGACCCAGAGTCATGAAGAAGCATATAGTGAATTAAAACAGATATTAACAAAAGCTCCTGTGTTAAGATATTATAGTGTTAATGAACCTGTGGTTGTATCAGTAGATGCTAGTGGTACAGGATTGGGAGCAGTTTTGCTGCAAGGAGGTTTACCAGTGGCATATGCTTCTAACGCAATGAATGAGTGTCAGCAATCATATGCACAAATAGAAAAAGAAATGTTGGCTATTGTATTTGGGTGTACTAGATTCTATCAATGTATATATGGTAAAGAAATTACTGTTGAAACTGATCATAAACCACTGGAAGTTAGTTTTAAAAAAATCATTGTATGCTGCTCCTCTAAGAATTCAGACGTGGTTGTTAACATTACAGAAATACCATTTGAATGTAAAATATAAACCTGGTAAAGAGTTGAAAATAGCTGATGCATTATCAAGAGCTTATATGACATCAGGAGAAAATTTTAACACTGAAGAAGCTGAAGTGGCTGTAAATCTGCTAATGTCTTGTTTACCTATTTCTGACTCAAAATATAAGGAATTTAAATTAATAACATCAGAAGATAATATTCTGCAAAAATTAAAAGCAGTTATTTTGTCGGGGTGGCCAGAAAGGAAAGCACAAGTATCTGAAGGACTTAAGTTGTATTGGAATTATAGAGAGGAATTAAGTGTGTATGATGGATTATTATTTAAAAATGATAGTCTGATAGTGCCTCAAAAGTTAAGGAACAAAATGTTGCAATTAATTCATGAAAGTCATTTGGGAATTGAATTATGTAAAAGAAGAGCTCAAGATGTGATGTTTTGGCCAGGTATGTGCATGCAAATAGAAGGGTTAATACAATCTTGTAAGATATGTCAAACTTTTAGAAATAATAATCAAAAGGAACCGATGTTGCCTCATGAAATACCAGAAAGACCCTGGCAGAACCTGGGAGTAGATTTATTTGAGTTTCATGGGAAAGAATATCTTTTGATAGTAGATTATTATTCAAAATTTGTGGAAATTTGTGCATTGGAAATGTTAACCAGGAAATGTGTGGTTGTGCATTGTAAATCTGTATTTGCTAGACATGGCATACTCAAAACTGTAATAACTGATAATGGTCCTCAATTTAACTCTAAGGAATTCAGAATGTTTGCAAAAGAATGGAATTTTGTGCATGTCACTTCTAGTCCATATTGTGCAAGATCAAACGGAATAACTGAAAGAACTATTCAAACAGTCAAAAAGATCTTAAAGAAGAGTAGCTTGGATAATACATACATACATATATATATATGTATGATAATCAGTCCCCAGCACAGCTACTAATGGAAGAAGGTTGAGAACAAGATTACCTGTAGCAAAGACATTGCTGCAACCAGAAGGTATTTCACATAGTAGGGTGCAAGAACAGTTTAAAAAAAGACAGAAAAAGCAGAAATTTTATTATGATCATGGGGCTAAGCTATTGCCACCACTGGATGTGGGAGAAAGAGTTACTATTCAGAAAGAAGGAATAAGGCAACTGGCAAAAGTAATTGAGCTTCATCAAAATCCTAGATCATATGTGGTGGAAACGCAGGATGAAAGGTTATATAGGAGAAATAGAAAGGACTTACAAACATCTGGGGAAAGGATGAGTGAGGAAAGTCATGATAGGGAGAGGGAGAAAGAAGGTGGTGGAAGTGTAAATATGGTGGAACAGAATGAAGAAAAATGATGGAGCTGGAGGAGAAACCAGTAATCACATCTAGAGGAAGAATTGTGAGAAAACCGCTAAGATTTGGGTATGAAAATAGAAAAAAATGGAGAAAAGGAAAGATGTAATTATTGTGTGCTGATTGGTTTAATTGACTTGAGTGAGTTTTTCAGTGATTTGAATAAATGCATTCACCTGACATGGGAGAGGCAGTTTTTGTATGTATCGTGACTCACTTAAAATAAAGGTTATTCTTCGTATGCTGGCTGGAGGAAGTTCTTCAGATATATGAAACCATAAATACTACAAGGGAGAGGGTCTTTTCAGTAGTGGCCCCCCAATTATGGAATGATCTCCCTGATGAGGCTCGCCTGGCACCAACATTGTTATCTTTTCAGCACCAGGTCAAGACTTTTCTCTTCCCCCAGGCATTTAACAGCATTTGTATGCTAAGTTTGTTTGTTTTTAATGGACCCCAGAAATGTTGTTGTTTAACTGGATACTGTTGTTTTTATATTTTTGATGGTTTTGAATTTTGTATACCTTTTTTTTGGCTGTGGGGCGGTAAATTAATTTAATAAATAAATAAATGAATTCATAATTTTTTAACCCTTCTATTTTAAAGAATTGTATTAGTGGATTTTAAATCTTTTTACTCCTGCTGGCTTTTGAATTTATTGCTAGTTTGGTTTTATTCTGTTTTAGCTGAAGGTGTTGATATTACGTTTTACGACGTTATTGTATTTTATGGCTTTAAAGTTTGTTTGGTGAACTGCCCAGAGAGTTGGCTACTGGTGCATAGAACTGTAACAAACAAACAGAGAGAGCCTGAGTGTTGATAATCTGCAGACTTTCAATTAATTCCCTTCCAGGGCTCTTTGGCAACTCAAAGTAAATAGTAACAAATGATGAACATGACTGTTTGTGGTGCAGGGTAAGAGACACGATTCAGATTGGATCCAGATTTACTTGTACTTAGGTCCTTGAAATCAATGAGACGAATTAGTAGAGATTTAGCTGAAGCCCCATTCAATTCAATGGGAAGGGGAGACATGATAGCACTCTTCAAATACTTGAAAGGTTGTCACACCGAGGAGGGCCACAATCTCTCCTCGATCCTCCCAGAGTGCAGGACACGGAATAACGGGCTCAAGTTACAGGAAGCCAGATTCTGGCTGGACATCAGAAAAAATTCCTGACTGTTAGAGCAGAACGACAATGGAACCATTTACCTAGGGAGGTTGTGGGCTCTCCCACCCTAGAGGCCTTCAAGAGGCAGCTGGACAGCTCCCTGTCAGGGATGCTTTAAGGTGGATTCCTGCATTGAGCAGGGGGTTGGACTCGATGGCCTCATAGGCCCCTTCCAACTCTGCTATTCTATGAAGTTAGTCTGCAACTAACTTCATCTGGATCCAATCCATCTTCTTTATACTTATGCTCAAATTATCGGGGAAAGGCAGAGAAGCTCTTAACGAAATGTATTCCTTTCCAACTTACGTTGCCCCCTGCAGCATTTAGATCATTAGCAGAGGTGGCCGTTTGCTAATGAATTAACTAATTAATGAATTTATTTATTTATTACAGTTATATACCGCCCCATAACCGAAGCTCTCTGGGCAGTTTACAAAAGTTAAAAACAGTGCCTGGGAGAAGAGAAAAGTCTTGACTTGGTGCCAAAAAGATAACAATGTTGGCGCCCAGAGTAACTCTCAATCCAACTTACCTCACCTTTTAGGATTTGTTTGGAAGCTGTCTGGGATGGTTTTAAGAATAGTGAAAATTCCATCTACCATCTTGAAACAAACCAGTTTCCAAGCATCCCCCCCATTTCCAAGAGTTACAGCTTCAATATTATTTGATTGATTTCAACCAAACTTGGCATGATGGTTCAGGGCTCCAGTGAGCAAATTTTCTCCGTACATTTTAACCATACAATTACCTATAATCATAAAAGAGGATGTGTCCCTGTCCGTCCATTTGTTTTTCCGTCACTGATGTAGTTCCAAGACTGTGAAAGCTACACACTTGAAATGTGGCATGTATATTAAGGGGACCCTAGGAATGCACACTTCAGGGTTACTTTGGTTTTTTAAAACACACACACACATTAATTTTCATTAATTTAAGTGTGTCCATGTGGTTGAAGCCTGCAGTTAGATTTTCAGCCACCAGGGGCAGGCTTTACTAACTTAGCACATAGCTTTTCACTCCATACAGTTTGAAGTCATAACTATGTGTCAACTCTGCCAACTGAGCTTGAAGGCTTTAGGGTATTAACGTAAGGGCTATCCTCACCCATGCGAAGCCGCGTCTGTTCTCCAGTGTCTAAATATAATAAATTACTACAAAATTAATTGCCTCTAGGGATGACTAACTTTGGATTCAACACCATGAATGTACCTAATCCCTTTTTAAAGCTGTCCAAGTTGGCCGTGGCTACATCTTCTGGCAGCAAATTGCATAGATTAACTATGCAATGTGTAGAGAGATACTTTGATTTGTGCTAACTCTCCCACTACTCAATTTCATTGGATGATCCCCGGTTCTAGTATTATGAGAGGGGTGAGACAGGGAACTCTCTCTCTCCATTTTCTCCACATCATACATAAGTGTATACATTTAGTCACGATTGGCTTAAGTCCCTTTGATTTAAGAGTGTCTCCTCTAAGCATGTTTAAATCTGGATCAAGCTCTATATTAACAACATATCACTGCAGAATGATTAAGTTCCAAACCCAGTGATTCTTGGAAAGTCACCATCCTGTCTCTTGCTTTTTGTGCCAAATGGACAAATCTCCTTTTGTTTTCCTCCCGGAGTTTTGTAACGATTGTTATCCTTTCGAGAACCTTTTGTAATAACACCACCCCAAACCTAAATGAAGACGTCACCAAAGCAGTTGCCTTTGGACATGAAAACTGCGCTGTATACATGGTGATCAAGCCAAAGTAAAAGCGTGCAAGTGAAAACTTCATGATACTTGGGGACTCTCTTTTATGGATTAGGCAATGGGGGGAGGCTGGGGGAAAATCCATTTGGATTTAGTTCAGATGGGAGTGAAACCAGTGGGATCAGGTGGACTGAAAATGTGGAGAGCTTGAGGACTTGGAGTCCCTTACAAGAGAGCCATGAAGGCTGCTCATCCAAAAGTTGTCACCACCAGCAGCCATTCCAGCAGGCTGAACAGGAGATGAGAGGCAAAGCATTGTGGGTCCCTGGTCAAAAGCAGGTTGGCCACCATGTGAACAGAGTGCTGGACTAGATGGATCCTTGGTCTGATCCAGCAGGGCTCTTCCTCTCTTCTTATGACAAGGCTATCATTTGCTACTAGTTCTGATGGCTCTATGCTACCCCCAGGATCAGAGGCAGTAAGCCTATATGCACCAGTTGCTGGGGAACATGGGCAGGAGGGTGTTGTTGCATCATGTCCTGCTTATGGGTCACTGGTCAAGAGCTGGTTGGCCACCATGTGAACAGAATGCTGGACTAGATGGACCCTTGGGCCACAGCTAGACCTAAGATTTATCCTGGGATCATCCAGGGTTCACCCCTGCCTGAGCACTGGATCCCCTGTGTGTCACCTAGATGAACAGGTTTGACCCCTGGACGATCCAGGGATAAACCTTAGGTCTAGCTATGCCCTTGGTCTGATCCATCATGGCTCTTCTTATGTTCTTATGACAAGGCTATCATTTGCTGCTAGTCCTGATGGCCCTATGCTACCTCCAGGATCAGAAGCAGTAAGCCTATATGCACCAGTTGCTGGGGAACATGGGCAGGAGCATGCTGTTGCATGGAAAATTGGTCGGATCCATCAGGGCTCTTCCTACATTCTTATTATTGCTATTCCATCATTAGACCAAACTCTCCCCACCCACCGCCCTTCTTCTTCACCCAATCTCCTTTTCTTTTTATGATGTGCCTATTCAGATGGTAAGCCTGCAGCCGGGACTGTCTTGTTTGAATGATTGCATGTAAGCTGCTCAGCCTTTTTGGCTGAGGAGCAGGGGGGGAAATGCTTTAAATAGAGTAAGCACTATTAAACACAATGGGACTCACTTGTCAGTAAACATGCCTAGGATTGCATTGCCAGCATTATGGGATAATAATAATAAAGTGAAACTCTGGTGTCCAGTGATAAAATTTCATCATGGTCTAGAATAGGGCTGGATCGAGTCATCTTGCTGCTTGAGGCCAAGGGCAAGATGGCGCCTTCCTTTCCACATACAGGATTGGTAGTGGATGCTTACTAAAGAATTGGCAATGGGGCATCATCCTCTACTACACCGGAGAGCAAGAGGCTAGTTTAGGGGTGCAGGGGAGGCTTCTTAGTACACACAACAGCTCTGTCCCCCAGCAGAAGGGGATGGTTGGGAGGTCACAGGGGGAATTGCCAAGGGGTCTTTGCCACTGCTTCTTGCACTACAACCCCCAGCACCTGCCGACCTGGGCATCTGCTTCACTTTGCCTAGCGGCAGGGCTGGCCCCCATCCAGAATGTGATTCAGTCACCTGATTGGGGCCCTGGACAGTTACTGTAAAAATAAACTATTGCAAATCAACAATGATAAAACCAACGTTGTAGTGTTCTCCAGGAAGAGGATAAAGCACAAATGGCAAATAAATGGTCACAAAATGGAACAGGTGGCTACCTATCCAGTAGGTACTTAGGAATAATATTCCACTCATTAGGAACATGGAGGGTACAATCAAAAAATACTATTGCAAATGTGCAGAGAAGTATAAAGGCACTCCTCTCATAGAATCATAGAATAGTAGAGTTGGAAGGGTCCTATAAGGCCATCAAGTCCAACCCCCTGCTCAATGCAGGAATCCGCCTTAAAGAATCCCTGACAGATGGCTGTCCAGCTGCCTCTTGAATGCCCCTAGTGTGGGAGAGACCACAACCTCCCCAGGTAACTGGTTCCATTGTTGTCCTGCTCTAACAGTCAGGAAGTTTTCCCCGATGTCCAGCCAGAATCTGGCTTCCTGTAACTTGAGCCCATTATTCCGTGTCCTCCACTCTGGGATGATCGAGAAGAGATCCTGGCCCTCCTCTGTGTGACAACCTTTTAAGTATTTGAAGAGTGCTATCGTGTCTCCCCTCAATCTTCTCTTCTTCAGGCTAAACATGCCCAGCTGTTCCAGTCTCTCCTCATGGGGCTTTGTTTCCAGACCCCTGATCAACCTGGTTGCCCTCTTCCTTCTTTTACAGCACCCCCTTCTGTTATCCAGGTTTTTGTTTCCAAGTTTTAGCCCAGATGTTGTATGGCTCAGAAGTATGTGTATATGAAAACCTTGTCCCACTAGTGGCTAAATTTTTGAGAGCAGTATTTGGTATTCCAAGCTGTGTTCCCAATGCAATTATATGGCTAGAGGCAGGTCAAATTTTCAATAGAGGCCCGCATATGGCTGTGTAAATTCCATTTCTGGTTAAAAATAATGTTTGCGCCTGTCAGACTGGCTCCACTTACATTAACTGACTCCTTCCAATCAAAGTGGAAAAACTAAATATGAAATTATGAACTTTAGGTTTTTCTACAAGGAAGATAGATGCTTTTGAACTGTGGTGTTGGAGGAAAATTCTGAGAGTGCCTTGGACTGCAAGAAGATCAAACCAGTCCATACGCCAGGAAATAAAGCCAGACTGCTCACTTGAGGGAATGGTATTAAAGGCAAAACTGAAGTACTTTGGCCACATAATGAGAAGACAGGATACCCTGGAGAAGAGGCTGATGCTAGGGAAAGTGGAAGGCAAAAGGAAGAGGGGCCGACCAAGGGCAAGATGGATGGATGATATTCTGGAGGTGACAGACTTGACCTTGGGGGAGCTGGTGGTGGCGACAGCCGACAGAAAGCTCTGGCCCATGAAGTCACGAAGAGTCGGAAGCGACTGAACAAATAAACAACAACAAATCCTTTTATGCCAAAGCAAAAATAGGTATCTCCCAGTGAATTCGAGGTACTGAATTTCAAAATCATTTAAGCCAAGCAGCTCTATACCCTGTTTTTAGAGATAATAGAGGGTCATTTGCACCTGCTAACTATTTGATAAATTTGACCATCCCCAAACTCAGAAAGGCATTTCTGTTAGCTAAATTTAATGTTTTGCCATCCGCACTGTTGGAAGTTAGATTCAAAAAGATCCTTTACAGTAAGTGGATTTACCCATGTGAGATGGGAGAAGTAGAGACAGTGGGTCACGTCCCACTTCACTGTAACTTCTTTCAAGACCTCAGATCCTCTCTTATAACCCCACTCGTACAAAAAATTCCAGGTACACCAGATGAATTCTACCCAGAGTATCTCTTGTCAGACCTGAACTTTCAGGTCACAGCTAAAGTGGCTAGATTTTTCACAGCAGCCATAATCTGTCGTAGAGAGGTGATAAATAAACATTGTTGAACGTTCTACCGATGGGTTTTCTCATGTTTTCTTCTATTGGTGCTTGTATATTTTGACTTTTCATCTCTCAATTTTAACTCTATTTTACTGTTGTTGCTTTTTAACTGTATTTTATTGTTCATTTGTTCTGACATGCTGGTTATTTACCGTAATAAACTTGATTGATTGAGCCAAGTGATCCAGTTTTGAGTTGAAAAGGACTCGCTTAGGGCTTTCAGCAAATGCATTCCACCGTGCCAGAATGCAGCTATCTTAATGTGCCTTATAACTGAAGATACCGTGTCTGCGGTGAAAAAGCCACAGCATATATTCTGTACTATCTGTTTCACAGTTCCATTTGTTAGACCGCCAATTCTAGCCTGATCTCCTCAGTTAAAGAAGTGTGGCAATGCAAAGTGGAATTTCCACATTTACAAACAGAACATCTGAACCATGGCTACATTTGGTTTGGCTCTTGGAAGTAGCCAACAAATATTTTTTGATGTAAAAGTAGTTGATGGTAAGTCAGATATATAACTTCTTCTTAACTGGTGCCTCTAAATGCTTTGTTTTACTAAGTTTTATTAAGTTTTCCCCTCCCCACAAAGCATAGCTACAATCTTTCACTTTGCAATTGTACTCTTTCTTCTATAGTCTACTGCTGAAACAAATAAACTGAGCCAAAGCTTTCAACAACACAAAAATCTAATTATATCAGTTTTTCCCAGCCTGGAGCCCTCCAGATATTTTGGACTTCGACTCCCATCAACCCCAGCCAGCACGGCCAATGGTCAGGAACACTGGGGACTTTAATCCAATGCATCTGGAGGGTACCAGATTGGAAAGATTTAACCGTATCTACAAATCTATTATTTCCCCCCATGCTGAGATAGAAGCATGTATATCTGACCTCCTAGAAGCCTCGTGCTGATTGATCTACTGTGCAATAAAAGAGGAGTAGTCAGGTTCTTCCTTAAGAAATGTTACATTTTCAAAGAAACTAGAAAGAAATTGGGAACACAGCTTCTTCAGTTGTCATGCTTTCATGCGTAAGGACTTAAGAAGTTCCCTGCTGGATCAGACCGAGGGTCCATCTAGTCCAGCACTCTGTTCACACAGTGGCCCACCAGCTGTTGACTATGGACCCACAAGCAGGACATGGGTGCAACAGCACACACACACCCATGTTCCCCAAACAACGAGTATATACAGGCTTATTGCCTCTGATATTGGAGGTTGTACTTAGCCATCATGACTAGAAGCCACTGATAGCCTTCTCCTCCAGGAATTTATCCAACCCCCTTTTAAAGCCATTCAAATTGGTGGCTGTCCCCCCATCTTATGGTAGTGAATTCCAGAGTGTAACTATGCACTATGTGAAGAAGTTCTTCCTTTTATCTCTCCTGAATCTCCCACCAATCGGCTTCATGGTCCCTGACAGATACCACCCCCTCCAAGGACTGTAGCTTTTGGAAGAAGAAAAAAGCCCCCACTCTACTCCTGTATTATAACTACACACCCTAGTTTTGGGCATCCCAAAGGCATCTAATTGACCCTTGTGGGAGACGGAATACTGGACTAAATGGACCATTGGTCTGATCCAACAGGACCCTTCTTGTGTCCCATTTAATTGATGCCCCGCCCTTTAACAGGTTCCTAGGGAGCTTTACTAAAAGTTAATGTTAGCAATAAAACACACTAGAACAAAAGCATTTCAAACACTACAGCAGTTTGATGTACTATGGACACTGGCAGCTTGGGACCATCTGTAGCAAGAGCAAGGGACTCTCGCTAGCACCTCACCTACATTCCAAGGGACTGAGATACTTATCGGGGGTGGGGGGAAAGTGTTGCCAAAGGCAAAGGTTATATGTCAGCAAGATCCAGCTGGAGTTTGGCATAACTAAGACCAGATCTACACCAAGCAGGATAGGACACTTTGAAAACAGTTTGAAAACTGTGCCCTGGGCCCTGACAGTTGTTGCTACTGTTATAAACTTTTTTTAAAAGCAGTAGTGCAGTTCCGGTCCATTATGTCTCATTGACCATTTCAATGGGCGAGTTAAGTACACCATAAAAAAAATGCATTGTGGCTTGATTGTATCAAAGAAGGACAAATATTTGGACAGTTCTATCCCTAAATCAAAAAAACTAAATTTAAAAACTAAATTAAAAGCAGGGCGCAGTCCCTTCACACAAAAATCCACCACGTGTTACTCCTTCCCCCAAAGTTTTCTTTATTTCAGCAGTGGAATTTAGGGCTGAGTGAGTGTGTGTGTGTGTAACGGAGAGTCATTTTGGTATTGCTCTTACCAAACAAATTGGGGATCTGCTGAAGATCACCAGAGATCTGCCAGTCGATATCAGTTGACCTCTGACCCCCTCAACATGTTGTAAACCACCCAGATTTGTTTTGAGCAACACGCTGGAAAACTGCTGCATTTGTGCTGGACTTGCTGCATAAAGAAAACAGCTCTTTGTCATTTATAAACCACCCCATTAGTTGGGACGTGAGGGCTTTTCTAAAAGCCATAAGCTTGATAACGGCTAGAGCCATATTGAGCCACTAAAAGGCAACAGACTAGAGCAGTGGTTCCCAAAGTGGGCGGTACCGCCCCCTTGGGGGTGGTGGGATTGCATAGGGGGGGCGCTAAGAGGCAAGGGGGCGGCAGGGGGGCGCTCGAGGTGGTCTTTTCTCTACCAGAACTTTTGGTTACAGAAGGAAATTTCTGATCGCTCTCCTGCACTATGGAGAGTGATTCAGAAGCTCCTGGTTGCATTTCCAACGTCATATTTGGTGGGATGTGGTTTTAGCGTGGTCTGCCTACTTCTCTCCAAGCAAAGAAATCGACTCCAGATTACTAAACGTGGTGATTTAAGACTCGTGTTAAGTGACTTTAAACCAGACATTGGGAAACTGGTATCCCTTCATCAAGCCCATCCACCACATTAAGAATTTACAGAATAGTGAGGTACTCTACCCTAGTTACTAAATGTGATATCTAATATTCTTGCTAAATGACTATCAGACTTTGAAAAGATGATATCACTGGATCAAGTTCATCAATTATGTTTAATTGAACAAACTAAAAAAATGTAATTGGATTTTGAATAAATATTCAATTAATTGTTACTGTTTTGAATTTCATTGTTATTATGTTCCTTTGTGGGTCGTTGAAAACCGCTATTCTGAATAATGATTTTTATAGTGCAGGGTAGGGGGTGCTGGGCATGATTTTGTGGAACCAAGGGGGCGGTGACCTGAAAAAGTTTGGGAACCACTGGACTAGAGTGTGAAGTGGCTATGACAATTCAAAAATAACTCTCTACACTTCATGTTTATGTATATTTCATTAGACCACTGAAGAAACCGTACATGGTTGAAATACGTTTAGTTTTTTCATTGTTTTTTGGTTCTTTATTATCTCTTTTGATGTTTTAATGTTATTATTATTATTTATTTATTTATTTATTTATTTATTTATTTATATAGCACCATCAGTGTATATGGTGCTGTACAGAGTAAAACAATAAAATAGCAAAACCCTGCCACATAGGCTTACATTCTAATGGAATCATAATAAAACAATAAGAAGGGGAAGAGAATGCACCAAACAGGCACAGGGGAGAGTAAAACTAACAGTATAAAAGTCAGATCAAAATCAAGTTTTAAAAGCTTTAGAAAAAAGAAAAGTTTTTAGCTGAGCTTTAAAAGCTGCAATTGAACTTGTAGTTCGCAAATGTTCTGGAAGAGCGTTCCAGGCGTAAGGGGCAGCAGAAGAGAATGGACGAAGCCGAGCAAGGGAAGTAGAGACCCTTGGGCGGGCGAGAAACGTGGCATCAGAGGAGCGAAGAGCACGAGCGGGGCAATAGTGTGAGATGAGAGAGGAAAGATAGGAAGGTGCTAGACTGTAATGTAATACCATATAGTCTTTATATATACTTGAACTATACAGAGTAGCTATCCTGCTCAGTATATTAAAAGTTTTTTTAAATACTTCAGTCACTTTCATATTACATGTGATTACTGACAGTGATACGGTCACCAATATACCCACCCACCCCTTTCTCCCATCTCATCGTCTTTACTGCAAGGGGTCAGGATAAGTTTTTCTCTCTACTAATTTATTAATATTACACACAATAAAGCAAATTCAACGTCGCCATGATGGCGACGGCCATCATGGTAACATGTCGTTTGGTATTTATTGGTTATGCATCAGTGGCTGCTGTACTGCTCAGTTTGATCAGATAGTTCCTTAAAACAACACTGGTACATACCTCTCTCTTTCTCCCTCTCTCTCCACAGTTTCACATGAACCCGGAGGGGAAATAAGCGATAGTCGCTTATTTTTCCTCTTGCCACATTTGCCGGTCAAGGGAGGTTAGAATAATCACCCCCCATTACCTCCAGCAGTGTGGCAAATAAATTACCATGGCTTATTTCCCCCTCTGTGATCGTGGGAGCTGGAGGGGGGGCTCCTCTCTGTGTGTATGTGCTTAAAACTTTAAATGTGAAAATGACATAGCTACAAATCTGCTAGCCTGCCTGCCTCGTATTATGCAAACCTAATTATCCCATTTTTAAAATCCATACTCTGCTCCTGCCTGCAAAATGCACAGCTCAGAATCTTTGCAACAGCTGGCTTCTTTGCAGGGTCTTTAGAGGTCAAATGCCTTTAAATACCCTGTAATCTCCAATCATTAATTGGAGATAACAGGCAAAAGAAGTTTATTTGGGTTGTGGGCTGGAGGTCCCCATTCCCTGCCATATGGCATCCTGTTGGTGAAGCTTTTGAGATCTTGGCTTATTCAGTAAGCGCCATGATTTCTTAATTTTTTCAGATTTCAGGATTTCGGTATGCATTAGCAAACTTCAGAGGTATAGCTATGTTCACCTATTGCAGCAAAAATAATGTATCTTGTCGTTGTTTATTCGTTCAGTCACTTCCGACTCTTTGTAACTTCATGGACCAGCCCACGCCAGAGCTTTCTGTCGGCCGTTGCCACCCCCAGCTCCCCCAAGGTTGAGTTCGTCACCTCCAGAATATCATCCATCCATCTTTTAAGACTATGTGTCTTACAAATGAACAAATTTAGGGCAGCCCTTCACAAAACCCTGAAGTCCTGGAATTGTGAGAGAACTTTGAGGGAACACTTCCAGGACTAACCTTACAGTAGTTGTTGAGGAGCAAAGAAACTTCAAAGGGAGATCAGAGTGAGAGATTGCTGAGTCAGAATTTATCAACAGTTCAATTCTATTGCTAGAGGCTTGAATCAGGATAAAGGATTATGATCATATGTCCATTGACTTAAGAACATCAGAAGAGCCATGATGGATCAGTCCAAGGGTCCATCTAGTCCAGCATTATGTTCACACAATGGCCAAATAAGCTACTGGGGGTGGGGACCTAGTGCCAGGAGGTTTCTGTTATCCACAGTGACTCTTTTATGAACGGCTTCTGTTAAAAATGTGATTGTCACTTTCAGTCCTTCTGATCTCATCATTTATTTCCCCCTCTCATATATACTGTATTTATATACCTGAAACTCTCAATTATGCTCCATGCATCTGATGAAGTGGGTTATAGGTATGATATATCAGCTTAGGTTGTTATATCAACTCCGCCCTTATCTGGACAGAGAGAGCCTAGCTACGCTTATCCATGCTCTAATAACCTCTTGCAATGCGTTATATTTAGGGCTGTCTTTGAAAATGGTCCAGAAACTTCAACTGGTCAAAAACAGGGTGGCAAGATTGTTAACGTGGAAGTTCACATTACTCCAGTACTTTTCCAGCTGCACTGTCAATATCCAGGCCTGATTGCGGGTATTAACATCCAAAGCCTTAAATGGTTGGGGCCAGGTTACCTGAAGGATCCTCCTCCCATATGTACCTAAACAACTTCAGGGATCCTTCTTCATGAGCCTCTGCTAAAGGAAATGAAGTGGGTGGCTACCAGATTGAGGGCCTTTTTTGCTGTGGCACCCCGGCTATGGAATGAGCTCCTTAGAGAGGTTTGCCTGGTACCTACATTGTACTTCTTTTGGAGCCAGGTAAAGACCTTCCCCCCCACCCCCCAGTATTTTAGCATCCTAGTCTTTTAGCTCTGCTCTTTTAAATCTGCATTTTATATCTTTGCATCTCTGCTTGGTTTTTTATTGTGCTTGTACTTTTATTCTGTGGTTTTAAGCTTCCATATTTTATATTTTACGCTTTACTTTGTGGTTTTAAATTTTGTGAACAGCCCAGAGAGCTTCGACTATTAGGCAGTATAGAAATAAATAAATAAACAAATAAATAAATGAAATAAATAGTTGACAAAAGTCTACATTGGTTAGTCTTCTAGGTGCCACAAGACTGTTTGTTATTAGCCAACGTGTTACATCTCATACAAAGCAGATGATGATGATGATGATGATGATGATGATGATGATGATAGCAATAGCAATCTATGAACTAAGCAAGTACAGCTAGATGTTATTGTTCCAGTACTAACTATGAATGCAGTAGATACCAGTGCGAGATAAGAGAGATAAGAATATTATTTATTATACCTCCCACTCTTCAGTTGATGGGAAATTCTGGGACCGTGTTAGTGAATTTGGTTTCCTTTGGATGAGAGAACACCAGAAA
This sequence comes from Elgaria multicarinata webbii, assembly GCF_023053635.1. Lineage (NCBI taxonomy): Eukaryota > Metazoa > Chordata > Lepidosauria > Squamata > Anguidae > Elgaria > Elgaria multicarinata. The sequence continues at coordinate 10,473,867 of NC_086185.1, forward strand.
TGTGCAGCGTCTTTGCAATATCAACAGATATACAGATGGAAGCAAAGAGGAACTTCTGCTGTGTGACAGATTCACCAAACCAGGGGCTGGCAGAAGTTTGATCAAAATCTCCTTGTTAGATCTCTGGGTGGTTTGCAGTAGATCACCAAGGATTTCTGACTCCCAATTGTCTAACAATGGCAATGACTTTAAAACCTAGGGGTGACCACATTACACCACTTTTAAAATTTCTCCACTGGCTGCCGATTAGTTTCCGGGCGAAATATAAAGTGTTGGTTATCACCTTTAAAGCCCTACATGGTTTGGGTCCAGGCTACCTGTGGGATTGCCTTCTCCCGTACAATCCGCCCCGCACACTCAGGTCCTCTGGGAAGAACTTCCTTCAGCCAGCCAAAACTAGGCTGACAGGTATTACCCAGAGGACCTTTTCTTCTGCTGCTCCTAGACTGTGGAATGGCCTGCAGGAGGAGATTCATCAACTTGACAGTCTTTTAGCATTTAAGAAAGCTACAAAGACTGATTTATTTTGGCAGGCCTATCCAGTGGAATTTTAGGATGCTTTTAGGATGTTTTTAATATGTTTTTAGGAAGTTTTAACAATGTATATTGTGTTTTGATTAATATTTTATATATTTTATACTTGCTGTTGTTCCCCACCTTGATCAGGATGGAGAGGCAGGTTAGAAATAAAATTATTCTAATTATTATTATTATTATTATTATTATTATTATTAAATATAATACATAATTTCTCAGAGAGAAAGACAGATCCTGATCCCCAACGTGCTTTACCTTATGCTAGTTTACAACCCTCTCTTTCCCTCTCTCCCTCAGTCTCCAAATTCAGAAACACTTCAAACTGCTGTTTCTGATCTCTCTGCTGGAGGGAAGTCAGTTTCCTTGAGCTCTGTGCGTAAAATACGAAGATTCCCAACTACCAGGATATGGTCCCTGAAACATTAGATCCCACTGATGAGGCATCAACGGACCATCCTAGGCTATTAGCCTGCTATCCACTTAGCAAAAGTGTGGTCACTCAGCAGCAAAGAGGTCAGGATGAAAATCCCCAACATGTGTTTTCACATTTCATTTGTCTATCCCTCCAATCGGAACGGACAGTTAATACTTGATTTAAGGAGTGTCTGCTCACTCCCTGATAAGAACCATCTCAGAGAAAACCAGAACAATCTGAAAGTGAGAACAATCTTTGTGAAAACCAGCTCATAACATGGCTTTTTGGCGAAGAACAGAAAAAATTCACCCTCAAGTGTACTTTGCCAATTGCATCACTTATTTCAATTATCATTTTACAGGAGAAACCGACAGTACAAGTTTGATCATGATGTAAGAAGAAACTGCAGAGATTATATATCACACACACACACACACACACACACACACACACACACTTGGCAAAATAGGGATATTATAAATATTCATATAATTTAATTTGGAGTTTTGGCTTCAAATTATTCCCCGCAAATCATTCTCAACCGTGAAGACTTTAAAATGCGGTATCACATCTTTGCTAACATAAATACGATTTGCTTGAATTTAAATAGACCAACCTACCTGGGAAGTCTCAGAGCTGCTGTAGCTTGGATGCTTCTTGTCACTTTCACACAAAGAGACGATCCTGGTGAAGTTTTGTGAACTAGATCAACACGATGGAACCGCCGCCGCTTTGATAGAAGTACTTCCTATTCCAGGCAAATTGCCTCCTGCTTTTAGAAAGAGAGAAATGTGTGTCTCCAGTCTATCGGAGGAGCTTGCCGAGGAAAAGTAAACGGAAACATCTGAGGTTCGAGCGAAAGAACACGGTTTTGCAATGACAGGACGCCAAGGGACGTGCTGCAAGTGGCTAGATCTGGTTAGGATCTCTGTCGCCCGTGCGCTCAGCTCATCTGCCTGGAGCTATAAAAAGCCCTGCCAGAGTCCCATCCCAGTTTCTTTGGCAAGGGAGGAGCTAGGGAAAGTTCTCATTGGTAAAAAAAAAAAGAGAGAAAGAAAGAGAAGGAAGGAAGAAAAGCAGAAAACTTCCCACTTTCACCACTATGAACAGATTGCTTAATTAAACAAGCCTTCCTTTCTACATTATGTTGCAACATGTCCACAGCGATGAGGGTGTGTTTGTCTTTCAAACATGTTTACCTTCACTTGCTGCTGCTAATAATGATGAAATCACAAGCATGGTCACCATTTTGCTATCTTCGAACACGGGGGCAGAATCTACATGGCTGCTTTAAAATAGTCTAGAATGTTAGTGACAAGTGTTGGAGCCCAGGGCCTCATCTTGATGGTGGCAGATTAGCACCGGAGCCCCGCCTCCTGTCACCCCTCTTCATTTCTTTTTAAAAACTTGGGGCGGGGGGGGGGGCATCTCCCTGTGCCGGAGCAGCACAGAGGCAGGGCAGTAGGCCCGCCCCTCCCTCCTGTCTGGGTAGATGGCGACCATTCAGGGTTCGCCATCTGCTCAGACACACCTCCGAAGCACCTCCGAAGCAAAGTGACAGAGGGCAAATGCTCATCTGAGCCTTGTTGAAATGAAAAAGTCCAGTTAAGTGACCAACTTTTTTAAAGCGGCGCTTCGGGGGGTTGCCCCCGGATGGCTTTGCAATGGCAGCTGCATCATGTAGATGACCTGCCGCCACTCTGAATCCACCCCGAGGCAAAATGTTCATCAAGACAAGCCCCAGGACAAGCCCTAGATCTGGCCAGGGTAAAATCCAACATAAGTCCCACTTAGAGTAGACCCATTGAAATGAATGGGACTTCAATTAGTCATGACTAAGTTAAATCCCATTCATTTCAATGGGTCTACTCTGTGTAGGACTTCCGCTGGATTTCCCCCAGAGATTGGTGATTCTGCAGAGATTTGTGCAGCTATCCTGGAAGTGGATTCAGACAGATAAACATAGCATGTCATTGTGTTGAAGCACATTTGTGTATGCCTATGTTCACCAGTTGTTGGGGAACATGGGTAGAGGGTATTGTTGCACTCATGTCTTGGTTGTGGGTGGCCTGTGGGCAGCTGTTTGGTTGCTGTGCGGACAGAATACTGGACTACATGGACCCCAAAGGGCTCTTCTTATGTTGCTAATAATAATGATAATGCAATCACAAAAATGGACACCATTTTGCTGCCTTAAGACAGAGATTTGTGATTCTGGAGGGAGATGGGCAACTCTCCTAGACATGAGCTCGTACAGATAAATAGGGTATGTCATTGTGTTGAGGCAGCCTTGTTGCTAAGGTCATGCGGATTCAAGTCAGTTTTTTGACCTCCCTGGGCGTAAGATATGTATTTCATCCATAACTTCCTTGTTCTAGAACAGCCTTCCCCCACCTGGTGCCTTCCAGAGGTTTTGGACTACAATTCCCAGCATTCCTGGTCATTGGCCATGCTGGCTGGGGTTGATGGGAGTTTAAGTCCAAAACATCTAACACACATTTGCTGAATTCCAAGACATTTGGATAGAATCCAATATAGGCCATACTTAGGGTAGATCCATTGACATGAATGGCGCTTACATTACTCATGACAGAGTTAAGTTCCATTCATTTCAATGGGTCTACTCTAAGTAGGACTTATGCTGGATTTTACCTTCTGTCTTCGAGGTAGAGGATGTGTTCACACACATACTATCACCCTTTTGAATAGGGGTGCACAACCTACAGCCTTTGAGCCCAATCTGGTCTGCATCTCAGTCCAGCTCATGCCACCTCCTAGGGTTCTTTCAAGGTGAAGAACTTAGGCTCCAACCTCCAACCCCTGAAGGCATCCATTTGGAGGGGCATCTCCACTTCAGGAACATCCTGGTGACCCTCCTCTCTGCTCCTATCTCCACCCTCAGATTGGAGATAGGAGCAGGAGTGGTGGGGAGGGGGCCACAGGATTCATCCATGCTGGAGACTTGCCTGCTGTGCTCTTTCCTATGTGGGCAAGTCCCAAAGCTTGAGCCCCCAACATCCTTGCTGCTTTACCGCCTTACTGCCAGGAAAGATGCAACCTCTTTTGTAAGTTACTGGAAGGCGGTTAATGTCTCAATTAGTCATTTCATGGGAATTTTGATCACACCTAGCCTTAACATCTCTATAGCCTGTACTGTGGTTTCCTGTGTGACCCCCTTTCCTTCCCCTTCTTTCTCTCGCCTCCACCATTGCTGGGACCATGTGTGTTTCCACTTATGAAACAGGCTGCACAAACTCCTTTTGAAAAGTCTACCCTGTACCTGCATTGTATATGCCAGAATATTAGTGAATAAGCTGTTTTCCTATCACTGAAGAAGAGTGTGGTCTCCTTTTATTGTCCTAAGATAGCCTGTGTGCATGTGGGATTGGTAAACACTCATTCTGCTTTGTCTTTTGCTTTTCTTCTGCTAATTGCCTTTCTAGCAGGATACCTACAAAACAATCCCATCACTTACAGCATGAAGAAATAAGGAATCAAAAGGCCCTCTGATCTCGTCCAGCCCCCACCCCAAGACAGGTTATTTATTTATTATTTATTCGCAATACTTGTATACCATATTTCTTCGATTCTAAGACACACTTTCCCCCCATATAAACATCTCTAAAAACGGGGTGCGTCTTAGAATCGTGGGTGCGATTATTATTCTTAGAATCAAAGCTTTTTTTTCTGTTGGTGGTACTGAAATTAGTGTGCGTCGTACAATCGATGGCGTCTTACAATCGAAGAAATACGGTACCACTAAATATAATAAGATTTCTAAGTGGTTCTGCACCTCTGCTTTAGAAAATAACAATTGGCCATGATACTCCACCTGCCCCTGTTTTCCGGGGATGATGCTTCTTTTTGAGCACCTGACCCATATAAATCACTGGCCCTGGACGGTTGTCCGAGCTCAGCCGCTCTCAGAACTGGAGAAGGCAGCCAAGAGCCAAAGAACAATCGGAACCACACCAGAGCCCAGAAGGCTGCCTTGCCCTGGCAAACTCTGAACACAAACAGGAAACCTTTTTATAGCTTTTCCTGCACAGGAGGCCACAGTAGTCTGCCAGGATGGATGGAGTCAATCAAGAGACTCCAGGCTGCAGCTATGCACAGAGCTGGACATTTCTGTTTCAAGCTCTGATGCGTAGCTAAGTTGTTCTGTCTTCTGGGGTTGCCTCCTATGTGTGACGTGCTAGAGTCGCCACCATTCTTCAGGATCCGGTCCCCTCTCCAGACATTCTAGGACAGAGATACAGAATATGCAGCCCTCATGAGGACGTTGAATTGCCACCTCCATCAGCACCCACCATTCCTTATGCTGATGGTTAGAGCTCATGGGAGGTGCAGTCCATCAACGTATGGAGGGCCACATGTTCCTCGCCCATGTTCTAGAAGTTAAATCTAGAACATGGGGTACACCGAGGCCATTTCTACACCTGCTTTCCCTCCCGAGATCGTCCTGGGATCAACCCCGTGCATGCAAATGCACAGTCCTTTTCCAGCTTCATTGGCTGCCAGTCCAGGTCCGGGCCCGATTCAAAGTGCTGGTATTAACATTTAAAGTAGGGGTGTGCACGGACCCCCCGCTCTGCCCCGTGGGCCAATCCGAAAATTCCGGGTCGGCCCACTCCGCTCCGCGCCGCCCATATTCCCTCCTCTTTGCCGCGGAGCTCCGGCTCTGAATCGGAGCTCCGCAGTGGAGGGGAGTGGCGCCAGGTAAGGCCGGGAGAGGAGGGCGGGAGGTTTACCGGGCGGTGACGGCGGCAGAGCCCGGTAAGGGACCAAGGGAGAGGGGGGCCTTACCTGCCTCCGTCCGTGGTCCGTCAGGGTCTTCAATTGAGCCCGCGGTTCAACCAGGAAGTCTGGGCAGCGGCCCAGACTTCCCGGTTGAACCGCGGGCTCAATTGAAGACGCCGACGGACCGCAGACGGAGGCAGGTAAGGGAGAGGAGGGGGGGTTTACCGGGCCCTGCCGCCGTCGCCGCATGGGCGACAGCAACAGTGGCAGGGCCTGGTAAACCCCACTTACCTTTCCGGCGGAGCTCTGGATCGAGGCGAAGGATCCGCCTTCACCTCGATCCTCTTCGCCACGCTCCGCCAGCCCCCCAATCCTCTTCGCCTCCACTTTAAGGGCAGGCAAAGCCCCCCGCTCCGCTTCTAATTCGCCGGTCCGATTAGAAGCGGAGCACATCCCTAATTTAAAGCCCTAAACGGCTTGGGGCCAGGCTATCTGAAGGCTATCTGAAGGCTATCTTAGGGCCAGGCTCCTCCCATATGTACCTGCCCGGACCCTAAGGTCATCCTCAGGGGTCCTTCTCCGTGAGCCCCTGCCAAAGGAGGTGAGGCAGGTGGCTACCAGGAGGAGGGCCTTCTCTGCTGTGGCACCCCGGCTGTGGAATGAGCTTCCTAAGGAGGTTCGCTTGGCACCTACATGATATGCTTTTAGACGCCAGGTGAAGACCTTTTTATTCTCCCAGCATTTTAACAGTCTATAAATGAATTTTAACTTGGTGTTTTAAATTTGTAATTTTGCATTGCTGCTGTTTTTAGCTGGTTGAGCTTTTATATTGTATTTTATATTATGGTTTTATACTGTTGTTTTATACTTTGAATGGTTTTAATTTTTGTGAACCGCCCAGAGAGCTCCGGCTATTGGGCGGTATAGAAATGTAATAAATAAATAAATAAATAAATGACTCACAAGGGATCCCAGGAGCAGGCAGGGATGATCCCTCCATTTTCCTAGTATAATCTTTAGGTGTAGAAAGGGCCGTAGTCTTTAGTACATGCCTATATGTTCCTGGTCGGAATTCAAGGTGTTGGTAATGACACTTAAAGCCCTAAATCATCATCATCTTCATCATCATCATCATCATCATCATCACATCTATATCCCGTGCTTTTTCCAACAAGGAACCCAAGGTGGTGTACATAATCCTCTTCCTCTCCATTTTATCCTCACAACAACAACCCTGTGAGGTAGGTTGGGCTGAGAGTCTGTGACTGGCCCAAAGTCACCCAGTGGGTTTCCATGGCCGGGGGGGGGGGGCTAGAACCCAGATCGCCTGACTCCCAGTCCAACACTTTAGCCACTACACCACACTGTCTTAGGATCTCAATACTTGAGGGAGCGCCTCTCCCTTGAGATCTTTTGGAGGAGCCCTCCTCCACGTCCCACCAATGCAAGACGTACGCTATGGTGGGACATAGGAGAGGGCTTTCTCTGTGGTGGCACCCCAGCTGTGGAACGCCCTCCCCTTGGAGGCCCGACTGGCACCAATGCTGACTTTATTCTGGCACCAAGTGAAGACATGGCTTTTCAACAAAGCCTTTGATGGCTAAATTCACCAAGCTTGCCCATTGTTTTAATGGTTTTAATTGGTGTTGCTGCTTTTAAATTCTATACTGGTTTTAGCTTGATTAATGTTTTAATCTGTTTTTAGCTGTGTATATTTATTGTTTTATATTGTATAATTTTATATGAATGCTGCCCTGAGATCCTAGTGATATAGGGCAGGATACAAAAGTTTTAATAAGTGCAAATAAATAGTAAATATGCATGAACACAAAAGCGCCAGGCAGTGCACAGCCTGATGTTTGACTACATTGCAGCTGCAGGTGTATGTCTCTGAAGGTATGTTTGGGGAAGGCCATAGCTCATTGTTGATCATTGGGGCATAGGAGATGCGAAAGCCTCTCAACCTCCAGTGACTTTGCTCCTGGAACTGCAGTTTTTCTACCTCAAGTAGCGGGTGGAGAAACTCTGGGTACAGCTAGATGGGGTGATATCCCAGGGATCGTTCTGGGATCATCCCTGTGTGTCCACATGACGCACAGGGCATCCCGAGGGCAGGGAGGGACGAGCCCTCCCTTGCCCCAGGCTATCACCCTACCCTTGAATTCCGATTTTCCCCAAGGTCTTGGGATGATCCCGAGACCGTGGGACGTGTGGCCCACCGTCACAGTTTTGTCCTGGCTCCTTGAGAGTAAACGCGAGGAGCCAGGAACTGGGCACGGAGCCCATCGGGGATGGGGTGGAGGGAGCACTTACAGATTCGTTTGAGCGCTCGTGCACTCATTTTCCTGGGGGAAAAAATCCAAAATGGCGGGTGTGACGTCCTCTTCCTCTTGGGACATCATGTGCTATGTGTAGACAAGGGGGACGATATTGCGATCGTAAAATCATGAGATCATTGCCCTCCATCCCCCTGGTCTAGCCATGCCCTTATGATCTCAGTGGAGATCTTGGGAAGTGGAGGAGAAAGCCCTTCCCAATCCCAGTGATCCCTAGATCTCAGTGGGCAGAGAGGGGAGGTTTAAACCTCCCCATCCCTGTACACTGAGATGTGTATGTGTGTGGTATGAACATCTGTGCATGCGCAGAGATGCACATATGTGCCTCCCATGCCTACATCCAACATCAGATGCAACCCCCAGGGCCAAAAGATTGTTCACCCCTGTAGCAGGTGGAAGAGATGTGGTGGACACTCCCTGGAACAGAGGTACTACAATGTGGTCTTACAAACGTGTCCCTATTTATTTATTTATTTATTTCACTTATATACCGCTCCCATAGCCAGGGCTCTCTGGGCGGTTTACAGAAATTCTGAAATTAAGATAAAAACGAGCATATAAAATTTAAAATTCTAAAACACAGAACATACACACATAAAGCATTAAAATCCGCTAAAAAAACCCTAAACATGTGGGTGATTAAGATGTGCCGCTATATGCCTGGGCAAAGAGGAAAGTCTTAACCTGGCGCTGGAAAGATAGCAGTGTTGGTGCCAGGTGAGCCTCGTCAGGGAGATCATTCCATAGTCTGGGGGCCACCATTGAAAAGGCCCTGTCCCTCGTTGCCACACTCCGAGCCTCTCTTGGAGTAGGCACCTGGAGGAGGACCTTAGATGTTGAACGTAGTGACCGGGTATATTAGTAGTGACCGGGTAGTAATAATAATAATAATAATAATAATAATAATAATAATAATAATAATAATAAATTTATTACTTACTCGCAGGGTGTGTGTGTATATGCACACCTTAGAATCCTCTCCTGTTGTCAAGAAAAGATCTGCTGTGTGTTTATGGGAAGGCCCCCTCGGAATTATTCTTCTTCGTCGTTGTTTTCGTCGTAGCTGACCACAATGTTTTTAAACAGACAGGTACTACGCAGGGTGTTCTTCCTTCCCTGCAAATTTTGCTTCCTGATTGTTAAGAGAGAATAATGGTGCTATGATTTGGACTCTCCTGATTAGCCTGAGCGGTGTGCTTTTGTTCCAAGCGTTCTCAGGGGAGTCCAGAGTTTAACAAAAAGAATGTTAAGTCTTCCTGCACTGCTGGAATGTAATACAAAGCACAGTCTTGGGGGAAAGGTGGCGTCCTCCTCCTAGAAGGGACCGGGGCGGGGGGCAGAGAAAAAGCATGGGGCCAATTCCGCAGTTTCAATTAGCCAGAGACAGAAGCCCTGTTCAGGAATTTGCCTAAATACAGGAGGACCAAAATTTGTAAGGGGCACTTTTCTAGCTTCACTGGTTGCGAGTCCAGGTCTGGGCCCAATTCAAAGTGCTAGTATTAACATTCAAAGCCCTAAACAGCTTGGGGCCAGGTTATCCAAAGGAACACTTCCTCCCATATGTACTTGCCCAGACCCTAAGATCATCTTCTGGGGGCCTTCTCCGTGAGCCCCTGCCGAAGGAAGTGAGGTGGGTAGCTACCAGAAAGAGGGCCTTTTCTGCTGTTGCACCCCGGCGGTGGAATGAGCTCCCCAGAGAGGTTCGCCTGGCACCTACCTTACACTCTTTCCGACGCCAGGTGAAGACCTTTTAATTTCCCCAGTATTTGAACATTTTATCATCTTTGTCTTTGCTGTTTTAAATCTGGATTTTAAATCTCTGCATTGCTGCTCAGTTTCATTTGGCTTGTACTTTTTATATTGTGGTTTTAAATGTTATACCTAAGTTGTGTTTGATGCTTTTCATTTTTGTGAACGGCCCAGAGAGCTTTGGCTATTGGGCAGTACAAAAATACTGTAAATAAATAAATAAGCAAACAACGAAGGGCTGAAGTGTGTAGGTAGACACACCCTCAATGTACTGGCCTATATGGGCTCATCTTCAGATTTTCACATCTCCAGTTTTGGATGAACACACACAGGAACCTTAGCATGGTCAGGAATCCTGTTTATCAAGGCTCCTGGGTGTGCAGGAACTTCCAAAAGCATTCCTAGAAAGGGAAAGTCTCTCTTTCTAGGACTCTGATGCAGGACTGGTGTCTACGCTACCTGCTGTTAATGACTCTATTTGCCTCCATGCTGTTCTCATTTAAAATAAAATAGAATAATGTTTTTTTAACTAGAAAATGTATTCAAGGTGGCTCACGAAAATAATTAAAACCACAACTCCACTAAACTACTGTAGCAATGAAACAAATAAAAAAGCAGCTGGCAAAAGCAAAACAAAACATATCAGCATGATAATTAAGCAGTAAATGGGAACACGTGCTGTGAATTCTAGAAGCCTTTAGGGAAACAGCAAAACAATCACGGGTTCAAATGAAGAGATAAAGGCGTAGGATATTAGACTAGGATTGGCCACGGCTGGATTCAAGTCCCCAACTAGGCACAAAATTAACTGAATGATCTTGGGCCTGTTGTTAACTCTCTTGGTCGAAAATCACATTTTTTCCGCTCCACCTCCAAAGATTCTGGAGTGGTGAAGAAAAAAAGAGAATAAAACAATAAAAACAGAATCAAACCACCATGTTAAAAAAATTATTTTTAAAAGCACGAAGTTCTGATAAAACTGTGGTGGGTCATTCAGGGGAAGCTTCCTGAAATAATGCTTTCGGGAGGCCCCAGAAGCAATACACCGTTGGTGCCTGCCTGGTCTCCAAAGGCAGGGAGTTCCATAGGAAGGGGGCCACCACACTGAAGGCTCTTCTCCTGGTGGACTCCAATCGGACCATAGGTCCATGTGGAACCACCAGGAACGTGCCTGCCCTCAGACGACCTCAGTGACTTGGCAGGTTGGTAAGGGAGAAGACGTTCTCCCAGGTATCTGGTCTCAAGTCATCTAGGGCTTTGTACACAAGTGTTATAGAAACATGAACCTGGTCTGGTAGCAAATAGGCAGCCAGTGTGGTGGCCCTTTGCCTTTGGAACTCTCTTCCCCCGGAGGTCAGACAGGCACCAACATTGGGTTCCTTCCTGCCTGAAAACAGCTCTTTTCCCAGTAGCATTCCTGAGCTGACCAGCTACTGTTTTAAACTGAACAATTTTAATATGCTGTTTTTTTGTTTTTTTTTTCAGTTCCAGGAAATATCTTTCTATTACCAAACCCCAGAAGAGGATGATATGAAGTCGAGTTTTGGAGCACTCTTTTGTAAGAATTTTATCAGACAGCTCTTGTTCATGCATTACCCGAGGGCTACCTTTATTTGTTTGTTTATTTATTTATTTATTGCATTTTATACTGCCCAATAGCTGAAGCTCCCTGGGCGGTTCACAAAAACTAAAACCATTCAAAGTGTAAAACAAACAGTATAAAAACATGATATAAAATACACATTAAAAACTGATTAAAAACATACCATACATGATCAAAACATCTTTAAAACATCCTAAAAACATTATAAAATTTCACTGGATAGGCCTGCCAAAATAGATCAGTCTTTACATTATTATTATTATTATTATTATTATTATTATTATTATTATTATTATTACATTTGTATCCTGCCTTATAGTACAAGGATCTCAGGGCAGCATACAGATAAAATAATACAAACAATACAAAACAATAAATATACACAGCTAAAAACAAATTAAACCATTAATAATCTATTCCGTGCTAGAGTCAATAAAATCTCCAAACAGCGAGGAATGAAAGGGAAAACATCATCACCACCGTCAACGTCAACAACAACATCTTCATAATACAAATACACAATTTAAACCTTTAAAATCAAATTGCGCCAATAAAACCATGGCTGGTTAGTCAAGGAAGTTTGGTTTAACTAAAGATGTTTGTAGCAGCTGCCCAAAATGAAACAATTTGGGTGTCTGCCTGAGATCAACAGACAAGGAATTCTATAGAGAGGCAGCCAAAATGCTGACCGCTCTATTGTGAGTGGGCTACAAATGGACGGTTGTTGCCCTGCCATGACCCTCTTAAGTACCTTCTTCAAGAAAGAGGAGTTCACAACTAGGCAGTTGTTGTCCAGTCCCATTGCATCCCAGAGAGAGTTTCTTCAGGAGTGGTCATACTACTACCTCCTTAAGGTCAGCACAGACAACTCTGGCCTTAGCTAGACCTAAGGTTTATCCCGGGGTCGTCCCTGCCTGCTCCTGGGATCCCCTGTGTGTCATTTGGATGCACAGGGATGATCCCAGGACAATCCCGGGATATAGGCCTGGTCTAGCCATGGCCTCTGTCTTTACAAAGTCTTTTTTTATTTTTTTATTTTATTTATTGTATTTTATACCGGCCAATAGCTGAAGCTTCATTACACTTCCCTGGCAATCACCAGAAGTTGTTTGTGTTAGACCAATCCCATTTTTGGCATGGCACACACTCAAAGCAACGTTGCAAGTACCCCCACCCCCATGTGCTAGTAGGTCACCCACAGTATCTTACACAAAGTCAAGTGATCAGATAAAGACATTTGCGGGACAATGCAGAACAAAAAGGTTTTAAATTAAGGGTACAATCCCTTGCATGTTTAGACAGAAAAAAAGTCCTACAACTCCCAGCATCCCCTACCTGGCCATTTCTGCTGCAACATGGATAGGATTGCTACTTCCCAATACAATGGCTACTTCCCAATACAACTCTTGCCTTGTTACATCTAGGAGAATGACTTTTCCCACTTTGCTTCTTTGCTTCTTTCTTTAACAAAATTAATTTCTTTGCACCTTGAACATAACTATGAACTGCTTTTTATTTGTTCCAAAACTTCTACCATTGGGTTCTAGCATTATGAGAGATGCAGGTCCACCTTCTCCATACCATGCATAATTTTATACGCCTCTTATCATGTCCCCTTACTCTAGGGTGACCATATGAAATGGAGGACAGGGCTCCTGTATCTTTAACAGTGGTATTGAAAAGGGAATTTCAGCAGGTGTCATTTGTATATATGGAGAACCTGGTGAAATTTATTTATTTATTTATTTATTTATTACATTTTTATACCGCCCAATAGCCGAAGCTCTCTGGGCGGTTCACAAAAATTAAAACCATCATAAAACAACCAACAAGTTAAAAATACAAATACAATATACAATATAAAAAGCACAACCAGGATAAAACCATGCAGCAAAATTGATATAAGGTTAAAATACAGAGTTAAAACAGTATAATTTAAATTTAAGTTAAAATTAAGTGTTAAAATACTGAGTGAATAAAAAGGTCTTCAGCTGGCGACGAAAGGAGTACAGTGTAGGCGCCAGGTGGACCTCTCTGGGGAGCTCATTCCACAGCCGGGGTGCCACAGCGGAGAAAGCCCTCCTCCTAGTAGCCACCTGCCTCATTTCCTTTGGCAGGGGCTCACGGAGAAGGGCCCCTGTAGATGATCTTAAGGTCCGGGTAGGTACATATGGGAGGAGGCATTCCTTCAAATAACCTGGCCCCAAACCGTTTAGGGCTTTAAATGTCAATACCAGCACTTTGAATCGGGCCCGGACCTGGACTGGCAGCCAATGAAGTTGTAAAAGGACTGGTGTAATGTGATCTCACCAGCCAGTCCCTGATAGTAAACGGGCTGCCCTGTTTGTTTTGTACCAGCTGAAGCTTCCGGACCGTTTTCAAAGGCAGCCCCACGTATAACGCATTGCAGTAAACCAAACGAGAGGTTATCAGAGCATGGATAACTGTAGCTAGGCTATCACTGTCTAGATAAGGGCGCAGTTGGTATATCAGCCTATATACCCTTTTCATCACCGCAGTTAAAAGTGCAAGTGCCCTGCCCTCTTTTAAATCTGGTCACTCTAGTATAGCTCCTGCAGCTTTAACTGCGGTGTTGAAGAGGGAATTTCACCAGGTTCTCCATATATACAAACGACACCTGCTGAAATTCCCTTTTCTATGCAACTGTTAAAGATACAGGAGCCCTGTCCTCCTTTTCATATGGTTACCCTACCTTACTCTCCTCCCACCCACCGCCCAAGCTAAAAAGCAACGTGTGTACATGTGTTTCCTTTGTATAGGTGGGGCTCCACAAATAGAGGATATTATTCTATATATATATATATATATATATATATATATATATATACACACACACACACACATACATACATACATACATACATTTGTGATCTCCACGGCAGTTCCAGGAAAAAAGATTTCTTGTAACTTTGCTGGGAGGAATGTCTGCTCAGCTTTGTTGGCTGAGCAGAAGTGTGATACGGATCTTTATGTAAATTGTCAAGTTGCCTGGCTGTAGATTGTGCAAATCTGATGAATTGATTAGGGTGACCCTATGAAAAGGAGGACCGGGCTCCTGTATCTTTAACAGTTGTACTGAAAAGGAAATTTCAGCAGGTGTCATATGTAAATATGGAGAACCTGGTGAAATTCCCTCTTCATCGCAACAGTTAAAGCTGCAGGTGCCCTGATCTGGTCACTCTAGTATAGCTCCTGCAGCTTTAACTGTTGTGATGAGGAGGGAATTTCACCAGGTTCTCCATATATACAAATGACACCTGCTGAAATTCTCTTTTCTATGCAACTGTTAAAGATACAGGAGCCCAGTCCTCCTTTTCATAGGGTCACCCCACAACTGATTTCAGTGGTTTGTTCAACCGTTTCTTTCTGTGACTGTCTTTGCTGTTGCGTCGAAAATGGCACGAATCTACAGTTATATGCGATGAAATTGACTGACTGATGGACAGAAGATCAGCAATTTCACAATTTTTCTTAGAAGATCAGCAATTTCACAATTTGACATGAACTTGACCTGGTGATTTATTTGTTTTCAACTTGTTAGTAGGGTCACATGGAAGGCAATGAAGCTAGCAATGGGGAGGTGATTGAGGGACAAAGCCAATGGATTTGCATTCTCCTCTCACAGCATGGTAGTCTGTGGGCCAAACGACATGTTCCCTTAATTGCATAGGTGTAGCTGAGGCTGATAATTTTCTTTACTCCAATGTAACTATGTGTGGTCCCAATTTGGATCAGGCATGGTCTGGGAGGAAAACATTAAACTTTCCCACCCATTTCTCCCTGAATTCCCCTGCCATGGGGGGAGTAAATAAAAGAACGTCCATAGAGGGTTGTTGTTTTTAATGACCCCATGTGGGGCTGTGAAATTTTGGGGGGAAATAGGTGGTGGAGTGGAAGATGTAATCTTTCTATCCTTGAGCACACTGGTCCCATTGGGTGGTATCCAGGATTAATCCTACTTAAGTCCCATACAAATCAATGGGGCTACTCTAAGTAAGACTAACATTGGGTTCAACCCATTAACTTCCACCAACTTTGGAAACATTTATCAACTATTTTGGCCCATTTAATCAGGACCATGCACAGTTACAGTGGAGTAAAGAAAAATATCAGGGCCAGCTACATCTATGTGGTTATGTGTATTTGGGAGGGACGCTCAAGTAGGACTTCAGTTTGTTCCAGAACTACTTCTTTTGTATCGTTACTTGCATGCGTGAACACTCATCTTACATTGATCCACTCCCCTTAATTGGGCAGCTGGGTTGTGTCTCCTTCCATGCTCTGAGAACTCTTCTCTTTAAAACACTTAAGAAAGAACTCCAACTATTTTCCAGTAATTTAGCCATGACTAACATAAGCCTCATTCATTTCAATGGGTTTACTCTCCACAGGAGTAATATTGAATACTACCCATTGGGTGGTATCCAGTGTTCATAGAATCATAGAATAGTCAAGTTGAAAGGGGGCTATAAGGCCATGGAGTCCAACCCCCTGCTTAATTCAGGAATCTACCTTAAAGCATCCCTAACAGATGGCTGTCCAACTGCCTCTTGAAGGTCTCTAGTGTGGGAGAGCCCACCACCTCCCTAGGTCATTGGTTCCATTGTTGAACTGCTCTAACAATCAGGATGTTTTTCCTGATGTCCAGCCAGAACCTGGCTTCCTGTAACTTGAGCCCGTTATTCCGTGTCCTGCACTCTGGGATAATCGAGAAGAGATCCTGGCTCGCCTCTGTGTGACAACCTTTCAAGTATTTGAAGAGTGCTATCATGTCTCCCCTCAATCCAACTTAAGTCCTATACAATTCAATGGGTCTACTCTAAGTAGGACTAACATTGGGTTCAACCCATTAACTCCTACCAACTTTGGAAACATTTATCAACTGTTTTGGCCCATTTAATCTGCCTATCAACCAAATGGCTGATACTATTACAATTTGGGAGACAGAACGCTTCATCCCATGTACCTGCTTCCCTCGGATTATCCCCATAGTGCTAAGCTTTCATGGCTGTTGTTGTTTTTTGCTACCGGGTGGCAGCGATCCTTTGCATACCAGGAAGTGAGTTTAAGGGGGGAAATGTAAAAAATCATTAAAAAAATCAACAGATGACCCAATTCAATTCAAATTTGGTATGCTTAAAGCTCTCCCTAATATCTATTACTGTGCCAATTTTGGTGTCTGTATCTTTAAAGCTTACGCAGATGTAAGAACTTCTTTAAAATCCTGCTCCTGCGCCCCAGCGGTGGCTCAGAAGATACGCTCAAAAAGTAGAGGCTAAATACACAGAATCTTTTTGCTTTATTGCACAATTAAGGCAGGATGCATGGGAGTACTTCACAATCAAAACAGTTTCTAAGGTGGAAAACTTCTGAGTCCTTTGCATGCAATTCACAGTGATTGCACAGTGTAATGCTGGTGTGATAAACCTCAGAGGCAGTGTGCAAGTGCAATCATGGTTTGCAAGCAGGTTTTGCATGCCGTGTGGGTGGGTAGGTTTATATGACCATTTCATAAACCTGCCAAACCTGTTTGGCTAGAAAATTGATCAGGATGCAATGGAATAAAACCATTCTGGGTTTCAGTCAGAACCAACCAGAACTCTAAAGGAACTATCAATGGTGCTGAACCCTACCCCCAAAATAGCTCCTGATAGCTCCTTTAGAGTTCTGTCTGGTTTTGAGTGAAACCCAGAATGGATTCACAGCCCCACCAAAATCAGAGCCCCCAGCCCCCACTGGCAGGATGGGAGAGATACGTGTGAAGTCCGCGGGAAAGGATAACTCTCTCAGGCAACTTTCAACTTCCTTAAAATTTATGGCCAGCCCTTCAAACTAAGCGCTTCTGGCGAAGTGAATCGGCTCACAGTATGAGTCAGAAATTCCCTTGTTCAAATGTCACGTCAGTAACAAATGGACTGGGACTAACTGCATTTTGTTATATTAGTGATACACCAGATTTGGCATCACTGGGGAAAATATATGGATAACGTAACTGCACGATAAAGTACACTGGATCTCAATTTATGATGCCTCAGAAGTGTCTGCCAGGCATCAACAGCTCTGAGAGCCAAAACAGACAGTGCTTTACCAACCATACCTAGCAGCTGTGATCCCACCCCCCACCCCCATTTAAACCTTGAGTAACCAAAGAGAGGCAGATCTAGGTCTTTAAAGCCCCCTGCCCCCACACTCTAGGGCTGTGATCTCAACTAAGCCTTTAGGGTCTACTCCCTATGTGGGGATATGCAGCTGATCAATATGGACTTATGGCAATGTCTGTTTTGGCCCCAGAAATAAAACTCTTTGTTATTATTGCTGCAGCACAGGAATATGCAGAAAACTTTTGTTAGTCATGGCACTTTCCAGGATACTTTAATTAGGGTGACCATATGAAAAGGAGGACAGGGCTCCTGTATCTTTAACAGTTGCGTAGAAAAGGGAATTTCAGCAGGTGTCATTTGTATATGTGGAGAACCTGCTGAAATTCCTTCTTCATCACAACAGTTAAAGGTGCAGGAGCTATACTGCAGTTATACTGTGATCAGATTTAAAAGAGGGCAGGGCTCCTGCAGCTTTAACTGTTGTGATGAAGAGGAAATTTCACCAGGTTCTCCATATATACAAATGGCAACTGCTGAAATTCCCATTTCAATACAACTGTTAAAGATACAGGAGCCCTGTCCTCCTTTTCATATAGTCACCCTACTTTATTTCCCTTTCTCCTCTGGTTTCTTTTCCCCTCACTATAGCATTCTGTGGCCCCTTATTGGACTGTTCATGGTTCCTCCCACTTAGGGATTTCCCCCACTGCTAAATATAGGTGTTTTTTTTTTTTTTTTTTTTGTATTTCTGCAAATGTTGAGGTTACTCCAAATCTGCTCATGGACTAGCCACATGTGCTGTTTTACAAAGTACATTCTTGACAGCTACTCAGGCCACTGCAAAGCCTCTGTTGCCATGGGCACTAGTAGTCCTGGTCTTTCCCCACTTTTTTGCCTCTCAGTCCCCTCACCACAGAGGGGCCCACGGATAGGGTGTCCATATAAAAAGGAGGACAGGGCTCCTGTATCTTTAACAGTTGCATAGAAAAGGGAATTACAGCAAGTGTCATTTGTATGCACGCAGCACCTGGTGAAATTCCCTCTTCATCGAGATAGTTAAAGCTGCAGGTGCCCTCCTCTCTTTTGTGTCTGGTCAAGAGGGCAGGGCTCCTGCAGCTTTAACCGTTACGATGAAGACAAAATTTCGCCAGAAGCTACATGCATTCAAATGACACTTGCTGTAATTCCCCTTTCTATACTGTGAAGGACAGGGGTGCAAATCTGTACCTTTAACTTTGCTGTTGCGATGGGGTTGTAAGATCTGTCCCTAGGTATGATCTGTGGTCTATTGGTCCAACTGGCTGTGCCAGGCTTTGGTGGCTGCCAGCCAAGGTCATCCCTGCCTCGAGCCAGTCCAACTCCCACTGGCACCTGGAGATTATCAGGGCGGCGGACAAACTAACGGGATTCAGCTATGGGGACAAAAAGGGGGCCTGGCCCCTATGGGAGGGGGGTGGGCTATGGTTGGTCTACCTAAGTCATGGGACAGGGCGTCCCAAAAAGAGATTAAAAGCTCTATGAAGAAGATCCTCCATCTTCCTTGGAGGTGCGCGCGTATGTCAAGTGGGAAGGTCCGGTCTGTGGCAACAACGGAGGTTGCCCGGAGTTACAAAGTTTTTTAAAAAATGTTTTAACGTGTGTGGGTATTCTGGAGAAGGCCAGCTGGACGTTGGCCATGTGTGGGGTCGTATGAATGCTTCTTGGGGGTAATGGCTAAGTATTAGAGCTTTTCCTCACCTTCTCTCCTCACTCTTCCTTGTCCACATTCCCTCTTCCTCCCCCATCTTATTCTCCCCCTTCCCATTTTAAAAGGGGCTGTTTTACGACCAAGGCCTTACGTGGTAGTTTTAGTGATTGCAATAAAGTTGCTTTGGTCCTTAAATGTGTGTCTGTGGTTTATTCCCATGAACATCTGGCTCGTTCCGGTTGTGGACAAGGCAGGGAGGTGGGTTACTTGGGAGTTTAGGATGTTTGGTTCAGGAGCCTACCTTGCAGGGTTTATTTTATTTTTATTATTGCATTTATATCCTGCCTTTTTCCCTCGAAGGAACCCAAGGCGGCGTACATAATCCTCCTCCTCCTCTCCATGTTATCCTCACAACAACAACCCTGTGAGGTAGGTTGGGCTGAGAGTCTGTGACTGACCCAAAGTCACCCAGTGGGTTGTCAGGTAGACCCTGACTTCCTTTACATATACAACGTTAAACATACAGGGGCCCTGTCCTCCTTTTCATAGGGTCACCCTACCCATGGATAATGCAAACGGGCCTCATGCGCCCCAATTGGCCATCTCCATTCCCTTCCCGCTCCCCAATAGCAATGACAGTTTAACTGAATGGCTGGGCTGGGCCCTACCTTCACACCTCACTGATTGGCTGAGCAGGGCTATCTGTCATTTTACTGGTGGAGGGGTTGCCCTGCCTACTTGGCGTGGAGGAAATTAATTGCTATTAAAGCCTGAGCTTTGGATTTTTTTCGAAGTTTCAATATTTTCTGTGCATCGATGCAGCTCAAGCTTCAGATGAAAACAAAAATGAGCAAAACTGTCTCTCTCTCTCTCAGGTCCCAGGTAGGGTGGACACTTATGAATCTCCCAGAGAGGGGAAATGCATCACCGAAAAAAGAGGACAAAAAGAGGATATGGGTTTATTAATTCTTTACTATTCTGTGTACATTTAACCCCTTCATATATTGATAACAACTTATTAACTGCAGCTAGATTAATAATTGCCAGGAATTGGAAGGAAGAAAGGGATTATCAAATAGAAGAATGGTATAAAGAAGTCTGGGATATAGCTATTAATGACAGACTCATGAGTAGTATTAAGTTAAGAGAGGACTGCTGAAGCGAAATGACTTTGATGAGGTTTGGAGGCCATTTGTTAAATTTGTATTAGGAAAAGGGAAAGGGAGTAAATCGTTGCAGGATACGTTATAATTTTGGAAAGGAGAATAAGTCCCAGGGTGTGTGTGTGCACGAGATAGTATTATATTATTTCGATAAGTTCTTTTTTAATTTCATTATTGTGGTATATTAAGATGATGTAGTGTGATTATTGTATGTGTTATAAAATCCAAAAATAAATAAATAAATAAGAGGATATGGATCTGCACAAAAGTTGCATATGTTAATTTATGCGTATAATGCAATATGCAGATGATACCCACTCTACCTCTCCTTTTCATCAAACCCAGGTGAGGCAGTGGCTGTTCTGAACCAGTGCTTGGGCAAGGTAGTGGACTGAATGAGGGCTAACAAACTGAGACTCAATCCAGACAAGACGGAGGTACTGTTAGTGGGTGGTTCATCTGTCCGGCAAGGTGATGTTTGCCCTGTCCTCTCCCTAAAGGATCGGGTCCGTAGTTTGGGAGTGCTCTTGGTTCCAGAACTGTCACTTGAGGCACAGGTGAACTCAGTGGCAAAGAGCACCTTTTAGCAGCTTAGGGTGATATACCAACTGCGCCCTTATCTGGACAGAGATAGCCTAGCTACAGTTATCCATGCTCTGATAACCTCGTTTGGATTACTGCAATGCGTTATACGTGGGGCTGCCTTTGAAAACGGTCCGGAAACTTCAGCTGGTACAAAACAGGGCAGCCTGTTTACTAATAGGGACTGGCTGGCGAGATCACATCACACCAGTCCTTTTACAACTTCATTGGCTGCCAGTCCAGGTCTGGGCCTGATTCAAAGTGCTGGTACTAACATACAAAGCCCTAAATGGCTTCGGGCCAGGTTATTTGAAGGAACGCCTCCTCCCATATGTACCTGCCTGGACATTAAGATCATCCACAGGGGTCCTTCTCCGTGAGCCCCTGCCAAAGGAAGTGAGGCAGGTGGCTACTAGGAGGAGGGCTTTCTCCGCTGTGGCACCCCATCTGAGGAACGAGCTCCCCAGAGAGGTCCGCCTGGCTCCTACACTGTATTCTTTTCGTCGCCAGCTGAAGACCTTTTTATTTTCTCAGTATTTTAACACCTAAATTTAAACTTTGCTGTTTTAATTCTGTATTTTAATCCTATATCAATTTCTGCTGTGTGGTTTTATCCTGGTTGTGCTTTTTATATTGTATTTTGTATTTGGGTTTTTAGATTGTTGGATGTTTTATTATGTTCTTAATGGTTCTAATTTTTGTGAACCGCCCAGAGAGCTTCGGCTATTGGGCGGTATAAAAATGTAATAAATAAATAAATAAATAAAAATAATTGTTATAGTTTATATAGAAATAAAGCCCATGCCCCCATCATGGGGAACACTTTCACCAGATAACCTGGGTGACTTGCATGTTCTGCTGTCCAGGTGCTAATGGTGGATAGGCAACAATTCTTATGGATTTTTATCTTCAATCCAGAATTGGATAGGATAATCCTTCAAAGAGATGACATCTTAAAATAGAGGGTGGTCCTCTAACAGACCTTCAACCAGAGGACTGCCTTCTGTAGAAGTGAACACTTGGCCACCCTAGGCACTTACACCAACCTGCTAGGTGACAAAAGTTGTAATCTTGGCAGCTACATAGAGAGATCTGGCTGGGTTTACATAGCTGCAGTGTGAGAAAAAGGCCTTTAAATGAAAAAGGAGTATTTTTGGAGGAGTAATTTTGGTTTTTATTATACGCATTTCCTTTTATTATACACAAGAGACTGATCCAATTTTTAAGGCCCACACAAGCAAAGGATGAAATAGCAAACTTATTTTTGGTCAATGTGTTTACATTTTCACTTGTACTAATAGTTATGAGAGTGAAATAAAATCTAAACATGGTCCAGGCTTACGAGCTTCTTAGGATATTACAAAGGCATCTGAAAGCAGGACTGGCCCAAGATATTTTGCTGCCTGAGGACAAAATGGTGCCCCCTCCCCATTTCTCCTAGAGAAGCCAATCAGATTGGCAGTTGAGTCTTACTTCAACTCTAGTGATGGAACATTCTCCTCCACCTGAAGACAGCAGGTTAGCTTTGAGGGTGAGAAGGACAGGCCACTGGAAAACAGAACTCTAATCTCCAACACTTCTGTGCTGCCCCTCACCACTGGTTGACTGAGGCAGGTACCTCAGTTTGCCTATCGATAGGGCTGGCCCTGTTTGAAATGAAAGCTTGAAAGGTTAATATGTCAAATTCCAAATGTCACTCAAAGCAAAAATGAAGTGAAATTTCAACAGTCCAGTCAAAATTCCACTCCTGGCTTTCCTCCCAAGCTTTCATTTGTCTCAGATGC
The DNA here is from genome assembly GCF_023053635.1 of Elgaria multicarinata webbii. NCBI lineage: Eukaryota > Metazoa > Chordata > Lepidosauria > Squamata > Anguidae > Elgaria > Elgaria multicarinata. Next base: position 10,496,585 of record NC_086185.1, read on the forward strand.
CTAATTTAGAAAGCAGCACTGGATGGGTGGGTGAAAAGGTCTAAGCACCTTTTTTCTTAGGAGGAAGAGGACAAAGTGGTCCAACCCAAGAGAGCCTGGTTGGATGAGTGGGTGAGGGCAGAGCACGGGTACTAATACTCTCATGTGGGGATGTATTCCATCTGGGTTTTGTGGATTGTCAGACATTTTTCATAATCCCATTGTCCACTCTCTGATGCAATCAGATGTTTTGAATGGGTAGGGGGTTCCTAAGAAGAAAAGAGTATGCAGTTGCAATTCTGTATCAATTGAAGATACTATTCATGTACAGCTAGAATGCTCTATGTATAATGATCTCAGAACCAAATACATTCATCCGTAGTTAAGATCGTTCAAGGGAAGGCCATCCCTTGTTAAGACTTGTTTCCTATTGTCTGATGCTGAGAAGTATGTATCTTTTAGAACTTCCAAATTCCTTGTCAATGCTCTACAAATACGTGCCACGAAGTCTAAAAACTGTATGGAAAACTATTCAACTCTTAATGGTTTGTTGGTGGAGTTTTAAATTGTATAGTGTTTTATTCTGTGTTTGTGTATAATGGCAATTTGCTAAGGCCTTAGCTAGACCTACCTTTTTGTTCCGGGGCAGAGGAGGGGAGATCTCACGTTAGGATTAACGCTAGATCGCTGCACCATTTACACGTAAGGCGCGACGACGTCAGGAAGAGAGGCGTTGCGCCCGCCATTTTGATTTTTTAAAGAGGATGTAGCGCACAAACGCTTGTGCGCTAAAGGTAAGTCTTTTTTAAAAAATTAATTTGGTTTTGCCACTCCCCCCACCCTAACCCCAATGGGCGCAGCTCCCGGCTCCGAGCGAGTAATTGCGCGGAGCGGGGTCAAGTCGCGGAAATGGGCCAGACGTTCCGCGGTGTCAAGCTCAGACTGAGACAGTTGAAAAAGTAGGCCCAAAGGGAAGGGCTCTATCCTGGGGCAAGGGAGGGATGATATTTCCCTGATTCTGAGATCCCCTGTGCGTCATCGACACCACCAGAAGCATCACAACTGCGATACTTGATGGATTCCCTGCATATGTTCACATCTTTACATTTCAAGATGTAAAAACAGATCTCTCGGGATCAAGGATTGACCTTGACATATCTCTGATAAAAAAAGAAGAAGAAAGGATTCTCGAACCCCAAACTACACAATAGCCAAGCTTTTGTTGGACTAGAAATTGCAAACTAAGGCACATGATTTATTTTGTTTTTATTTTTTACAGGAAGTGTCCCGGCTAAGCATTTACCACACACAATAAAGCAGCAAATGTCAGGAAGTTTGGAGTGAAAAGAACAGGTCAAATCCTCAGATGCCCCTGGAAAATAACCGATCTGTTGTTCTATGGTGGGAAGCATCAGGAAGCTGAGCTGGGTGTTTCACTGTCTCAGCTGGTGCAAGTTCACTCTTCAGGCTTCATTTTCCTCTTCATGGTTGTTCTCAAAGCCATTTCCACCTAACTCTCTTTGCAGATGCTGCTTTTTGTTCTGCTCTCTTTTTTCAACACTCTGGAGCGTTGCTCAGCTAACCCTCTGCCTGCTCTCTTGATTCCTAAAATAATGGTCATCCTGGATCTTTTGATGTTTCAGCACTAGTAGTATAAGAAGAAAGGAAAGGAACATCTCTTGAAGAAACTTTTTCAGTGGTGTAGCTAGGTAGTTTCAGGGTGTAATCCTACTCATCTTTAGACAGAAAGAAGTCCTACAACTCCTAGCATCCTCCTCCAGCTGGAATGCTTGCTGGAGAATGCTGCAAGTTGTTGGAAACACCCCACCCCGTATCAACACACATAGGATTGCACTCCTAGATGCTGGACTCAGGACACAATCCTGCACATCTTTAGACTGGGAAAAGGAGGACAGCAGATGGCTTAGGTAGGCTGACCCTATGGAAAGGAGGACAGGGCTCCTGTATCTTTAACAGTTGAATAGAGAGGGGAATTTCAGCAGGTGTCATTTGTATATATGGGGAACCTGGTGAAACTCCCTCTTCATTACAACAGTTAAGAGTTCCAGGAGCTACATTAGAGTGACCAGATACAAAAGAGGGCAGGGCTCCTGCAGCTTTAACTGTTGTGATGAAGAGGGAATTTCACCAGGTGCTGTGTATAACTATGATACCTGCTGAAATTCCTTTTACAATGCGACTGTTAAAGATACAGGAGCCCTGTACTCCTTTCCATATTTATTTATTTATTTATTACATTTTTATACCACCCAATAGCCGAAGCTCTCTGGGCGGTTCACAAAAATTAAAACCATCATAAAACAACCAACAGTTTAAAAACACAAATACAAAATAGAGTATAAAAAGCACAAGCACATATGGTCACCCTAGGCTTAGGGCAAGGCGGGAAGGCTAGCTGGCGAACCCTGGAGGGTTGGATTGGGACCACAGCAGGGCCTGATTCAGCCCCAGGCCTGAGATTGCGTCCCCTTTCTTTAAAGGAACATGCCCCCTTTTTTGCTGCCACCAACACACCGCTTTTGTTGTTGTTGCTGCTGCTGCTGCCACCACCGTGAAACATTTAACAGTGTTGGGGGCTGCAAAAAAAGACCAGGGGGCTGCATGTATCTTGTCAGCTGTGTGTTGCTCATCTCTGCCATAACAGACCACTTACGTCATGTCTGTTTGGACCTAAAACAAACCCCCTCAAATTACCGCTCCCTAATTGGGAACTGCTGGGGCTTCTGCTGCTCCCCTTGGGAGACTCTAGGCTCTCAATTAAACCCTGGACATGTTTAACTTCAGTCCTTAACCCCTACCATCACCCTGCGTCTTTCTCTGGGAACAAGACTTTATTACAAAGTCAGTTTCTCTTTATGTTTACTCAAGGGGATCAACTCCAAAGAGTTACGTGCAGGATTTCCAATCACTGCGGTGAAAATAGCCAGCTTCTTTTTAAATTTTCTCCCCCCCCCCAAATAAATATGTGGTGCAACCACATCCCGCTGTTCCCAAGCACCTGCATTCCATAGCAGTCGTGCCTTTTCCACACTGTGGAAATGTTTGGTGTAGTGTAGCATTGGTTAGATGTTGGAATGGGGTCTAAGGCAACCTCCCTTGACCTGGTGCCCCACCAGACACGTTGGACTACAACACCTACCATCCCTAGTCAGCATGGCCAGTTTGGGAGAGGCTGGTCCATGGAGACCCAGGATCAAATCTCTACTCAAGAGTGCTGACTGGTTCTGACCCATAGCGCTGCACGCGGCCTTTGGCCTAACTACATGTGGCCGTCAGCCTATTTTCTAATAGAAAAAAAAGGGACAAATCATCTGTCATTTTTCCATGGGTTTATTTTGGATATTCCTTAATTTTGTCTGAACTCAGCCTGTTTTTAAAAGGCTTCTGTGAGTGATCAGTTCAGATCTCCTGTTGGCTGGGAGGAAAGAGGGGAGGGGGGAGGAGAGGGAAAGAGAAAGAGAAGAGAGAGAGAGAGAGAGAGAGAGAGAGAGAGAGAGAGAGAGAGAGAGAAGGAGGTAGCAGAAAGCAAAAGCATAAGGGGATGACCATCATCACATAGGAAGCTGCCTTATATTGGGCCTGTTCAGAACACACCTTAAACCCTGCCGGTTAAGGCTTTTGGTTAAGCAGCAGGGTTTAAGTAAGGTGACTATATGAAAAGGAGGACAGGGCTCCTGTATCTTTAACAGTTTCATGGAAAAGGGAATTTCAGCAGGTGCCATTTGTATATATGGAGAAGGAAGGAAAGGAACCTCTCGTGCAAGCACTTATTATTATTATTATTATTTATTTATTTAATTATTTATTTATATAGCACCATCAATGTACATGGTGCTGTACATAGTAAAACAGTAAATAGCGAGACCCTGCCGCATAGGCTTACATTCTAATAAAACCATGATAAAACAATAAGGAGGGGAAGAGAAAGCAAACAGGCACAGGGTAGGGTAAACAGGCACTGGGTAGGGTAAAACTAACAGTATAAAGTCAGAACAAAATCAAGGGATGCCAGCTTTCGTTGACGTTTTCTTGGCAGGCCTTATATAGTGGGGTGGTTTGCCGTTGCCTTCCCTGGCCGTTATTACCTTTCCCCCAGCTAACTGTGTACTTATTTTACTGACCTCGGGAGGATGGAAGGCTGAGTCGACCCGAGCCGGCTGCCTGAAACCAGCTTCCGCTGGGATCGAACTCAGGCCGTGGGGAGAGTTTCAGCTGCAGAGAGAACCTGGTGAAATTTCCTCCTCATCACAACAGTTAAAGCTGCAGGTGCCCTGCCCTCTTTTAAATCTGGTCACAATATAGCTCCTACAGCTTTAAATGCTGTGATGAAGAGGGAATTTCACCAGGTGCAACGTGCATACAAATGACACCTGCTGAAATTCCCTTTTTCTCTGCAACTGTTAAAGATACAGGAGCCCTGTCCTCCTTTTCGTATGGTCACCCTAACTAACTACAGTCGGACCGTCTGCAGTAGGGTTAGTGGCTCTAACCGCAGCTTAAAGTGTTGTGCGCGACAGCACGGCTTGTGCTAACCCCAGAGAAACACCATTTCACTAACCACAGTGCCTGAAGTGTCGTCTGAAGAGGCCCATTGAGTCAGACCCTTGGTCCATCTAGCCTAGTATTGTCAACACTCACTGGCAGCCATTCTCCAGGGTTTCAGGCAGGACTTTCTCCAACCCTACCTGGAGATGCTGGAGATTGAACCTGGGACGTTCCGCATGCAAACAGCTGCTGTACCTCTGAGCTGTGGCCCTTACCTTTGGCTTCAGCCCTGCCAACATGTGGCAGAAAGTGCCCTGTATTAGCCAACCATGCAGGACTGCATCCAGCCTTTGTGGCCCCAAAGTTTGCCTATTCTTTAGGGATGTGCACGGACCCCCCCGATCCTCTTCGCGCCTGATCTGAAAATTGCGGATCGGGCCCGTTTCGCTCCACCTCGATCTGCCTAGGGGCTGCTCCGCTCTGCTGTGGAACTCCGGCTCTGAATCGGAGCTCCGCAGTGGCGGGGAGTGGCGCCAGGTAAGGCCCCCTCCCTCCTCCCCCTTACCTCCATCCGTCTGCAGACCCACAGCTGCTTCAATGGAGCCCGAGGACTCGGGCTCCGTTGAAGCAGCTGTGGAACCGCAGATGGATGCAGGTAAGACCCCCCTCCTCCTTGCCCCCTTACCTGGCTCTGCTGCCATCGCCACAAGGGAGGCAGCGACAGCGGCAGGGCCAAGTAAACCCTCCTTACCTTTTTTGCAGAGCTCCGGATCGAGGCGAAGGATCCACCTTCACCTCGATCCACTCTGTAATGCTCCGCGGCTCCCCCAATTCTCTTCGCCTCCGCCTTAAGCGGAGGCGAAGCCCCCCGATCCGCTCCTGCTTCTCCGGTCCGAGGAGAAGCGGAGCACATCCTTACTATTCTTCATGTAGATGCAACCCACTCCACACCCCATGACCCATTCCTGGGCAGTGGCACCTAGTGGCCTGTACAGTCATTTCACTTTGTATTAGCTCTCAGCTTGGCTTATTTCACCAAGGTTTTTGTAAGGCTTTGAGCAGCCGGAAATAAGAAATTTGCCTACCGACCAAACACATACCTATTATTTTCTAACACTATTTCCTTCAAGAGTTTATTTAGCAAATGGGGGAAACATCTGCTGAGAATCTGCACAAGAAGAAACATTCAGCTGGAGAAGATTCAAAAGGAACATTAAATGACAGACAGTCACATGTGCGTTTGTTCTTTCTGAAGGAACTGGAGAACATAAAGAGAATGGTCTTGTATATCTTGGCCCAACATGATAAGAAGGCAGGCTAAATGACAGGCTAACTGACAGCAAGGGAAAGGAGGCCCGAGGAAGGCAAGAGCGGGGAAAGGAAACGCCATGGCCTGCTCCAGTTGGACTGCCCAGCCCTTAAGAACATCAGAAGTGCCCTGATGCTGGATCAGACCAAGGGTCCATCTAGACCAGCATTCTGTTCACACAGGGGCCAACCAGTAGTCAACCAGGAATGAACAAGCAGGACATGGTGCAACAGCACCCTCCCGCCCATGTTCCCCAGCAACTGGTGCACACAGCCCTTGGGGATGACAAGGGAAGGAGGAGCAGTGCATCAGCCCTGCTGATAATCTGCTTAATGGTTTCCTCTTCCCTCCGTGCTTTTTCCTTGCATGCCATGCCTGTTTAGCTTGAAGGGCTTCAGTCTGCATGAATGATAATGGAACAGACTCTTCTGGGAGATTATTCATGGCGACAAACAGGAATGTCTGCAAGGGATAATAAGGAGAGGGGCCTTCCTCTGCTCTAACAGTCAAGAAGTTTTTCCTGATGTCCACTGGGAATCTGGCTTCCTGTCACTTTAGCCCATTAGTCCATGTCCTTTCAAGTGCTTGAAGAGTGCTAGTACTTATCTCCATGTACTCAAGCATGCATCTGGGAGTGAGTAGGAAGATGAAGGGTGCCCTTTGCCTTGCTAATGCTGCCTGCTGAACTAGTAATAGTTTTTAGTCTACACAGACAAAATCATGTCATGTTGATGGGAAAATAGATCTTTGCAATGCGTAAATATTGAGTGATGAATCACCTTGTTATGTTTTTGATTGTGTGTGCTCATGTGTTAACCTGCCCATTTGTCGTGTCCCCTCGCCCCCAGTGACAGCTGTAGGCAAGGGCCCATCTACACCAAGCAGGATATTCCACTATGAAAGCAGTATGAAAGAGGTATATAAAAGGCAGGAGCCACACTACTGCTTTATAGCAGTATTGAAATGCACTGACAACTGTTGGGGCCCATTGGCACAGACCATATACCGCTTTCATACAGCATTCATTGTGCTATATCCTGCTTGGTGTAGATGTGTCATGGGCCACAATAGTTGTCAGTGCACTTCAGTACCACTATAAAGCAATGGTGTGGCTCCTGCCTTTTATATACTACTTTCATAGTGGAATATCCTGCTTGGTGTAGATGAGCCCTAAGTCTAGGGAGAGCTTCAGTGACATTTCTTGAATGCACCCAGCATTGCAGTGACTGTCTACGTGAAATTTACTTTCCATAAGAGTGGAAGTCCCAACAAAAAGTAAAATTTGAGGAAGCTGAATTCTGTCATGGTTTTACTGGATGCCTGATAATGCGTTCTTGCTAATTCCTTTATCTCTTTCTGAATGATTCCCACAGTGAGTCAGGGAGGGGTGGGAAGGGAGTGAAGAAGAAAAAAGGCACAGCCCCAAAGTAGTGGAGTTAGACAAGGAATAGCCAGTTAGTAGGGCTGTGCTCCGCTTCACTTCAGATCGGAGAAGCAATAGCGAGGCGGCCTGATTTGCCTCTGGAAAAGGCGGAGGCGGATCGGTTCGGGGGGGCTGTGGATCGAGGTGAAGAGGATTGCCTCGATCTGGAGCTCCGGACGCAGGAAAGTGGGGGGGGGGAGGGGGACTCATCTGGCACTGCCGACGCCACCGCAATTCCTGCGGCGACAGCAATGGAGCCAGGTAAGGGGGCAGAGAGGAAGGAGGCTTACCTGTGTCCATTGTGGTCCGTCGCGGGCTTCAATTGAGGCCCCGGTTGAAGCTGGAACTGAAGGCTGCAGCCTCTTCCGGCTTCAAGCCAGGGCCTCAATTGAAGCCCGTGATGATGAACACAGGTAAGGGGGTGGGGGGGGTTGGCTTGCCTGGCACCACCGCCACTGCCGTCCATGTAGCAACGGCGGCGGAGCTGGGCGGATCAGCCCAAAGCAGATCGGGCCCGATCCAGAAGTTCTGGATAGGGCCACAAAGCTGATCGGGGGGTCCGTGCACAGCCCTACCAGTTAGCTTAAACAATGTTCAGATTTGTATGACATTTTACCCTTGGATGCAAGGTTGCTGTTGCTGTTGTTTACCCCCTGCAACAGTCAATATCGCATTTTTGATTATTTCCCTTCTTGCATGCAGGAGGGAAGTGTCATGCTAACAATGGAGATTATGATGATGATGATGATGATGATGATGATGATGATGATGATGAGATGATGATAAAAAACCTTGCAAAACTGTCCTTCCTGAGAAAGAGATAACTGTCTCCAACTCAACCAGTTATCAAGCATCCCCCTGCAAAAGACTGTGTGCATTTTTTTCAATGAAATCGGCAATGCCAGCAAGACAGGCTGGCAACTATTAAGGAAGTGCAGCAGTCAGGGAAAAGCCATGCTGTGCTAAAGAGACCAAGGAGAAGGAGGTGAGGCATGGTCAGGGCTGGTGCCAGACTATTTTGCGCCCTAGACAAGGCAAACTACTTGCATACACACCACTTTTTTTTTTTTGCCAACTTCAATTTTTAAGAACAGATATTTTGTAGAAAAAATAAAAAGCACAAAACTTGAACTTAATATGTTTTTTTCTTAAAACAGCTAATTTGTATAAAACTGTGACCCTTAAAGGTCAGTTCTGTGCCCCTCTGAGGTCTGCACCCTAGGTGGCTGCTTAGTTGGCCTAATGGTAGCGCCGGCCCTAGGCATGGTCACCACTGCAGCCATGGAGGGATGTGGGGGTCACGGGGCATCCTCCTCCCAATCTATTAATAGTGCCACCTATAGTGAGATTCTAATTAGGACCATGGTGGTGGGCAAAGGTTTAAAGGAGAAGAATTTATCGTGGTTAAATTATTATCAATTAGAATAGTGGATGAAGAAATGGTTAAAGGACAACGGAGAGTGTAGAGAAATGACAAAATTTGAGGAATTGATTTTAAGGAGAGAAGTTGAGAAGGGAGAAAATAAAATGATAAATGATAAAAGGTTTAACAAGTGGTTGGGAAGGGGGAGATAAAAAATATGGGTAAGATGGTGTGGGAAACGGATCTGAAGGTACAAATAGGGCAACAGAGTTGGGAGGGAATATGGAGACAAAGAGTGTTGAGAAACATGTCAGTGAGAATAAAAGAGAATTACTATAAGTTTATATGGAGGTGGAATCTAACCCCGGTGAGATTAAATAAAATGAACAAGCTGAACTCAGCAAATTGCTGGAGAGGATGTCAAAAAAAAAAAAAAAAAAGGAATGTATTTACATATGTGGTGGGAATGTGAATTTGTTCAAAAATTGTGGAAAATGGTGTTTAAAGAGATAAAAGACATTGTTGGAATGGAGATTGAAGAGACACCTATGGCGGCATTGCTATCATTATATGGAGAATTAAAGTGTAATAAAGAAACAAAAGAACTGATAACGAATTTGCTGACGGCAGCAAGGTTGGTCATATCTAGGAACTGGAAGGTGCAAGGAGATTATCATGTTGAAGACTGGTATAAAGAGATTTGGGATATTGCTATAAATGATAAACTGACATGTAATATAAAAGTAAGAAGAGGGATAACAAAAATGAATGATTTTGAGGGAATTTGGAATCAGTTCCTGGAATATGCATTATCTAAGGGGAGTGGAAAACCACCTCCAGAAGAAACAATGAGATTTTGGAAACAGGAATAGATCCCAGGGTGGGGTGGGGTGCACTTTATGTTATGGGATGATGTTAAAATATTAAATTAGAAATGTTATAAGGTTATTCAATTCTATGTATTATGATTTTAATTTGTAATTTTTTTTGTTTTTGTTTTTGTTTTATTACTGTATTGATGTATGTTTAAGTTTAATAATTTCAAAAAAAAATAAAAGTTTTTTTTTAAAAAAAAGCCCCTCTCCCATCCCAATCTGGCTCCTTGCCCTTGAATAGGCTATTTATTCATTTATTTATTTATTAAAGCAGGCATACCAGGGCTAACAAAGTGACCAAAGACCCACCCAGTTTAGCCCTAAGGAACAGCACTTGGCAGTTTTGAATGACTAGAAGTGGAATGCTGAAAGTTTCCCACTGGAATTTTGGCTAGAATCGGAGGGTGCAGTCCCACTGGAGGGAATTCTAAAGAAGATTTATTCACGTTCTGAGAAACTGCACTCAAGTAGATCAAAAGAACAATCTTTCTGTGCATCTTGGCCCCAAACCAGACCTGTAATAATAATAATAACAACAAAATATAGTTTTCTACAGAAAGAATCTGGGCTATGAACGTCACCGTTGCTAAAATAATTTCTTTTCACTGGAAATTATATAATGGAAACGTGTTCTCTGCACTGCGGGAATGGTGCTTTGAATTGTACGTGTGTTGGAGCAAGAAAGTTCTTAATGAAATTCACAAGCCTCAGCTTGACTCCTTCCAACTGCAGCCCAAACATGACTTCTAAAGCGGTTGTTCAGTAAATAAAAAGAAAGGGTCAGGCCCCTTCTGTTTCCCCTGTAATTGAAGCCCCGGGGGAGTTGGAATCTCAGATTGCCATCACCTTAGACCCAATATACATTGCTGTATGATGGTTTGCCATTCGGTTACTGAAAATGGGTCTTCCACTTTGGGTGTTGTCCAAGGTGAAGCCTGACAGGATGCGAGAAAAGTATCTTATATTCCAGGAACTGGCCAATGAGACCTCATTATGCCAGTCCTTTCCTAGTTTCATTGGCTGCCAGTCCAGGTCTGGGCCCGATTCAAAGTGCTTTTATTAACATTCAAACTCCTGGGGCCAGGCTATCTTAAGGAATGCCTCCTCCCATATGTACCTGCCTGGACCCTAAGATCATCCTCAGGTGTTCTTCTCTGTGAGCCCCTGCCGAAGGAAGTGAGGCAGGTGGCTACCAGGAGGAGGGCCTTCTCTGCTGTGGCACCCCGGCTGTGGAATGAGCTCCCTAGAGAGGTTCACCTGGCACCTACATTATACTCTTTTAGACACCAGGGGAAGACCTTTTTATTCTCTCGGTATTTTACAGTCCATCCATTTAATTTTAACTTTGCGGTTTTAAATTTGTATTTTAAATCTGCATTAATTTCTGCATAGCTGCTCGGTTTAATCCTGGTTGTGTTTTTATATTGCATTTTAGACTATGCTTTAATACTGTTTGTTTTATCATTTTGAAAGGTTTTCATGGTTTTAATTTCCGTAAACCGCCCAGAGAGCTTCGGCTATTGGGTGGTATAAAAATGCAATAAGTAAATAAATACAAAAATAAGGAATGGCAAACCTCAGGCCTGTAGGCCAAATCCTGCCCACTAGGGGGCCACAGATTTTAATGATTGATTGCATTTCTATACCGCCCAATAGTCGAAGCTCTCTGGGCAGTTCACAAAATGCAATGCTCTTTCAAAGAATCATAGAATAGTAGAGTTGGAAGGGGCCTATAAGGCCATCTAGTCCAACCCCCTGCTCAATGCAGAAATCCACCCCAAAGCATACCTGACAGATGGTTGTCCAGCTGCCTCTTGAAGGCCTCTAGTGTGGGAGAGCCCACCACCTCTCTAGGTATTATTATTATTATTATTATTATTATTATTATTATTATTATTTATATAGCACCATCAATGTACATGGTGCTGTACAGAGTAAAACAATAAAATAGCAAAACCCTGCCACATAGGCTTACATTCTAATAAAATCATAATAAAACAATAAGAAGGGGAAGAGAATGCACCAAACAGGCACAGGGTAGAGTAAAACTAACAGTATAAAAGTCAGATCAAAATCAAGTTTTAAAAGCTTTAGAAAAAAGAAAAGTTTTTAGCTGAGCTTTAAGAGCTGCGATTGAACTTGTAGTTCGCAAATGTTCTGGTAGAGCATTCCAGGCATAAGGGGCAGCGGAAGAAAATGGACGAAGCCGAGCAAGGGAAGGAGAGACCCTTGGGCAGGTGAGAAACATGACATCAGAGGAGCGAAGAGCACGAGCGGGGCAATAGTGTGAGATGAGAGAGGAAAGATAGGAAGGAGCTAGACTGTGAAAAGCTTTGTAGGTTAACAGGAGAAGTTTGTATTGGATTCTGAGGTGAATTGGAAGCCAACTGGTTTCATCTAACAGTCAGGAAGTTTTTCCTGATGTCCAGCCGGAATCTGGCTTCCTGTAATGTGAGCCCGTTATTCCGTGTCCTGCACTCCCGTACACCCTTGCCCTTTCTCTCAATCTGGTGGCTTCTTAGCTTTTGTATAGTTTTTCCCAGTTCTGTAACACTGAAATGCTTCTCCTTAGGCATAGTTACTGGCAGTAAGAGATTTGAACTAAATTATGCTGGCATCTTTGGTATTTTGGCCTTTGGCACTGATCCCCCCGCAACTGAAACATGACCCCTGAGAACGTCTCTGAAATTGAATTTGCCTGTTGAGCTGAATGAGTTTTGACACTTCTAAATACTAATCAAAGGATGCTTTGAGACAAGTCTTTTATTTCTGATTCATATTTTTTTCACAGGGGTTTCAGATGTCATTGTCTTCTATTTGTAACCCTCCTGTATTTTCCCATTGCTTCTTATCGCTTCTTACCACAAAAGAAGGCTTTTTAGAAGGAAAAGTTGGAAGAGCTGCACAAGGCCTAATGATTAGTGGTCGGCCATCTTGAAGCACCTCTAGTTTCTATGAGAAAACCCATCCTCCGAGTGTGGGTCTTTTTTATATATATATAATTTTTTATTTTCTACAATACTTAAACATACACCATTACAATTAAAAAAACAACAAACTACATAATTGTTGATTACCATTAATATCGTATCTATATAACATAATCAAACTTAACATATAAGTGCACCCCCCACCTCGGGATCTCATTCCTGATTCCAAAATCTCATACTTTCTTCTGTTGGCGGTTTCCCACTTCCCTTAGAAAACACGAATATTAGGAATTGTTTCCAGATTCCTTCAAAATCATTTGTTTTAGCTATACCTCTTCTCAATTTAATATTACAAGTCAATTTGTCATTAATAGCTATATCCCATACTTCTTTGTACCATTCTTCAATACAATAATCTCCTTGAATCTTCCAGTTCCTCGCTACAATCAATCTTGTTGCAGTCAGCAAATTCGTTATCAGTTCCCAAGTGTGGGTCTTGATGTCGTTAATCCACACACATTTATTTATTTATTTATTTATTACATTTCTATACTGCCCAATAGCTGAAGCTCTCTGGGTGGTTCACAAAAAGAATAAGACTTGGAAGAATCCCAAGGTTTGCAGAAGTCCCAAAATCTCTAGGGGGAAAAAAATACCCCAAAGGGTGTGTGTGCATGTAGGGAGAATAATAATTTTAAAAATAAATCTCATGCAGGACTAAGCAAGGTCAGAAGGGAAAATGAGAAACCAGGTGGAGGGGAGGAATGGAATAGAGTATCCTGAAAAGGGTACATTACACGTACATTACACGTCCCACCCAGTGGAGGCTGTTGGCTCTGATTTTGGTGGGCCGTGAATCCATTCTGGATTTCAAGCAGAACCAACCAGAATTCTAAAGGTGCTGAACCCAGTTTTTGGGGGAAGTGTGATAGGGTTCAGCACCTTGGATAGCTCCTTTAGAATTCCGGCCGGTTTTGACTGAAACCTAGAATGGATTCACGGCCCAATTGAAATCAGTCCCAGTTGTGTTTCTAAATAGCTACGGACATATAGCCAAGTCATCTGCAGAGGCGGGCAGTTCCCGGGAGATGCACGTGGGAGGAAGATGTGGTGGAATCTTTGGGTGGAATTAGCTGGAACTGAGGGCATGGCCTTAGTAGTGGTGAAGATGACCAAGCTGGTTTCTCAGGAAGGGCTGTAGGAGTTGGCTGCTGATTTGCACTTCTGCTCCTCTAGTTCATCTGCAAATGAAGTAAGTATTACAAAGACACTTTAAGTCTCCATTGCTCTCTCATCCAAAGGAGACTTAGGCCTTATCTAGACCTAAGGTTTATCCCGGGAATTTTCCCTGTTCATGCAAATGACACACAGGATATCCTGGGAGCAGGCAGGCACGATCCCGGGATAAACCTTAGGTCTAGCTAAGACCTAAGCCTCATAGTATTACATCTTAGGACTCATCTCTGGTTAGAAAAGTAGGGAGTGCATAAGTATATATGACTGGAGCCACCTTGCAACCCAGACATTGGACCTTTACATCTTTACAGGGGGAAGTTGAATGGTCCATGGCCAGTTTGCAAGATGATAACTTTTAGCAGGAGTATTTTGTTGTGGTGCAAACAGTATGTGTAAACAGGAAACATGTGGGTTGGCCAAATCACGCACCTTTCCCATACCAACCAACACAAGGGGACACTGTAGGGACTCCTCATAGCAGGCAGTAAGCCCACTTGAACTCAATAAGTTTTACTTCTGAACAGACACATAGTATTGCACTGTTCATTGTGCTCTACAGTTTGGCAATGTTGAATTCTGTAAGCCACCTTGAGTGCCATTTTGGGGTAGAAAAGTAGGGTACAAATAAAATAAATCAATACCAGTAGAACAACAATTTATGCTTCATTTCCCACACCGATAAACTCAAAGATTTATTTTAAAAAGATGCATCCCATGTTTTCTTTGTGACTAGATTTGCCCAAGTTCATTTCCAACAATTCTTTTCAATTTGCTGTTCAAATTATCTCTCAGTGTCAAGAGTCTCTCCTGGTGGCTGCCCAAGACTAACACTTCCCAGAGTGTAAAGCTTCTAAGAAACAATTTTGGACCAAGTTCAGATAAAATAAATTATGGAACCATGGCAACATCCAAATCCCCATTTCATTCTACAACAAGATGTCGTGATGGTCATCAATTTGGATGGCTTTAAAAGGGGATCAGACAGACTGGAGGATACTAGTCCTGATGGCTATATGCTCCCTCCCAAATCACTTTGTACACTAGTTGCTGGGGAACATGGGCAGGAAGGTGCTGTTCCAACATGTCCTGCTTCTGGATTTCCTGTGGGCAGTTGGTTGGCCACTGTGGGCACAGAATGCTTGACTAGATGGACCCATGTTCTGACCCAGAGTAGCTCTTCTTATGTTCTTATTTTATAAGATTATTTTTCCTTGTAAAGATTTAATGTGATGGTTTGTTTTGTTTTTGGATAGTAGATAATTCAGTGACTGCGCCTGGACAATATAATTACATTTATTTTGTTTTAGCTTTCCACTAAAAATAAGATCTCATGACTGCAGGCTCCATTGAATGCTCCTTCAGGCTCAGAAACTAGAACAGAAAAGACACAGGCTATCAAATTTCTCATGAAATGTAACCATCCAAGTAGGATGGTAGAGCACGTGGTTTCGGCAATAACTTGTTGTATTTTATATCAAGTTTTTATACTGTTTGTTTTATACTTTGAATGGTTTTAATTTTTGTGAACTGCCCAGGGAACTGCCCGTCGGCTATTGGACGGAATAAAAATGCAACAAATAAATAAATAAATATCCCCTCTTTTAAAAAAACATATCCATTGTTACTGGGTATGTTTGTATAAAACATGCGGACATTCCGAAGAGACCCACACATCCACTATAAGGAATCTTTAGACATCTATGTATCTAGGGCTCAGAAGGCAATCCCCACCCAAGAGATCCAAACTCAGACAATGTTGAACATGATAAATGACATAATGGAACATCTGTTGAGGCTTTACATGAAATCAAATGCACAAGCTGATTTGGTGGAAATTATCTAAGCAAAGTTAACACTCCAGGTGGGAGTGTTCCAGCCTTCACCAAGACTTTAAATTTTTTTTAAAAAAAGATATTTATTGTGAATATCAACAAATGAAATAGAAATACATTGTGAAAATGGGGAGCGGAACCAATGGATTGTGTATATAGAATTATCATCATTTCCATCATATAAACTGGAAAAGAAATGGAGAGAGTTATAAAAAGGTTTCAAGAAAAGCAGACCAAATATCTGTATATTTATCCTCTTGCAAGTTGTGTCTATATACTGTAACACTTGTTCAAAAGTTGATAATGATATTAGGTCCTCGATCCATTGCATTATAGGAGGTGTAAATGTGTCCTTCCAATGTGATAATATAAGACTTTTGGCTGTCATAAGGGCTTTGAAGATCCATCTGCATTGACCATGTGTTAACTTCCAGGAAACTGGTAGGTAATTTAGAAGGACATGCACGTTCTTCCATATTATAGATTGTTTCAGTACAAAGTTTATCCTTATAATAACCTCCTCCCAAAAGGGGTCAACTAATGGGCATTGCCAAAGCATGTGACTTAAAGAAGCATTAGATGTATTGCATCTCCAGCATTTATGCAAGTTAGACAAACCCTTATTGAAAAGACGTTGTGGAGTCCAATAAACCCGGAACAAAACTTTTTGCTGAATAAGACGTAGAAGCTTCAGAAACAGCCTTCACCAAGACTTGTGCTTTGATGGGGAAAGTTGCTAGGGATGGACGAACGAGCGATGTTTGAGATCGCTAGCATTCTCCGAATATCATTTCACCACTCATCTCACGCCCGATTCCTGTGTGCACAGTTGCGATTGCTGCTTGCTCTGTGTGAATGGGGAAATTGTGCAAATCAAACAGCGATCCAACATTATATTTATGTAAATTTCCTAATTTGCCAAACTTTCCTCCATAGACTGACATGGGGGCTTTCATTCTGCAAGGGGGAGGGGTTGTATAAATTAGGAAATTTGCACAAAATTGGATTTGCACAAATCAAATGTGAGCACATGCCCAGCAATTTGTGGAAATATTTCACGGACAAGTGCTCACATCACATTCCATGTTTGAACAGGGCATGCTTGCACGCTTTGCAAGTAAAGACAAAAGTCCCTAAAAGCAGCTGCATCCTTGGAAAAGCTGAACTCCTGGTCTATGATTTGTATTAGTACCTCCAAGAGCAATAAATTGCTGTTGCCTGAAAATGTAGTGAGGAGTTGTTGTTATTGTTGAAAGGACTTTTAACAACAACAAAATCAAACCAAAAAAATATCTCTCTTCAGCTTTCAGGCACTCAGCAGGCAGTTGCACTAGAGGAGCACAAATTTTGGGAGACAATTAGAAACTGAATTGCTCATTCTAGTCAAATGTAATGGTCTTAACCCCTTTTTTCAGTGTTTCTCCCACCCTGCTAGAACTGGGGGTGAAGAAGATTTCTAGTTCATTGGCCTTGCCTCAAAATGGAGTCTGTCCCATTCACTCTGAATGAGATATTTCAGATCACCACAAACATGGAGAGAGTATTCATTTCCCAGTTTATGAAATCATCTACATTGACAGCTTCTTCTTCTTCTTCTTCTTCTTCTTCTTCTTCTTCTTCTTCTTCTTCTTCTTCTTCTTCTTCTTCTTCTTCTTCTTCTTCTCCTTCTCCTTCTCCTTCTCCTTCTCCTTCTCCTTCTCCTCCTCCTCCTCCTCCTCCTCCTCCTCCTCCTCCTCCTCCTCCTCCTCCTCCTCTTCCTCTTCCTCTTCCTCCCACCCATAACAGTCTCAAGGAATTTTGACCATCAGAGTGTCACACTCCATCTGGACTTCCATCATCTGGTCTGGGCAAGGAGGCACGACATGGAATAGATGGCTGGATCACATATTGAAACTTGGCTTAATTTCAGGACCATAGACAGCAATCCTAGAACTAGAGCACTGGCAAGCTAATCCAGCACAGCTGGGAGCAACTGGCAGGTTTTTATGGTCAGGCCAAGAGAGTCTTTCTGGAAGTTCCACCCCTGACGTGCTGTATTTGGCTATTAAATGGCCAGCTGCCTTTTCCTGTAGGCCTTACGAGGTGAAGATTGGATGAATGAGGAACCAGCTTGGGAATGCTCCCCAGGCTCTTCCTGTCCACTAGAGCAGTCCAAGGAGTCTTTAGAGGCAGGGGACAGAGGCACCCCTTGGTGTGTGTGTGTGTGTGTGTGTGTGTGAGAGAGAGAGAGAGAGAGAGAGAGAGAGAGAGAGAGAGAGGTGAATATTTGTACACTCTTTCAACAACTCTTGACCATAGGGTATGTAAATTGAAACATTTCACCACCTGCAGTAATATCAGGGCCAGTGACAAGGGTAGGCAAGGCTGGGCACGTGTCGATGGCCCACACCCCGGATTTTCAACAGACCGTCATAAGGGCACAAGCCTATCAATTGCACCCTGGCTGCTCTGAAGTTTCCGAAATTGGAGACTTTGGAGATTCCTATGCTCTTCTGGCGATCTTCACCTCACCATCCTGTCTTTGGTGATTTTTGCTAGAGGGGCTTTTCAGCCCCTATAGCAAAGGTGATTTATTTATTTATTTATTTATTTATTTATTTATTTATTACATTTTTATACCGCCCAATAGCCGAAGCTCTCTGGGCGGTTCACAAAAATTAAAACCACAATAAAACAACCAGCAGGTTAAAAGCACAATTACAAAATACAGTATAAAAAGCGCAACCAGGATAAAACCACACAGCAAAATTGATATAAGATTAAAATACAGAGTTAAAACAGTAAAATTTAAATTTAAGTTAAAATTAAGTGTTAAAATACTGAGTGAATAAAAAGGTCTTCAGCTGGCGACGAAAGCAGTACAGTGTAGGCAGGGGGAGGGGGAAGGAAGGGGGCACGAGGAGGCTCAGGATATTGCATATCCTAGCCTTTCAGTCTCCTCCCCTCTCTGCCCACTGGAATGACCCTTTTCCTCCTCCACCATGGTTACTTTTCTGACCTCGTTGGGCAGTTCACACAATTCTTTCCGTGCCATCTATGAGGGGGCAAGGGAGGTGAGTTGGATGTCCAACTCCCAGGGCAGGCGCTACCATTAGGCCAACTAGGCAACCGCCCAGGGCGCAGACCTCAGAGGGGCGCAGTACTGACCTTTAAGGGTCACAGTTCTATACAAATTAGCTGTTTTAAGAAAAAACATAATAAAAGGAAAATTTATTCCTAGCTAAGGCCCAAGCCTGCTACAGGTGAGAGGTTGCCTTTTATATATAATCTGTTCCTTCACAGATTGTCTCACTGGATCAGTGTTCCAGAGCATAGTAGCATCCTTACATCTAGGGGCAGGAGAT
The DNA here is from genome assembly GCF_023053635.1 of Elgaria multicarinata webbii. Lineage (NCBI taxonomy): Eukaryota > Metazoa > Chordata > Lepidosauria > Squamata > Anguidae > Elgaria > Elgaria multicarinata. The sequence goes on from NC_086185.1 coordinate 10,515,382, forward strand.
TTTAACTCAGCGGTGCTATTGACCTCATAGCTTCTCTCACGAACTTCACCTCATAGCTTCACTCATGGCTTCACCTCATTTCTTCCTCAGCCAGGCGAAATTAGAACTGATGATCCCTGATCCCAGAATTCACCACCGATAGTCAACGTTCACGTGAAAAAATAAGAATAATCTCCGATATGGGACACTCACAGCAACACGGAATGGAATGGCCGTGTGTAGGGCATATTCCTATGGTTTCATAATTGAAACCCTATTGAGGACCCATCATTATTTTCTCCAGCATATGTGCAGGAGATGGGTGGGTAGAAGAGTGGAGATCTGTGAGGACAAATGGACCCATGGTTTGGGATGAAGATGAATAAAGGTGGAGGTATAAAAGTCTCATTAGATACTCAGAGCAATTGCTTGAAAAATTACCACAGGGATAAAATATCTTCACTTTTGGAAGACTAGGCTAAGAAGACCTTTTCTATCTCTCTCCCCGCTTTCAGCTTCAAACTTCATAATGGTGCAATTCAATTAGCTAAGGCGAAAGGGAAATACAAATAAAAAATATATCTCATAATGCTCTTGGAGCAAAATAATGTCCTTGGGCTAAGAGCTAAGCTCTAATGGCAATTGATGCCCATAAGGAAGTCTTGGTTGGGAAGATACCATAAAACAGGAAAATAACGATAATTAAAAACCACTAATACTAATAACACATCTTCCAAGGGGCACATAAAAGAAAATGAAATATTCTAAAAAAACAAAACTTATGCTTGCACGGGAAATAATTGATATACCACCAATTCTCTCCATCCATCTACATCCGTCCGATAAAGCATCTGTACACATCAAGCAGCTACAGATGTACAGATGGAAACCCACAGAGAGGCATTAGCAGACTGTAGTATTTGGGGAATTGAATTAACTGTGCATTGTTCCTTAGCTACAACTCACCCTTCGGACTGCCCCCTTTTCTTTCTTCCCTTGGCCTGGGAGAAAGTCCGAATATTCTCTGTTGGGGAGCTGTTCGTAGGTCCCAGTGAATTGACCTGTGACATTATCAGTACCTGTGTGGATGGATCTGGAATTTTGTAGGTAAGGTTTAATGTCAAACTTCCTCCCGCTCAAGGCCATGGTGAGAAATCCATCTGAATATAACACAAGTAGACCATGGTGCTCTGTGATTTTAGGGCAGGGGTGTCAAACCCTCAGGTCCATTGACCAACCCACCTGAGGTCCCAAATTAATAATTAATTAATTTTATATGGCAACCGACAGATTCTATTATTATTATTATTATTATTATTATTATTATTATTATTATTATTATGTTAGATCCCTTTAGGGAAACTGACAATCACTCTGCCTTTGCCCCCCCCCCCCATAAAATAACACAGGGAAGGAAAGTAACCTCTCGTGCAAGCACTGAGTCATTACTGACTCTAGGAGGGACGCCAGCTTCTTGGCAGGCCTTATAGCAGGGTGGTTTGCCGTTGCCTTCCCTGGCCGTTATTACCTTTCCCCCAGCTAGCTGGGCACTCATTTTACCGACCTCGGGAGGATAGAAGGCTGAGTCAACCCGAGCCGGCTACCTGAAACCAGCTTCTGCTGGGATCGAACTCAGGCCGTGGGGAGAGTTTCAGCTGCAGGAAGGGAGGCCCATGGTGGGCATCTTGCCTAAGACCCCCCCCCCCCCAGTGAAGCCTGCATGTGTTATACTGTTTTACCTCTATACAACGGTGGGTTATTAATGATTTGCAGACACCAGTGGGACATTTGTTAGCAGATGGGATTGTTTTGGCTTCAAGGTCGGAAAGAACCATGGACTCTTCCAACCAACAGATGGCTCAAAACATCCTTGTACATATCTGATAAGACTAAATTGACTGGTTATAAATGCATCACCTAGGGGGAAAAAGCCCATAAACGCATTTAGAGACAACTGGAAAGCTTCTTATTTTGTCCCGGTATTGTCATAATTTGATATTAAAAAAAGTGGAATATCATGTACTGTGTTGGGTTTGGGGTTCATTCACAAGTGTGATTTGCCATGATTTAATTTGTGTGTATTTTTATGTTCACTACCTACTTTTTGATGTGCGTTTTTTTAAAGTACGCATTCAAGTTAGTTTGGATATTGATTAACCATGAAATTCTGCTTACCAATTTAAGCATTAAACCACATGACGGGCATTAACATTTAAAGCTAAAACAAGCTGGCCTGGGAGAAAGGTGTTGAAACTTTAATGTGCAACCCTGGCAGTTTTACATGTGTGAAATATGATTATATAAACTGATTTAGTTCCACTCTGTAACTATAGGGATTTACAAGCTATGCAAATTGCTGTGATTATAACTTAGCTTTAGTATTTATTACCATCTTCTAAGTACTGTTGATTTCACCTGTTCATATTATATTGAATTTGGCTTTGCTACTTACTTTCTGTCATTTCTAAAAGGACTGGGCATAGAGGTTCTCTTGCGTAGAATATGGGCTTTGCATACAGAAAGTCCCATCTTCAATACCTGGAAACTCCTGGTATGGCTGTGTGCGTGTGTGTGTGCGCGTGTGGGACTGCTTCCAGAAATGCTTCAGAGATACTGCCAGTCAGGGCTCATCTAAACCAAGCAGGTTATTCCACTATGAAAGTGGTATGAAAGCGGTATATAAAAGGCAGGAGCCACACGACTGCTTTATAGTGGTACTGAAGTGCACTCACCACTGTTGGGGCCCATGACACTTCTACACCAAGCAGGATATAACACTATGTGAGTGGTATGAGAGCGGCAAATGGGATGTGTCATGGGTCCCAACAGTTTCAGTGCACTTCAATTCCACTATAAAGCAGTAGTATGGCATCTGCCTTTTATATACCACTTTCATGCCACTTTCACAGTGGAATACCTGCTTGGTGTAGATGTGTCAACAATACTGGGCTAGACAGATCAATGGTCTAACTCCTTGCAGCCTCAGGTAATCATATCCGTCACTTGAAACAGAGACTTGAAATTTTGGATCCTGGAAAAAGTAGCTCCCCTAGAAGGGTCTGTGCAACAGAAATGAAAGAGGAGAGAATTGTTTTGGATCGACTCCCTGAGGACTCTGGGCATCATGAGACGAGCATTTTATTGCATGCTCTTTACTGGGGACTCACAGATTTTTGCAGGTCCTATTCCCTCCCATATGCCTCCCACCCCTTCTAGCTTTCTTTGTGCAACAACAACAAAAAAGATCCTGGTAAACTCGAATTATTTTTGAGCTGGAACTTGCTGCTATCTGCTGCTGTGTGCAGGAGAAGCAGCGCAATCAAAATGGCCCACTGAATGGGCCACGTCCACATTGTTTATTTCCTCTTTCAAAAGAGGAAGCAATAGGGTGACCCTATGGAAAGGAGGACCGGGCTCCTTTATCTTTAACAGTTGTGTAGAAAAGGGAATTTCAGCAGGACTCAATTGTAGGCATACAGCACCTGGTGAAATTCCCTCTTTCTCACAACAGTTAAAGCTGCAGGAGCCCTGCCCTCTTGACCAGATACAAAGGAGGGAAGAAGCCAGGGCAGGTGCCCATACCACAAGCAGTCCTCGGATTGTCCCGGGACCGTGCGTAAAACTGGGATAACTGAGGTCTCGGTTATCCTGGGAAAATGGAGGGGTCGTCTCTGCCTGCTCCCGGGATCCCCTGTGTGTCATTTGGATGCACAGGGAGGAACCAGGGACGACCCCGGGGGAAAAGACCAGTGTAGACATGGCCCAAGTTTGCTTGCAGGGTTTGCTGTATCAAGTTAGGGATTCCCACAGCTGCTGCAGAGCCTGCTGTGCCTCAACCCACAACCATCTGTCAGGGATGCTTCAGGGTGGATCCCTGCATTGAGCAGGGGATTGGACTCAATGGCCTTGTAGGCCCCTTCCAACTCTGCTATTCTATGATTCTATGAGTCTAATGCCAGCTCTCATCTCAGGAGCAGGCAGCGATGGCTCGTCAGGCACCCGGCAAAACTGGATGGAGGGAGGTCTGTCCATCCCTAGCTACAACCATTCATGGACAGGAAATAACCTGTAGCAGTTTATGCACTGGTCATTTCCCTTCTAGATTACTGTAATGTGCTCTATGTGGAGCTGCCCTTGAGGGTGACACGGAAGATGCTGCCAGTGAAGAATACGGTGGCTTCGACTGCCATCAGGAACATCATAGAGAACCCATATTATGCCAGTTTTAAAGGAACTGCACCAATCTGCTTCCAGGCTGAGTTCAAGGTGTTAGTGATGACATTCAAAGCCGTCAAGGGCTTGAGACCTTGATATTGGAGCGCGAGCCTCTCCTTGCATGCAGCTGCCTGAGCATTTAGATTTGTTCCTCTGTAGAAATGTGAGAGAAGGCTTTCTTGGCTGCCTTGTCCCAGTTATGGAATGACATCCCTCCAGAGGCCCAATTGGCACCAATGTTGGTTTCATTTCAGTGCCAAGTTAAGCCCTGGTTATTTACCCAGGCGTTGGGGGTTTGTTAATACCAATATCCTGAACAGATTCAGACCTGCTTAGCTTTAGCAAAGTGGCTGCCTCAGCTGTCCTGGGATCACGCTTTGTAGTGTGCATAATCAAATCTGTTTATTTTGTTTCTGTACAGGACTAGAGCCAATGGGCAGGGTGGACAGTGTCCTCCTTTCTGGACAGTCAGCCCTATCGTTACAGCTCCATCTTATTTCAGGGTGGCAGTATGAAATCATTCATATTGTGGAATGTGAAAGGTCTGGGAAAAGCTCAATCCATATAAGCTAATCCATCATAGGCTTAGGAGACACCATGCCCATATTGCAATGCTCCAACAAGCCCAACTCCTTGGGGAGAGCATGAATGATGCACCATTTCATGGGTGAATGAAGGATCCTAATAAGGCCAAAAAAATTATGTTTATATTTATCACTGGATAAATATTTTGTTTTTGTTGGACAGCTCAAATTTATGCTCCCTCTATATTTATGGACCCAACAGAGATATCTTTTGGGGTCCCCCCTGCATCTGATCATTGGGATTTTAATAGAACTTAATTACTTTGCAATTATGGGAGGGATATTTAATGAAGTACTGGGTCCTTTTCTAGACAAAAATGATAAAAAAATTATCTATTCCCCACCTGTTCAAGAACTCCATTGCAAGGACATAAGTTTGACGTTAGGGACGGATTGTTCATTCTATTTCCAGAGCATGCAATTTTTGCACATGTTCATTTATTAGCCCATTCCATGCGATTTTGACATTAAGATCACAAAATTCCTAGAAGTGTGTTCTGATCTGCACATTAATCTGGGAGGTTCCAATCAGGATTGTTCATATCAGGATCGGTGGTGTGGTGGAGCTGAGATTCATAGGGATGCAGCATTGGCCCTTTCTGAATAGCCAGGACAATGATACCCTCTGCCACCCCACTCAGAATCCCCTGTTCTTTCTGAGCTTTGCTGATATCCTCACCAGGGCCGGCCCTACCATTAGGCAGATTGAGTCAAATGCCTCAGGCAGCACGGTTTGGGAGGTGGCAGCAAGGTATTGGAGGAAAAACCTGTGTGCCATACAGTCAGCTCTGTGCCCCTAAGTTCGCTTGCTGTCTTCAGGTGCCATGGAGGATGCTGCATCATCACTGTTGAAGACAGATTCCTCTGGCAGAGCAGTTGGCTTTTATTATTATTAATAATATTTATTTATATAGTGCCATCAAGTTTTCATGGTGCTGTACAGAACCATACATCGATGTACCTCCCATTTGATGTACTTTCATACATCAAAAGTATGAGGGGGCGCCATCTTGTTCTTCACTTCAGACAGCAAAATGTCTTGGGCCAGCCCTAATTCTCACAGTAACTGGGGAGAAATGGTTTTCCCCAGAAACAATATATTGTTGTGAGCAGAGCTATCCTCTAATGTAAAGTGTTTTGGGGTATCACAGCCTTGAATGGTCAATTAAGCCCCAATAGTTTTACAAAAGATCTGGTGTGTTGTAGTTGTTGTTGTTTTTTTGTGGAGATGAAAATTTCTAGAACTGGTTTGTTAATATGGATCAATACAGCTTCCTGCATTTCTGGATCATTTTGGAGACTGATCAGAACTCTTTGCTATGATAAAAAAATGGAAGCTCACTGGGTGACTTTGGGCCAGTCACAGACTCTCAGCCCAGCCTACCTCACAGGGTTGTTGTTGTGAGGATAAAATGGAGAGGAGGAGGATTATGTATGCCACCTTGTGTTCCTTGAGGGAAAAAGTAATAAATGAAATTAAAATAAAACAAATATTTAACAGCGATAGCTATTCAGTGTGCCGTGGATGGTTTTAGCTGTTTTAAATTACAGATCTTAGGACTATTTGTTTTGGTTAGTACTTGTGATAACAACTGGTACTGAGTGATAGATAATGGTTAAATCTGTATTCCGTATCACTTTAAAATTGATATCTAATGGTCTGTTTTGTACATTCTGCAAAGGCCGCTGGCTAAGAGCAACGAATACATCTGGCTGGTTTACAGATGCACAAGCCAAATTCTGATGGGTATCTCAGATCTGCAAACATAGAGGGAAATCCTCAGTAATCCTTTAATAATTATTAGCTCCCATTAGCAAACGGTTCTGAGCTATTAGCCAGGAATCTTTCTAACAGAAGAACTGGTCAGCCAGCGGCTAGAACAATAAAATCCCAAAACTACTAGCCTCAACAACTCAAGCAGTTCTGCGCTGAGGAGGGAGAATTAAGTGCTTCGTTTAACTGGGTTACTGTCATGGTGGTGAGAGCTAAAAACAGCCTGGAACTTTTTTTGGTAGGGGAACCTCCCCACCCACCCCCAGTCCTTCAGCCTCTTCTGAGCCTTTGGTTTGCTCAAAAGGATGGCCTGTTTTAACATGTGCAAGTATGGTTTGAATTTCTCACTCCCACACCTTCCTTTGAGAAATCGGTGAACCGCTTGAGACAATAAAATTAAATAATATAAAATAAACAGAGCTGTTGAACTTACAGTTTGAAATGGAAAAGAGGGGAAGATGGGGTCCTCAGCTTTTCTGGCTTAGATCATTTTGTCCCTGCTAAAAACTGTATCTCCCCACCATCCCCAAAAGCTGATTTTACCTCCTTGGGTAAGATAAAGGTGTCTGTAACTTTTCTCCAGCAGAAGTAAAAACAGGGGTTTGTGTGTGTGTGTGTGTGTGTGTGTGTGTTTGTGTGTTTGGAGATGAGGGATGTTCACTAGGAAAACGTTATGAGGTGAAAAGGTTCATGACACCACCACCACCCTCTCCACCAGGCTTCCACTTCAATGACTGCATTGTATAAAAGAGGTGGGGGAGATGTATAAAATAACCATGGAACTACATGTAGTAAGAAGTTCAATGCGTTTGTATATCCTTTTTGTGTGCTGTTTTACCCACGTAAGAGTGCATGTGGTGCCATCAGTAAATCACTACAGGAAAAGTAGGGTGACTATATTTGGGAAACCAAAAAAGAGGACACCTAGTGTGTGTGGGGGGAAGCAGCTTTCTGAGTCCTGCAGAAAGTACGTTATTCCCCCGCCACCTTTATTTATTTATTTATTTATTTATTACATTTTTATACCGCCTAATAGCCGAAGCTCTCTGGGCGGTTCACAAAAATTAAAACCACAATAAAGCACCCAACAGGTTAAAAACACAATTACGAAATACAGTATAAAAAGCGCAGCCAGGATAAAACCACACAGCAAAGTTGATATAAGATTAAAATACAGAGTTAAAACAGTAAAATTTAAATTTAAGTTAAAATTAAGTGTTAAAATACTGAGAGAATAAAAAGGTCTTCAGCTGGCGACGAAAGCAGTACAGTGTAGGCACCAGGCGGACCTCTCTGGGGAGCTCGTTCCACAACCGGGGTGCCACAGCGGAGAAAGCCCTCCTCCTAGTAGGAACCCGATTGGAGTGGAGGAGGGGAAAGGATTTCATTCTGCACCACCACCATCCACTCCAATTGGGGCCTTTTCTATAATGTCCACGAATGACCCACTTTCCCCTTTAAGACCTCAATTGGAGCTCAGGGTGGGAGAATGATGTGCCTCAAGAAAGCATGTCACTCCCTCCTGCCATGCTAATGGCAGCCTTAAAGAGGAAGGTGTGTCATTCCAGGACATAATTGAAAATTATAGAAAATCCCCCCTGACACCATGGAAAGAACAAAAACCAGGACAAATCCGGGGAAATTCTGACAGTTGGTCACCCTGGGAAAAGGATCTTGACACAGTCAGATGAATGATCGCAGTGACAATTTTAGGCACATTTGCATTCTCTTTAGTCCTTTTTTTTTGGTGATGTGTTTCCTCCTTTTGAGGGGGGGTTCATAAGGGGCCACCACCATATCAAGCAAGATCTTGCTACCATTTATGACAGAGAAGAAGGGATGTCTCTCAGCATTTCATCTAGAAAGAATGCCCCTTTCCTGGGCTGAGGCAATATAGTCCCTTTATGGAACCCTTCCCTACCTCTGGAGAAGTCAGCGTTCTTAGACCTGACAATGTTTGAAGGTTTACAGATGAAACCCTATAAATATGAACCAAAGTTTACAGCATACTACGTGATCTTAGAAGGAAGGCCTACATTTTTTTTTAACGGTAGGAAGGCTCTAGGGTCATGGGAATAAGTGGTGCATGTTTACATCTTGCGTGCAATGAAGCCATGTGGAGCTAACAACACAGAGAGTAATAAGCTTCCTTTCAAAATCCTCTGCAGTTGTAAGCTAAACATGATCCTTGGATGGAAAGTTTGAGTCAAATTGCACTGCAATCCAGAAGATCTTTGTGTCACAAATACTTTTGGGGACTCTGTGATGTTCATAATGAAGAAATTGTCATATTTACATTGGACCACTGTAGTGTCCTTTTAAGTAGGGTTGCCTTGAAGGAGTGTTAGAGCTTCATCCCACGTACCTGTTTCCCTCGAATTATCCCCTACAGCACTAGGCTATTGCCGTTGTTCTTGTTGTTGCTACCGGGCAGCTAGATCCTTTGCATACCAGGAAATGGGTTTAAGGAGGGAAATGTAAAAAAAATCATAAAAAATCAACGGATGACCCAATCTGATTCAAATTTGGTATGCTTAAAGCTCTCCTTAATATCTATTACTGTGCCAATTTTGATGTCTTTATCTTTAAAGCTTACGCAGATGTAAGCATTTGTTTAATTTTTTCTTCAAATCCTGCTCCTGCGCTCCAGTGGCTGCTTGGAAAACAACAAATGATACGCTCAAAAACTAGTAGCAAAATATTGCACTTCTTTTGGTTAAGAAGCACAATTAAGGCAGGATGCATGGGAGTACTTCACAATGAAAGCAGATTATAAGCTGGAAAACTTCGGAGTCCTTTAGTAAATAGTAAACATAGTAAACATTAAAAGTACACAAAAATTTAAAAAACCATAAAAACAGTATAAAAACAACAACAGTATCCATTTAAAACAACAATTCTGGGGTCCATTAAAAACAAACTTAACGTTATTAAATGCTGCTTAAAATGCCTGGTATTTTAAAATTCAACTGGGTAGGCCTGCCGGAAGAGATCAGTCTTTATGGCTTTCTTTAATTCTGGAAGACTGTTAAGTTGATGAATCTCTCCCGGCAAGCCATTCCACAAACTGGGAGCGGCAGAAGAAAAGGTCCTCTGGGTAATAGTTGTCAGCCTTATTTTTGTTGGCTGGAGTAAATTCTTCCCAGAGGACCTGAGTGTGCGGGGTGGATTGTATGGGAGAAGGCGATCCCGCAGGTAGCCTGGACCCAAACCATGTAGGGCTTTAAAGGTGATAACCAACACTTTATACTTTGCCTGGAAACTAATTGGCAGCCAGTGAAGAGATTTTGAGACTGGTGTAATGTAGTCATCTTCTAGGTCTACTGGTGACCAACGTGGCTGCCATATTTTAAACTAGTTGAAGTTTCCAAACTAGGCACAAAGGTAGCCCTATGTAGGGCTCATTGCAGAAGTTGAGCCTTGAAGTTACCAGCACGTGCACTACTATCTTTAGGTCTTCCGACTCAAGGAAGGGGCACAGCTGAAAGTAGAATGAAAGCAGTATATGGAGGCAGGATCTACACTACTGCTTTATAGCAGTATTGAAGTGTGCTGAATCTGTTGGGGTCCATTGACATATGCCACTATATCCTGCTTGGTGTGGCTCCTGCCTTTTATATATCGCTTTCATAGTGCAATATTCTGCTTGGTGAAGATTAGGCCTAGGACTAAAGGATGGGGCTCACGGATGGTATATTGAGGGAAATGTATTAAGACAATTGAGGAAAGAATAACTAAACAAGATACCAAGGTCATACATAGTTCCATACTCTTATGTAATGTTTCTCCATGCACAAAACTTCTCAGATTCTTCTACATTACATCAATTTACACATCAATGGCCTTTGCCACTTCCCATAGCCATTTTTCAATTGTAGGAAGTGTGTGTGTGTGTGTGTTTTGAGTGATCCTTGATGTGAGCAAATTTTCCCAACAGATAAATCATATTTTTCCTCCATTAACTATATTTTTAACTTTCTCAAGAATCAAACTTAATGTCAATATTCCTCCTGGGGAATTTTGGTAGTTGACATCCTGTTATTTCTTGAATAGTAACATCTAACAAAAATGTTTTATCTTATTGCATGGCCACCAAATATGTTTAGTCTGCATTATTGTTATTGTTGCTGTTGTTTTTTCTGTTGTTATTAGTATTATTATTTCAAATAGATAGCGTACACATTTCTATGCATTTTCTAAAAAAAGGTAACAGGTGTGTAATGCCAATGAAATACCTTCTAATAAAGGTTCTCTTTCAAAGTCAAATCCAATGATAAGGTAACAGATTAGGGGTTAGATCCAGTTTTAGTGACACCTAGAAAAGATCCATTGAAATAAATAGGACATCTTAATTCCCATTGATTTCAATTGGTCTACAATTCTATCGGTCAACCACATCACAGAATGTATCTTATTTTTGGACAATGGTTCTTTACTTCAACAAAAACCCAGTTAATAATAATTCAAATTTGGAAAAGTAGTCAAAGTATATGGGAAGAATGGACCATTGTAAATAACTCTGAATTAGCCAATAATTGTGGGTGGCTGGATTAAAATCTCTTTGGCATACCTCTTAGTAGGATAAGAGGTCCCAATGATGTAGGGCAGGATGCAAATGTTTTAATAATTAATTAACATCATATTTCTATTTTTAATATCTTTTATGAAAGAATGATATTCTTATACTGCAGGGGTGGGCAGATTTCAAGTTTGCAGGATCCACTTTAAGAACGTAAGAACATAAGAAGTGCCCTGATGCTGGATCAGACCAAGGGTCCATCTAGTCCAGCACTCAGTTCACACAGTGGCCAACCAGCCATTAGCCAGGGATGAACAAGCAGGACATGGTGCAACAGCACCCTCCCGCCCATGTTCCCCTGCAACTGGTGCACACAGGCTTATTGACTTGAATACTGGAAGTAGCACACAACCATCAGAGCCAGTAACCATTGATAGCCTTCGCCTTCAAGAACTTATCCAACCCCCTTTTAAAGCCGTCCAGATTGGTAACCATCACCACATCCTGTCGTAGTGAGTTCCATAACTTAACTCTGCGCTGTGTGAAGAAGTCCTTCCTTTTATTTGTCCTGAATCTCCCACCAATACTTTCTATTGTTTTAAGTCGAACTCCGTGTTCCACATATTGAACTAGATGCAAAAGGCGTATACTTGGGCCAGATCTAGCCAAGTAGGATATAACACTTCGTAAGTGGTTTGAAAACACTGTATGGAATGTGTCAATGGGCCCCAACAGTTGTCAGTGCACTTCAATACCATTATAAAGCAGTAGTGTAGATCCTGCCATAGAACTAGGGACATATGGATTTTAATAAATCAATTTTTTATGGATTTCTAGGTGTCTTTCATTCTATTCTATTCTCATTGACGGAACTAGTTTTTTTTCTTTTTAAAGAATTTCATTCTACTTGTGCTAATTCACATTAGTTAATAAGAATTAGACCAGTACAGATGAGTCAGAATTTTGTTCAGTTCATTTTTTTACATGAAGAAATTATCAGCATTTGCAGATGTCTTTGCAAACATGCTGGAAAGAACCTGAGATTTAAAAACATGCAAATTTGAGAGAAAGCAAGATTGATGGGTTCACCCATAGGAAGGTAGGAAGCTGCCTTATACTGAATGAGTCCATTGGTCCATCTAGCCCCATATTTTGAACACTGGCCGGCAGTGACTCTCCAAGGTTTCAAGCGGGAGTTTTTCCATCCCTCTTTATTTATTTATTACATTTCTTTGCCTCCCAATAGCCAAAGCTTTCTGGGCAGTTCACAAAAAATATTGAGAGATGCCAGGGATCTATCCTGGGACCTTTTGCATACCAAAAAGGTGCTCTACCACTGAACTGCCTCCTCCTTCCATGCTGCATCTAATTGGCCTTTTGACAATCCTAGACATAGGCATTCAAATATTTGTGCAAAAGGAATTTCCAAATGAACAACAAACAAACAAGATTATTGTAAGTTCAGATCAGGTTGGGACCACCACGGCCCAGCCAGAAAGCTATGAAGCAGTAGCAGACTACTTGCCTTCACCACTGTGTAACTATCCCTAATCCCTTCCCAACATTTGGGAATGGAAGGCCCTGTCTAAGGCCTTAGTTAGACCTACCTGAAAGTCCGGGGGAGAGGAGGGGAGACCTCGGATTGCGATTAATGCGAGATCTCGCCCCCGTTTACACGTAAGGCATGATGACCTCAGGAAGAGAGGTGTCGCACCCGCCATTTTTTTATTTTTTAAAGGGGACGGAGCGCACGAATGCTCATGCACAAAGGTAAGGATTTTTTTTAATTTAAACTACTTTCCTTGCTCCCCCCACCCTACCTCCTGAGGAGCGCTGCACCCCATGCACGGGTAAACCCACGGAAACGGGCCACACGCTTCGCTGTCTCGGGCTCAGCCCGAGACTGTGGAAAAAGCGGGCCCAAAGGGAAGGGCTGTATCCCGGGGCAAGGGAAGGATGATCCCTGCCTGATCCCGGGATCCACTGTGCGTCATCTGGATATAGCCTGGTCTAGCTATAGTTGTGGAGTATAAACTGCTTTTAAAACTCAGCTAAAAACTTTTCTTTTCCCTATAGCCTTCAAATATTGAGTTTGTTCTGACTCTATACTGTTAGCTTCACCCTACCCGGTGCCTGTTTACACTTCCCTGTGCCTGTTTGCATTCTCCTTCCCTCTTTATTGTTTACTACAACTTATTAGATTGTAAGCCTATGCGGCAGGGTCTTGCTATTTACTGTGTTATCTGTACAGCACCATGTATATTGATGGTGCTATATAAATAAATTAATAATAATAATAATAATAATAATAATAATAATAATAATAATAATAATAATAATAGCTAAGGCCTAAGTCACAAACACGTGTTTCCAGAAAGACTAGCATTACAACATGATGCTTTCTAGAAAACAGGCATGGGCAATGTGCTTATTTTTGGCCAGTGCTCGTGAGTTATTCCCTGATCTCCTACCTTGGAGCGTTGAACTTTGCAAAAACAGATGCTCCGGGCCGGCTTGGCCAGCTGTGAGTTCGCTAAATAAAGCTCCGTGGAATTTGGAGAAGGGTGGGAGAAAGAAAAGCAAATTACTCTAAGAGCTGTTGCAATTTAAGGCTTGGCTTTTTTAAATATATATAGGCCTGGCAGCAATCGGCAATGCATGAAATCTGGAGGCAGATAAGCCCGATGCAGGTGGTCGCCTGCTCGCATGTAGGTGAAAAATAGGGAGTGGGGAGGCTGTGTGCATGTAAGCCCCACCCCACAACATCCCTGTGGGTCTGACTGCTAGTTAGACCTTTGCATGCTGAGCTGAAAGCTCTTACAAAGCTCTTGTGGTTGGAAACCCTGACGAAGCAGGAATCACAGGAGCGGTCTGTGTGTTCAGCTACACGTACTTGCAGAGGCCTTTGGGCAGTAGAGGCTGGTGGCCCCGATGTCAGTGGGGCAGCGAATCCGCTCCAGGTTTCAGTCAGAACCAGTGAGAATGCTAATGGAGCTATCCAAGGTTGTCTGTTCTGCATCTTGGATAACAGCTTTAGAGTTCTGACTGGTTCTGATGGAAACCTGGAGCAGATTCACCGCCCCGCTGACATCGGAGCCACCAGCCTGCATTGTCTTCGGAGACTTTAACATTCCGTGTTCGAAGATCTGACTTGTACTAATTCATCATCTGGCTTAAGTATGCGCATACATCCACTTTCTCGAACTGGACAAGTGGGTCATCCCATGAAACTGATTGGTGGGAGATCCAGGACAAATAAAAGGAAGGACTTCTTCACACAGTGCATAGTTAAATTATGGAACTCACTACCACAAGATGTAGTGATGGCCACCCATTTGGATGGCTTTAAAAGGGGGTTAGATGAATTCCTGGAGGCGAAGGCAATCAATGGTTACTAGTCCTGATGGTTCTGTGCTATCTCCAGTATTCGAGGCAATAAGCCTGTGAGCCCCAGTTGCTGGGGAACATGGGCGGGAGGGTGCTGTTGCACCATGTCCTGCTTGTCCATCCCTGGCCGCTGGCTGTTTGGCCGCTGTGTGAATAGAGTGCTGGACTAGATGGAGCCTCGGTCTGATCCGGCATCAGGGCACTTCTTATGTTCTTATGACATGGCAGGGGGGCAGGCTTGATCAGCCAAATAGCCGCCCGATAGCCCACACTACCTCCTGCCATCTAAATTTATCGTCCCCACCCTGCAGCGTTGCTGCTGCAGGGTTTTAAGGGAATCAGCTACAAAGTTGCAGTATATAGACACCCACTTGCTCGAGGGTCCTCAGAAACGTGGACCCAGCACTGGATATGTTGAAGAACTCCTGTATTCAGGCCTATAGGGTCTGAATGAAAATGTTGCATTCAAACGTTGAGGCATCAAGTATTGCTTTGTTTTCCGTCCACCTTTAAGGAAATTGCCTCCCAGAATAAAGAGTAGGATTGATAACAGGGCAAGTGTGGAAGATGCACACTTAAAGCTTCATCCCACGTACCTGCTTCCATCGGATTATCCCCGTAGCACTAAGTTTTCACGGTTGTTGTTGTTTTTGCTACCTGGCAACAGCGATCCTTTGCATACCAGGAAGTGAGTTTAAGGGGAGAAATGTAAAAAAAAATCATTTAAAAAAATCAATGGATGACCCAATTCAATTCAAATTTGGTATGCTTAAAGCTCTCTCTAATATCTATTACTGTGCCAATTTTGGTGTCTTTATCTTTAAAGCTTACACAGATGTAAGCATTTCTTTAAAATCCTGCTCCTGCACCCCAGCGGCGGCTCAGAAGATACGCTCAACAAGTAGGGGCTAATTATGGTGAATCTTTTTGCTTTATTGCACAATAAAGGCAGGATGCATGGGAGTATTCACAATCAAAGCAGATTATAAGGTGGAAAACTTCTGAGTCCTTTGCATGAAATTCATAGTGATCGCACAGTATAATACTGGTTTGATAAAGCTCTTATAATCAGTAACGATGAAGTATCATACCAAGTTTTTCTTGGCATGCAACATACAAAAAAGCCTTCTTTCTGGGTAGCTTTCTTTTTCACTTCCCTTAGCACCCCCTTGTGGAAGTTGTGTACGTTGGTTAAATATTTATTATTCCTGCTACTTGAAAAAGCCTGATGCCTGATGCCAAACTCACGAATGTATAACACAACATTTTTGCAAACTGGGAATCATCATCATCATCATCATCATCATCATCATCATATATTTCTTACCCGCCTCTCTGATTGGATCGAGGCGGGGAACAACAGCAAGCATAAAATACATAAAATACTGATTAAAAACATGGTATACACTGTTTAAAAACATCCTAAAAGCATACTAAAAATATCCTAAAATTCTACTGGATAGGCCTGCCAGAAGAGATCAGTCTTTATGGCTTTCTTGAATGCTAAAAGATTGTCAAGTTGACGAGTCTCCTCCGGAAGGCTATTCCACAGTCTGGGGGCAGCAGAAGAGAAGGTCCTCTGGGTAATGGTTGTCAGCCTAGTCTTTGCTGACTGAAGTAGATTCTTCCCAGAGGACCTGAGCGTGCAGGGCGGATTGCATGGGAGAAGGCGATCCCGCAGGTAGCCTGGACCCAAACCATGTAGGGCTTTAAAGGTAATAACCAACACTTTATACTTTGCCCGGAAACTAATTGGCAGCCAGTGAAGAGATTTTAGGTCTGGTGTGATGTGATCACCCCTAGATGTTCCAGTGACCAACCTGGCTGCCATATTTTGAACTAGTTGAAGTTTCCAGACTAGGAACAAAGGTAGCTCTATATACACACAGCACATGGACAGCAAGATCGAAAGCAAGAAAGATAGATGGTTGATTATTATTATTATTATTATTATTATTATTATTATTATTATTATTATTATTATTATTATTTTGTTTGTTTGTTTTAGTTCAGTCAAGCAGTGCTGGGGACTGCTTAGGAATGCAGCAGTACAGACATTTGTAAATTAAAAGAAAAACAAATAAATCAAAAACAGATTTATTCCAGCTGGAGAAGGATCTGTGAACATCTGACAGATGGAATGTACTAAGGGTGTCAGTCAAGAGGGATTTATCATATTGCTACACTGTCCAATAGCCAAAGCTCTCTGGGCAGTTCATAATCATTAAAACCATAAAGCACACCATGATAAAACAGAAGGTATGTTTTTCAAAAAATGAAAACAGTGTAAAAGCAAAGTATATACCAGCAGCAGTGTAAAGATTTTAAAATGCAATCACATATTTAAAACAACTACAATAACAACAAATAAAATAAAATAAAATGCCTGGAAGAAAAAGGAGGTCTTTACTCAGTACTGAAAAGAACACATCATAGGCACCTGGTGAGATTCTCTGGCAATGGCGTTCTATAATCAGGTCACCCCCTAGTGGGGGCTGATGGCTCTGATTTCAGTGGGGTGTTGAATCCACTCTGGGTTTCAGTGAGAACCAGCCAGACCACTGAAGGACCTGTCCAAGGTGCTGAATCTATTTTGAAGCTAAAGTTCCCCGCTCCTGGTCTAGAGACTAATTGTAAACTGCATTTTGGATCAGTGGCGTAGTTGAAGATCTATATTTCGACTGCGTATCTGTTGCATTCGATGTATATAACTCCCCCTAACTCTTTTTCGAGTTTCAGTGCTTTATTAGGATTAATAGTGTGTTTCAAGCAAATTCACTCAAGTGAGGTTTTGGTCTTTTAATAGACTGGGATTCCCAGCAATACAGAGAGCCATTGTTCTTGATTCTGCACAAAAGTTGCATATTCACAATTAGTGATGTCAGAGAAAACTGCAAAGAACCTAATGAGTTGCTAGATTGTAAATTGTTTTAACTTTTTGTTTTAAATAGTGCTGTGCTGAAAAGTTCTCCCACATCCACCTCCCCAACCATTCTCCTTCAATTTGATAGGAAAAAAAGGGGTTTCTGTGCCACGACACAGGCTCTTTACAACAGGCCTGTCCGCGGACACTCCCTGCTCAAGCTAAGCGCCACCACTTTATGAGCCTGAGGTGAGGGACAAACACCACCTTTCTACAAACTACGTGGAGAAAGGGTTTAAACAGGAAGAATTTCAGAAATAAAATAATGCGCTGTGAATTATATGTGCTGATGTTGAATGAATGTCAGAACGGGTGCTACATGTATATAACCGCAGATGATAAATGCCAAGGAGACACGTGTGATTTTTGTGGTAGCAAAACAAACTGAATAAAAATTTATTTCAATGTTCACAAACTTTGTTTCATAATAAAACTTTTCAGGCCCTTGTCAAAACCTCTCATCCAATCCTTTCTCTCTTCTCAAACACACTTTCCTTTCTCTCACACCATCACTCTTGAACTTTCTTTATTATCATGATTGTTTAATATACTCCAACTGACTATCTGCACACTACACTCAAAAGACAACCCTCTTTACCCTGATCCTCTAATTCTCCCTCCTACCAAAGTACTTTGAAAAACACACCTATCACCTCAGTCATTCCCTTATATATCCTCCTCCCCCCTCCTAAGATAGTCAATCTCCACCCACTCAGGTCAACATTCTAAACACAATGGACTTACAAATCTTAGACATACATTAGGGAACTGACTTGTGGGGTGTAACGCCACAGGAGGCTTTAGAAAAGAAATTCTGTGGTGAAGAAAATCATAGAATCATAGAATAGTAGAGTTGGAAGGGGCCTAAAAGGCCATCGTGTCCAACCCCCTGCTCAATGCAGGAATCCACCCTACAGCGTACTTGACAGATGGTTGTCCAGCTGCCTCTTGAATGCCTCTAGTGTGGGAGAGCCCACAACCTACCAAGGTAACTGGTTCCATTGTTGTACTGCTCTAACAGTCAGCTCTAACAGTCATGTTGGAGAAGGCTTGAGTTTGAGGTTCTTGTGCTTGCCTTAAATAGGAGGTAGCCAAATACTGTGCCCAAGTGTAGCTTTTCATTCTACAATCACCTCTCCAGCAGCCTGTGGCCTCCTCAGCTTCCCACACTTCAGTTAATGCCCAGGGGAAGACATCGTGTAGTAATTCTTCCCATGGGGCTTTCTCAGATCAGGAAGTGCAGGCAGCCTAGGAGGCCACAGAGCGGTGGGGAGACATGTGATAGAAAGAGGATGTAGTATCTCAGCCATATAGCACCTTGGCCACCTCGCGGTAATTAGGTGCGTTCAAAAACAAAACAAAGTAAATTATAAAAGACCCTGAGAATGAGGCAGAAAAATGGAAGCCACTTTCATGGGGGAAGAGTCCTTTTGGCTCAGCACTAGTTCCACCTCTTCCCTGGAACTAGACACAACATGGCTACCCTTACA
This sequence comes from Elgaria multicarinata webbii, assembly GCF_023053635.1. Classification (NCBI taxonomy): domain Eukaryota; kingdom Metazoa; phylum Chordata; class Lepidosauria; order Squamata; family Anguidae; genus Elgaria; species Elgaria multicarinata. The sequence continues at coordinate 10,534,253 of NC_086185.1, forward strand.
CCTGCACTGTGATGGATGCAAACTGGGAACCGGCCTACCAACACAGTGGGAGCCAGCCAACCAACAGTTGCTATGAGAATGCACACACTCACACAAAACCAAAACCCCTTACAAAAAAAGAAGAAGACTCCTTCCCTTGGAGAAATTAGGTGAAATTGGTCCCCCCCCCCAATTTCCCTTCCCACACAAAGGGTGGTAAATTTTGAGAGGCCATTTGCACACTGCTCTAAGTTTAAATGACCGTATTTTATTAGAATGGAGTTTTGTGGATTCATGTTGCTCTTTGCATGTAAGCTACCATGGAAGGGTTTGGGGTTTTGTTTTGTTTACCCTAAAAGGAGTCATGGAAATATTTTAAATAAATAGTCTTTGTTACTGAAAGCTGTGGAGCTTCAAAACCCAAATACTGCTTCCAAACCAGAAGCATCCAACTGGCTTTTCAGGCTGCGGCTTCCAAAGAACCTCACATTTACAAGACTTTGGAACTTACGTTGGCTGCAATTTCAGTGTCCAACTTTGGGAGGTTTGGTTCATTGTCAAACAAGATGGGGGCATGATAATGGCTCTGATCACCAGCCAGACACACAGAACTCTGTTTATAGAACATTATAAACAGTAAGGAAAGATGGGACATGCAATGCAAGTCGCAGGAGCTATAATTTTGCCCCAGTCATTTACTGTAATGACTCCTGTAACAGGATCCATGCCTCAAACCATTGGAGAGAATGAGGCAGGCAGTCTTTCATCGGGAGCTGGCAGGGATGTGCAGAACAGTGTGGTGTAGTGGCTAGAATGTTGGACTGGGAGTTGGGAGATCCAGGTTCTAGTCCCTGCTCAGCCATAGAAGCCCACTGGGTGATCTTGGGCCAGTCACACACAGGCACTCAGGCACTCTGTCTCAGCCTGAGTTCCCTTACAGGGCTGTTGTGAAGACAAAACGGGCACCCTGCCTTAAGCACCATGACGAACAGTGGGATATAAATATACTAAGTAAACAGAAACACTCTGAAAAGACAATGATAATGAAGGAGGGGAGGGAGGGATTCTAGGATAAGATACGTTGGTCTAGTTCTGTCAAAGGAAGTTAACCGTTGTTGGGGTGTACAACTTGTGATGGCAGTTGGAAGATGGATGATTCTCTTGTCCAAATTTTTTTTCTCCTAATTGAAATCATGCATGTTCAGGAGAGGGTTCTCCCTGACATGCCAGTGTGGAGAGTGTGTATATATATGAGCAGTCATTCAGCAGTCAGCTGAAAGTGGTACAGCCCAGATAAAGGCTGACCACTGGTCATCTTCTCTTTGTGAGACTTCGGCCAATGTCTCCCTGCCTTTGAAAACAGGTGCCATTGGCTTGCTTAATTAAAAGACGGCTCAGACTGAATGCCGTTAATTTCTGGAGCTTTTCTTGGGCTGTAGAGGAGGTCATCGTCACCATGTGAAGCCAGTTAGATCCAGACGTGTCACCACAAGAGGGAGCCGTTTATCCTTTGATGAAGGGTCCATTTCAAATTGCAATAGAAAGCGTCCCTTCTATGTTCTACTGAGGCAAGGACAAGAAAAGGGAGAAAAGTCAGTGGAGATACACGGTGTTTGGTCATCCCCACGCAATACATATGGATCTCTGTGCAAGAGAAGGAAAGAAGTTTTTGCTATCTGTAATGCGCCCAAGTCAAAACAGGCTCCAAGGTGGAAATTGAAGAATGTTGATGAGCTCGAATTTGGCTGATATGCACACATCTAGAATCATAGAACAGCAGAGTTGGAAGCGGCCTATAGGGCTATCGAGTCCACTCCCCTGCTCAATGCAGGAATCCACCTTAAAGCATCCCTGACAGATGGCTGTCCAGCCGCCTCTTGAATGCCTCTAGTGTGGGAAAGCCCACCACCTCCCTAGATCAATGGTTCCATTGTCGTACTGCTCTAACAGTCAGGAAGTTTTTCCTGATGTCCAGCCGGAATCTGGCTTCCTGTAACTTGAGCCCATTATTCTGTCTCCCGCACTCTGGGATGAGGGAGAAGAGATCCTGGCCCTCCTCTGTGTGACACCCTTTCAAGTATTTGAAGAGTGCTCTCATGTCTCCCCTCAATCTTCTCTTCTCTAGGCTAAACATGCCCAGTTGTTTCAGTCTCTCTTCATAGGGCTTTGTTTCCAGACCCCTGATCATCCTGGTTGCCCTCCTCTGAACATGCTCCAGCTTGTCTGCATCCTTCTTGAAGTGTGGTGCCCAGAAGTGGATGCAGTACCACACCACAGGCAACCAGCACATTTGTCCCCTGTACAGGGAATACATCTTAGGGATGTCTGAATCAGCAAAACCCAATTTTACCAAAACTCTTCAAATCTCATTCTGATTTAAGTCCATATTAGATTGTGAGCTTTGATTTTTTTTTCTTTTCTCATAACAATCTGTCTTGATTTTCATTCATATTTTTTGAAAGGTATGCATCCATTGTGCCCATCTGTAAAATGCACACGTTCTTTCCCCATCGATTAAAGTATATTTGTGTAAAAGTTTTCCAAAGTTCTTTTTTTCCTCGCATATTTTTCAAATGTGTACATGCAGTTGAATGTGTACCTTTTTGGTCCGCGAATCATATTGTGAGCTTCGAAATATATGAACGTTGACCTGAGAGTGTGTTTGAAGCCAGATCTACACCAAGCAGAATCTAACACTTTGAAAAGGGTTTGAAAACAGTATATGGAATGTGTCCTGGGCCCCAATCAGTGGTCAATACCGTATAAACTGTTATAAAGGAATAATGTAGATTATTCTACATTATATTGAGTTTGTGTTCAGTCCAGAAGGTACAAATAGGGTAAATCCTGATCAATAACAAACTGAAACAAATTACTAGCGTGTTCAGAGGAGCGTGTTCAGAGGAGGGCAACCAGGATGATCAGGGGTCTGGAAACAAAGCCCTATGAAGAGAGACTGAAAGAGCTGGGCATGTTTAGCCTGGAGAAGAGAAGATTGAGGGGAGACATGAGATCACTCTTCAAATACTGAAAAGGTTGTCACACAGAGGAGGGCCAGGATCTCTTCTCGATCCTCCCAGAGTGCAGGACACGGAATAACGGGCTCAAGTTAAAGGAAGCCAGATTCCAGCTGGACATCAGGAAAAACGTCCTGACTGTTAGAGCAGTACAACAATGGAATCAGTTGCCTGGTGAGGTTGTGGCCTCTCCCACGCTAGAGGCCTTCAAGAGGCAACTGGACAACCATCTGTCAGGGATGCTTTAGGGTGGATCCCTGCATTGAGCAGGGGGTTGGACTTGATGGCCTTGTAGGCCCCTTCCAACTCTGCTATTCTATGATTCTATGATTCTACTAATACATCTCCAATCTGCCCAGCAAGGGAGGATTGTGAGGGCCCAGTACATGGATCCCCCCAACTGCATGAGGAACAAGGGAGAGGGCCTTTTCAGTGGTGGCCCCCCAATTATTGAATGATCTCCCCGATGAGGCTTGCCTGGTGCCAACATTGTTATCTTTTCGGTGCCAGGTCAAGACCTTTCTCTTCTCCCAGGCATTTAACAGCATTTAACAACATATGCTAAGTTTGTTTGTTTTTTAATGGACCCCAGAACTGTTGTTGTTTAAATGGATACTGTTTTATACTGTAGTTTTTATATTTTTTTGATGGTTTTAAATTTTGTATACTTTTTAATGTCCACTGTTTTGAACTTTTGTAAACTGCCCAGAGAGCTTCGGCTATGGGGCGGTATATAAATTAAATAAATAAATAAATAAATAAATATAAATAAATAGATGTGGAGGATATTCTGGGCTCTTTGCCTGGGAGATCTAGGGAGAGGAATTGCAGGAATCCAGTTTGGATACCTGGTTTCTCCCCTCCCTAGTGACTCCCCCTCCTGTATTTACTTGTGTGTAGGTGGCTTTTCCTTCCAGTGCAGTTGTACGAATAGAGTTGCAATTCGTGATGGGTAGAATCATGGGTACAATATTTATGAGAAAACAAATGTTATGTCTGTGCCCACTCATTCTGCTTCCTCTTCTGCCCAGTACAGATGGCTGAGAATTCAGTTTCAGTTCAGTTTTGATAAGAATTTGCCAAACTGCAAAGTTTTCTGTATTGGGGGGGTGGGGAGGACTTGAGATTTTTTAAAAAAAATCAAATGTGGGAGGAAATGAAACTGAAGGATTTGTTCATCTCAGCCCAGGGCTTTGAGTACTTAGCTCTTAAAAGTCTGGGTTTTGAAACCTTGTGTATTCAATCACAGAAGACGTGAATTAGGGTCACCTCTTTTTTTTGGACAGATAATTTGTCTTTAACAGCTATATTAATTAATGAACAATATTGAAATACTGCTCCACATCTAAACAGGTTCTGGAGCGATGAACAATAAAAGATTATTTATTTATTTATTTATTTATTACATTTCTATACCGCCCAATAGCCGGAACTCTCTGGGTGGTTCACAAAAATTAAAAACATTCAAAGTATAAAACAACAGTATAAAACCATACTATAAAATACAATATAAAAGCTCAACCAGATAAAAACAGCAGCAATGCAAAATTACAAATTTAAAACACCGAGTTAAAATTTATTTATAGACTGTTAAAATGCTGGGAGAATAAAAAGGTCTTCACCTGGCATCTAAAAGCATATCATGTAGGTGCCAAGCGAACCTCCTTAGGGAGCTCATTCCACAGCCGGGGTGCCACAGCAGAGAAGGCCCTGCTCCTCCTGGTAGCCACCTGCCTCACTTCCTTTGGCAGGGGCTCGCGGAGAAGGACCCCTGAGGATGGGGGGTACATATGGGAGGAGTCATTCCTTCAGATAGCCTGGACCCAAGCCGTTTAGGGCTTTAAATGTTAATACCAGCACTTTGAATCTGGTCCGGACCTGGACTGGTAAAAGGATGAAAATATTAGAAGTTGCTGTTGGTATTGTTATATGGTAGGGAGGTTTGCTCTTTGCTGGGAATAACTATGCCTATTGAAATTTGCTGGTGCAGATGGGTGAGAATTTCATTTTGGTTCATTTTTGATAAGTATTTCCCAAATTTTACGAAGTTCTCCATATTTGGGACAAAAAGAGGTTGAGATATTTATTTATTTTTAAAAAAATAAATGGAGAAATTGAAACAGAGATTTGCCAGATTTATTGCCAAGTGCCTGTTCATCAATGTACTCTATGATCACATCCCCATTTGGGAGGTCCTAGCACTTAGAATTAGGGGTGTGCACGGACCCCCCCGCTCCGCCCCGCGGGCCGATCCGAAAATTTCAGATCGGCCCACTCCGCTCCACGCCATTCCGCCATACTCCGCTCCTCTTCGCCGCGGAGCTCCGGCTCCAAATCGGAGCTCTGCAGTGGAGGGGAGTGGCGCCAGATAAGGCTGGGAGAGGAGGGTAGGGCCCGGTAAGGGACCAAGGGGGAGGGGGGCCTTGCCTGCCTTCATCCGCGGTCCGTCGGCTTCTTCAATTGTGCCCGCGGTTCAACCAGGAAGTCTAGGCCGTGCGGCCTAGACTTCCTGGTTGAACCGCGGGCTCAATTGAAGAAGCTGACGGACCGCGGATAGACGCAGGTAAGGGAGAGGAGGGGGGGTTTTACCGGGCCCTGCCGCTGTCGCCGCATGGGCGACAGCGACAGCAGCAGGGCCCGGTAAACCCCACTTACCTTTCCGGCGGAGCTCCGAATCGAGGCGAAGGATCCGCCTTCACCTCGATCCTCTTCGCCACGCTCCGCCGGCCCCCCAATCCTCTTCGCCTCTGCCTTAAGGGCAGGCGAAGCCCCCCGCTCCGATTCTAATTCGCCGGTCCGATTAGAAGCGGAGCGCATCCCTACTTAGAATCATAGAATAGTAGAGTTGGAAGGGGCCTATAAGGCCATTGAGTCCAACCTCCTGCTCAATGCAGGAATCCACCTTAAAGCATACCTGACATATGGCTGTCCAGCTGCCTCTTGAATGCCTCTAGTGTGCAAGAGCGCACAACTTCCCCAGGTAACTGGTTCCATTGTCGTACTGCTCTAACAGTCAGGACGTTTTTCTTGATGTCCAGCCGGAATCTGGCTTCCTTTAACTTGAGCCCATTATTCTGTGTCCTGCACTCTGGGAGGATCGAGAAGAGATCCTGACCCTCCTCTGTGTGACAACCTTTTAAGTATTTGAAGAGTGCTATCATGTCTCCCCTCAATCTTCTCTTCTCCAGGCTAAACATGCCCAGCTGTTCCAGTCTCTTTTCACAGGGCTTTGTTTCCAGACCCCTGATCATCCTGGTTGCCCTCCACTATGTGTCTCGCTATAAGTGATGCCTTATATAGGTTTTTTATACTCCTGGTTAGGGATGGATTCATTTTTCATCAGGGTCTGCCCAGTTTGTGCTTTCTGGGTCGAACGGAGATGTGGACACGATCTGCAGTCAAAGTCCATAAATTCCTGAGAATGCAATGTGATTTGTGGACGACAACAAATAATGCATTCAACAGCATGTATGGGTTTGGATAACATGCAGGAATACCTTTTAAACAATGGGAGAAGAATGCATACATTTCAAGGACATGCACAATTGGTGTGTACATTTGCATCTGGGCGTTCTCCTCCCCAATGTCTGTGAACCCCCTTTGGAGTTAGAAATTAACGCTCTGTATTAATATAGAGATGATGATGATGATGATGGAGAGAATAGGTCATTTGGAGAGCTCAACCAGCTTGAAAGGCCCATTACAAAACAAGACCATACAAGGAAGACGAAATGCCAAGAGAGTAATATTTGTTATATCTCTGGGTGGATACAATGAGGGGATGAGATGAAAAGCAGATGCTGCATGCAGCTGTGAAAAGCAAACACTCATCGGGCCATGAGCAAAAGGAGAGGATGATCCAAGAAGGCCACATCCTTCGTATTTTCACAGGATTGTTTAAGGTGTTCCCTCAAAGTTGAAATTCTGAGCAAGGCTAGGAATACTCTTGGGTGGTGCGGAATGCCGAATAAACCCAAAAGAACACAATGACTCAACGTTGTGAGACTTCTGCACCTAGATAAATCCCAATTACACAAATTATGCATATATGCACGTATTTACTTATGCTGGCAGGGCCAACCTATAGTCTCCAGAATGGCACAAGCCATAGGATGGATGGGAAATCCCCCTCTGGAGTCAAAGTTCCAGATCTGAGATTCCACCCACCTCTGCCTTGCTTCCCCCAGCAGGAAGATCTGCACCCCTCACCTCTATGGTCAGGATCAAGTGACCTTTCAGCCCACAACCATGATCTGAAGGCAATGTCCCTGCTACTTCCCCATCTGGCTGTGCAGAGTGCTGATGGTTGGCTTGTTGTGCGGAGTGCTAATTGGTTTGCCCTTGCGATGATCCAAAGGTGATATCCCTGCTACTTCCCCGTCTGGCTGTACAGATTGCTGACTGGCTTGCCCTTGTGATGATCTGAAGCTGATGTTCCTGCTACTTCCCCATCTGGCTGTGCAGAGTGCTGATTGGTTGGCTTGTTGTGCAGAGTGCTGATTGGCTTGCCCTTGCGATAATCCAAGGTGATGTCCCTGTTACTTCCCCTCTGGCTGTGCAGATTGCTGACTGGCTTGCCCTTGTGATGATCCGAAGGCGATGCACCTGCTATTTCCCCATTTGGCTGTGCAGAGTGCTGATTGGCTGACCTTTGTGGAAGTATCTAAGCAGAGCCTTGGTGGCCATCTATCAGAAATGAAGAAATGTCTTCCAAGAGGTTGAAAAGATTACTCAACAAAAAGTTGACTTCTCCATTTTTGAAGGAAAATTTTTTGAAGGAATTTTGAAGGAAAAAATAAAATAAAAACCTGACATGTAAAGAACTCTTTACTTTCATGTGTGTTGCTGCTAGAAGGATAATAGCATATTCACGGGGGGAAAGAACAATCAGCATCCCTTACTATATGGAAAAATAATGGAAAAGCTAACAAAACAGTTTAAGCAGTATAGATCTGGGATATATATTGATAATTCCTACGGAATCCAGGAGTCGTTTATGAATTATGTTAATAGCAATAAGGACATTACTGTACCTCCATCAACTCACGGAACATGCTGGAAAGATCTACTAGGATAAGAGTTCGGGGGCAGGAATAGTTTTGATATATGTCCCTCTAGCTCTAAACATATACAGTTAAAATCAGTCCACTGATTGATTTGGTTTGATGCTGATCATGTGTATCATGGATGTCCTATGTTTGATTATTGTGTTATGTTTGATGTGATTGAATGTTACATCATTTTGTTATAAATGCAAAATTCAAAACAAACATCTCAAAACAAAACAAAAAAAGGAAGAAAGAAAGAATGAGAAATGGTGCTGCAGTTGCATCCTGAATCTCAGGTCCTGCACTGAGCAGGGGGCTGAACTAGATGACCTTCAGGGTTGATGAGTCCATGAAATGGATAAACTTGCTAGCTGCCTTAGGAGAGGAAGAGATTTTTTTAAAAGCCCTAAAGCCTGCCTGTAAACCATGGAGGAAGGAGAGAAATCCATGGTGGAGTCAGAGTCAAATATGTGTGCTAGTAGTCCATGAAGAGGATGGTCATGCATTCGCTTTTACAGAGGGCAGTCCTCTATTTTTCATTTCTTCATTCCTTCACCTAAGCACTCTGGCTGGTTCACAACAATATATCATGATAAAATACAACATTAAAAAATGTTGGTGAGTGGTTCATCTGTCCGGCGAGGTGATGTTTGCCCTGTCCTGGACGGGGTTGCACTCTCCCTAAAGGATCGGGTCTGTAGTTTGGGGGTGCTCTTGGATCCAGAACTGTCACTTGAGGCACAGGTGAACTCAGTGGCAAAGAGCACCTTTTATCAGCTTAGGTTGATATGCCAACTACGCCCTTATCTGGACAGAGATAGCCTAGCTACAGTTATCCATGCTCTGATAACCTCTCGCTTGGATTACTGCAATGCGTTATACGTGGGGCTGCCTTTGAAAACGGTCCGGAAGCTTCAACTGGTGCAAAATAGGGCAGCAAGGTTATTAACAGGGACTGGCCGGCGAGATCACATTATGCCAGTCCTTTTCCAGCTTCATTGGCTGCCAGTCCAGGTCCGGGCCCAATTCAAAGTGCTGGTATTGAAATTTAAAGCCCTAAACGGTTTGGGGCCAGGTTATCTGAAAGAACGCCTCCTCCCATATGTACCTACCCGGACCTTAAGATCATCTACAGGGGCCCTTCTCCGTGAGCCCCTGCCAAAGGAAGTGAGGCAGGTGGCTACTAGGAGGAGGGCTTTCTCTGCTGTGGCACCCCGGTTGTGGAACGAGCTCCCCAGAGAGGTCCGCCTGGCACCTACACTGTACTGCTTTCGTCGCCAGCTGAAGACCTTTTAATTCACTCAGTATTTTAACACTTAATTTTAACTTAAATTTAAATTTTACTGTTCTAACTCTGTATTTTAATCTTATATCAACTTTGCTGTGTGGTTTTATCCTGGTTGCGCTTTTTATACTGTATTTCGTAATTGTGTTTTAACCTGTTGGGTGTTTTACTGTGGTTTTAATTTTTGTGAACCGCCCAGAGAGCTTCGGCTATTGGGTGGTATAAAAATGTAATAAATAAATAAATAAAAATAAATAAATGTAGAAGTTTAAAACTGCAGCATAAAATAACACCCAGATAGAACGTAGCAGCCGTGCAGAGGTGTAAAACACACATTTCAAATGGCAGAAACTGAAAAACTGAAACACCTGGGGAAATAATTTTTAAAAAGTATTCATGTGATGCCCAAAAGAGCACAATGCAGGGTGCCAAGTGAACCTCATTTGCGGTGCCACAACAGAAAAGGCCCTCTTCTTGGTAGACACCTCCCTCACTTCCTTTGGCATACACGTTGAGATATACAGTATTTGGTTTTAAATTACAATGATTATTTCTAAATTTCCCTCTATAAATAAAAATAGCATATGGATAGTTTATGCAAATTGGTATCCTCATTGGTCCTCTCTTTTTTTGTTTTGTTTTTGGTGATGCATGTCCTCTTTTTTTTGGAAATTCAGAAGTGGCCACCCTGGAGCAAAGACAGAGGGCACGTCTACACCTTCTGACATTCCTGGAGGGATGGGGGAGGATCTCACAACATGCTGATCGTGAGATCCTTCCCCTGTGTCCACATGTGGCAGAGACGTCCAGAAAGGAAGGAGGATGTTGCGCCCACCATTGTTTTAAAAGAATACAAGAGCTGGAGTGCCAAAAAACAAACAAAAAAAAATTTAAAAAATGCCCTGCTCCTGCTCCCACCCCGATGGCCCTGGACTCTTCCCATCCTGGCTCCTTCCCTCAGATGATCCCCCACTACTCGCGGAGAAGACGGAAGAAGCTGGGCCAGCCGGCCACTCCATACTAGGGATGTGCTCCGCTTCTAATCAGACCGGAGAAGCAGGAGCGGAGCGGGGGGCTTCGCCTGCCCTTAAGGCGGAGGCGAAGAGGATTGGGGGGCCGGCGGAGCGTGGCAGAGAGGATCGAGGTGAAAGCGGATCCTTCGCCTCGATCCGGAGCTCCGCTGGAAAGGTAAGTGGGGTTTATTGGGCCCTGCTGCTGTCGCTGTCGCCCATGCGGCGACAGCGGCAGGGCCCGGTAACCCCCCCGCCCTCCTCTCCCTTACCTGCCTCCGTCCGCGGTCCGTCAGCGTCTTCAATTGAGCCCGCGGTTCCACCAGGCGGCCCAGACTTCCTGGTGGAACCGCGGGCTCAATTGAAGATGGCGACGGACCGCGGACGGAGGCAGGTAAGGTCCCCCTCTCCCTTGGTCCCTTACCGGGCTCTGCCGCCGTAGCCACATGGGCGGCGATGGCGGCAGGGCCCGGTAACCCCCCTTATGGGGGGGGGAAACGGAGCTCCGATCCGGATCCGGAGCTCCGAGCGGAGCGGAGTGGGCACAGGCGGAGTGGGGGCGGGGCAGAGCGGCCCGATCCAAAAATGGCGGATCTGAAAGTGAAGTGGAGTGGGGGGTCCGTGCACACCCCTACTCCATACATGGTCCTCAGGATCATCCCAGGACTGCGGGAAAAGCCGTGAAGAAAGGGTATGGCAATATCCTGAGGAAATGCAGGGATCTTCCCTCTCTGCTCCCGGAATCCCCTGTGCGTCATGTGGACACACAGGGACGATCCTGGGATGATCTTTGGGATATCGCCTGGTGTAGTCATGCCCAGAAAGGAGGAGGCACGGTCAACACCAGGGGTCAGAATGAGAAACACCTACCAAGTTCGGTGCCCAACAGGGGTGCTGAAGCTCAGTGCCCCCTAACTTTGCTGTTGCCCCTTGCTGTCCCCACTTGTCTGCCTTTACCGACCCCTTAGACCCAAGGCAATGAGCCTGTGAACAACAGCAGTGGCAGCAAGGACGAGGGACAGCAGCCCATGCTCACTCACCAGCACTTTCCCTAGTAAATGAAGCCTGCGGAGGTAGATGAGGGCCCAGTGAAGGTGTTCGCTCTCAAAACTCTGACATTGGCATGGGAAGAAGAGATCCCTCTCTACCACAGAGACACTCACACCTGCTCTTGGTGACGGGAGCATCTTCACTTAAAACATTCCTAGCACTTTTATCATGAACTTTGCATGCCACCAGTTGCAGCTCACAGTTGAATCAACCAACACCAGGACTACCCAGATGTGGTCGATTCCGGAAACCTGATAAAGATGCAGTTATTTCACAACGTTCTGCCCATTCATCTCTAGTCATTTCTTTTTAATCCCTGTCTGATTCTCAGAATTATTCTTTTCGCAAAGGAAACAATCTTTATCGGTTCTTGCTATCAGCTACATTCAGGATGTATTGCCTTAATCTCTTGCGGTTGGAGGTCTCTTAGAAACTCTAAAATCTCTCTATACTTGTACAAACGGAAGGCACTGTACATAACTGTTGATTTATCTGTGAATCCAATCCATTCTATCTAGCGTAAAAAATGTCATTACTGTGCTTTCACAATTTGAAAACTTCTCACAATCCTTCTTGCATTTCAGGTGTAAGCATGGAAGTAGAGTGACTCCTTAACTTATTTACTGTAAAGCACCTAGTGTTGACGGTCTTTATAAATAATCAGGTCTGGCCTTACCATTAGGTAAACTAAGGCAATGGCCACAGGTGGCAGATGTTGGAGTGCAGTGGCAGCAGCCCACTGGCCATTCTTCCTAGCCCAACCCAGCCATTCCCCTCTCCTGGAAGACAGAATAATTCTGTGCCCCCTAAACTAGCCCGCTTGTGATGGAGGATGCTGTCTTGTCATGAGTCAACTGCAGCTTCTGTTGGCTTCTATTAGTGGAGCAGCAAGAACCTGACAAGGCAGAGCTATGTGAAATACTGGCTGAAGGCACATGCTTTACCATGGATAACTCACACTGCAAGACTCTGGATCAAAGGAATAAGGAAGCCTTCATTTATTGCAGGACATACATGTTGGGTAGAAGGGTCCTAACCCAAGATGGAGGGAGATCCAAACAGAGGTCTCCTCTCCGAGAGGAAAGAGCATGCAGAAGAGGAGGACGTGAGGTCAACTACCCTAGGAGTACCAGTCTGGCAATAGAAGGAAGGTCAGCACAGGTCAGAGGAATGTCCAGGGAGCTTGGAAGTCCTCTATCTATTCTCTTTGTTTTCCTCTTGAAGCTAGCTGAGTTGCACCCACACTTCCAACAGCTTCTCCATGTAGGAACGGAGAGAATTGTGGGTCATGGTCTTGTTGAGAGAGTCAGATTATTATTATTATTTTAAAATCAAGCTTCTTCCATCCAGTTTATTTATTTATTTATTACATTTCTATACCGCCCAATAGCCGGAGCTCTCTGGGCGGTTCACAAAAATTAAAAACATTCAAAGTATAAAACAACAGTATAAAACCACAATGTAAAATACAATATAAAAGCTCAACCAGATAAAAACAGCAGCAATGCAAAATTACAAATTTAAAACACCGAGTTAAAATTTATTTATAGACTGTTAAAATGCTGGGAGAATAAAAAGGTCTTCACCTGGTGTCTAAAAGCATATAATGTAGGTGGCCAAGCGAACCTCCTTAGGGAGCTCATTCCACAGCCGGGGTGCCACAGCAGAGAAGGCCCTCCTCCTGGTAGCCACCTGCCTCACTTCTCAGTTTCTGCAAGAGCTAGAGTTTTGTTTTTAAATCTCCAAGGAAATTCATACTTTTTCTGGGATGCATATTCCCCCTACAGTATGAGTTTGTGTGCATATTTTTAAAATGCATGCATTACTCCTCACCCCCAAGTCCTTTATATTGCTGACATGTTGTTTTGTGCATACTTCCACCTAATACCCCATATTTTTGCATGCATTTTCCATGAGTTGAGCTGCATCAGAAATCTTGCAAAAAATGCAGAATCCGGCACACAATTCTGCCTGGGCTTGCTGAAAGGCTTGGGTGGTGTGAATTAGGTAAACCTGTAAAATAACAACTTAAACCTTGATGGAATGAATTTCATACCCAATGCAATGCTATCTACATGTAGAATTGGAGAGTCGGGTGGGGCAGGTGACTCCATCTTATCCTTCGCCTCAGGCAGCAAAATGTCTTGGGATGACCCTGTAATTGATAATTATCACTATTAGAAGTGCCATCTCCTCTTCAAGTTCTTTGCATCCAAGGCTGTAAAATTCTCCCTTTCCCCCTCCCACGCATACCTGTTTAAAGAACTCCTTCCTACAACTTGCATCACCTGAAATATTGTTTATTTGTAATATCCCACCTGGCTGCGGCACAGAGAGAGAAGTGAAGCAGAACACCTCGCTTCAGTGGCTCAGTGAGACTACCGGGCATATTATGGTGTCAACATGGATCCCTATGGGGCCAGCTCTACCATTAGGCAGCATGAGGCAAAGTCTTCAGGCAGCAGATGTTGGAAGATGGTACCAAAGTGTTGGAGAAGAGATCTTCATCCCTGAAGCTAGCCTGTTGCCTTTAGGTAGAGAGGAATATGTCATCCCGTTGTTGCGTAAATTCACTTGAGGTGAGTTCCCAAAATGTCCATTTCCTTCCTGTGCCCCCTTGCTTTTCCATTTTAATCGCTAGAACACTATGAAACGTGTTACTAGCTGCGGTTTGGCATCACTCCAATGTAAACAACTAAACAACTTGGGACCAGGATACCTGAGAGAGCGCCTTCTCCCCTACCAACCTGCCTGGTCACTGAGGTCGTCCGAGGGTCTGCTCCTGGTGGTTCCACCTAGATCCATCCTCCGATTGGAGTCCACCAGGGGAAGAGCCTTCAGTGTGGTGGCCCCTCTCCTGTGGAATTCCCTGCCTCTGGAGGTCAGGCAGGCTCCAACCTTGTACTCCTTTTGGCACCTCCTGAAAATGGCTTTATTCCAGGAAGCCTTTCCTTAATATGCAGCCTTGAGTCTCTGTATTTGCTTCTTTTAAAAAATTGTTTTAAGTATTTTATTCTGTTTTTATTTTCATTTTTTCTTGTACACTGCTCTGAATTTTTTTCAATGGGAGCGGTAAATAAATATTCTAAATAAATAAATAAATAAATAAATAAATAATAAACAAACAAAGAGCTGTAACATTGTATCTCATGGAGCCCTCAGCCATGCATGTGTAATAAGTCTGGCTTGGCTACACATCATAGGTCAGTTTCAAATGACGCTGACCAGTTAAACCCAGCCAAGTCCTTAGGACTGCCCCCTAGGTACACCACCTTATTAGGTAAAAGCTATGCACAAGAATGTAGGTATACAGCACAAAGGATAGCTGGGAGCAGGTAAATAACGCACGTGGCAATGGCGATGGCTGCAATTCTCCCTCTGACCACTGCATGGAGGTGTTCTGCCCAGGCTTGAGTGATGTGACAGGTGATGCAGGCCAATGGGATGTGAGCTAATGACGTAACATCTGGAGGTATATAAGCTATTGTCTTGCCTCGGCTCGGTGTGACCCTGATTTTGCAGCAGGAGCGCCAAGAGGTCAACTTATTCTCGAGAATAAAATCTGTTAGCCCAATGCTTCGTCTGTGATCTTTCTGAAGTGTACCAAAATTGGATATTGGGTTGCACTTGAAAGGAAAACCAGCGTATTTTTGTAACACCATCCCAGTATTGAACACTTATTTCAGTCCAGTCATCTTTTGTACATGGAATAGGAAGGAACACCATCTTGTTCTTTGCCTCCAGCAGCAAAATGTCTTGGACCAATCAAGTTAAGATAACTCAGTAGGGCTGTACCTGCACAGCTCTGGGCTCATATGTAGACCCTCTAAGTATCCCATTAGAGTGAAGGAACCTGACTATGTTAGCTGGACAGTTTTATGGACTGATGTTTGTGCTGCAGAGGGAAGGGAGGAACAGCGCTGGGAAGGCAGGGAGATTTTCCCCACAGGATGCAAGAAAGCAGGAGGATTTGAACGTGACATCTTGAACCAGCCAGCTAGACCATGGGCTCGTGAGTCTTTAGTACAGACTATGTTTTGGGAGTCTGGAACTGTGGAAAAGAAAAAGAAGAAAGAAGAAGACTTCTATTCAGAAGATCTTGGATCGAGACCTGACCAAGGCATGTAATCAGTAATGGAATTAATGAGCCTGTGAGCACTACAGTCATGGCTTTCACTTTTCTAAAAGTAATGTCAGAAATAACCCAAAGTTACATCATCTGTTTTATGGAACTCGTTCCCTCCCTCATCCCTTTGCTTGGCTGTACGTTCCTTAACAGAGACATTCTGTGAAGCAGGTGGAGTTAGCTCACCTCAATCCTTGCAAAAGTCACATGGAACTTTTTACTAACTGAGACACACATTGGGCTGGCTTCCTGCTGACCATGATATCCTAGGATAGAAGACTGTAAGAAGGGCACTGCTGGATCAGACCAAAGGGCCATCCTGTTCTCCACTGAAGCTAAGCAGATGCCTTCAGGAAGCAGAGGGTAGATAAAGTAGCACCTTGTTCCCTCAACATAAGTGTACTCCCTCGGTCACAGATCTTCTTTTTTCTGCTGAGTAAAATTCTGCACCCATAAAGGCAATCCAGTACATGGAAACATTTCTCATGCTCTTGGTGGATCAGAGGATTTGCATGCATCTGTGTGGCTTTGTAGGCCCCTTCCAATTCTGCTATTCTATGATTCTAGGGTGGCCCAATCCAGTAGGGCAGTCTTCGCAATCTTCTGCCCTCAAGATGTTTCGGATGTCAACTCCCAGCAGCCCCAACCAGCATGACTAATGATCAAGCATGCTGGGAGATGTAATCCAAAACATTTGGAGTGTGGCAGGGTTGAGGAAAGACTGGGGTGGCTGAATTCCAGGGATACCAAGACAGAAATGTCCATCAGGAGCACTCCAGCTGAAAGCATCCGCTGATGTTGGCCACTCTCCTTTTCCCCTTTCAAGTAAGAACATTAGAAAGTCCATGTAGTCAGGCATCCAGCATCACAGAGCAGCCAACCAGATGCCTCCAGGAAGGCCACAAACAGGGCACAGAGGCAAATTGTGGTCACCTCTTCAGAACTAGCATTCAGTGGCATGCTGTCTCTGGACATGGAACTTCTGGTGCTTAGCTATTGTAGCTTATGGTGTGATTCAGTAGACACTGAAGGCTTCAATATAAAGGGATGTGAATCCTCTTTGGCTCTCACTAATGACGATCATTAACAGAGACCCAGTCAGAATGGTCAAGGAGCTATCCAAGGTCCTGAACCTACTTGGGGGTAGAGTCCAGCATCTTGGGGAGCTCCTTTGGAATTCTGACTGAAAACCAGAGTGGACTCATAGCCCCACTGCCCTCAGAGCTACCTGCTTTCACCGGTGTGATTCATCCCCCCTTTTGTTAGCCAGCCAAGGGTGATTAAGATGGGGAGCTCTGCCAACCATATGGGTATGTTACATCCACCCTGGTGGTCCTGAGGAAACCTCTTCAGGCTGTATTTCTACTTTTGGTGGTGTTCCCATGAGCAGTAGGCTGCAAAATGGGGTGTTCTTTGGATCTGCTTTGGATCCGCTCCTTTCCCCCTTGCTTCCAGGATTGGGCCCATCAGCTATACCAGCCTGGAGCTGATATAGCTAAATCCCACCCCAATTGATTTCAAAAGAGGGGGTGTTAATTGTCATCAACATCTTCAACAATTCTTAATCAACTGACCACAGTACACAAAACAGAACAGAAAGCGTTGTGTTCAGGATGTGAGTACAGCTGAGTTTGCTCGGAATGCTAGATCTCTAACGGTGGCAATGTTCAAAAACATAGCAACCATTAATGCTACCTTGGCTTTAGAGCTATCCAAACAGAAAACAGATATCCATCAGAGTGTCCTAGAAATAACATAAGAAGATTCAGCAATCGTTCCCAAACTCCTTTATAGAAATGAAAATCAAACGACAGATAAGAAATCTTTTCAGTCTCACCAGTTACAGGGGCATAATCTTAGTCTGATTTGTATTCCTAATAACCAGTACTGTAGAAGGTAAACAATAAATCTTGCAAAAAAAGGAAAAGGCTCTTCCATATATTGGAACCACTGAAGCCTTCAACTATAGAGATATCCAGTCCAGCAAAAGAGACTCAGCCCATGATCCAAGGTTCAAGAGACATGACAAGAGCTCCATCAGATGAACATTTTGTAGCACTCTTGTTACTGGGCACTCCCGGATTTCCACGGGTCCTTCTCATGACATCGTCTCCCTCCCGTGCGCCTCCCGCCCCTTGTAGCATTCTTCGTGCGACAAAAAAACACCTCAGTAAGCCTGACTTATTTTTAAAGATGGAAGTTGCCACTATCTCCTGCTGTGTGCGGGAGAAGCAGCGGGATCAAAACAGCCCACTAAATGGACCATGTGCACATTGTTTACTTCCTCTTTCAAAAGAGGAAGTAATGAGGGACACACGCCTGGGCGGAGAAGAGATGGTAAGCAAACGGATTTTCGCCTGTGTGATGATGCTCCAAGAAGAAGAAGCTGTCAGACTCTGTCTACATTGGGCTGTGGAACCTTAGACCCATGGCCCTGATCTGGATCTCTTGGGGTTCCAATCCATCACCAGGGGTTCCCCGATGGTCACACCTCCTTTTCCCCCATTCATTTGGTAATTTTTCAGTTATTTTATTTCCCCCATTCTAAAAAGTTGAAATGGCTCTCCTTAGGCTTTTTAAATGGGCAACAAGAGCTTTAAGCTACACTATGATGGTGTTCTTTGTATATTTAGCTCCACCCCTTTGCCCCCACCCACCACTAGACTGGGACCCCCTTCCCCAACAGGATCTCTGTAATGGAATTTTGTCCTTGGTCTGAAAGACTTTCAATACCCATGGCTTAATTAATGTTAATCCTGGGTCCTTGGCTTAATTAATGTTTTGGCAGTGCTCATATATCCTGTATTAGCAACTGGACAGGAGAGAATTAATTTTATTTTTAAAAGCAGGATAAAAACAAAAGCCAGAGAAGGCCTGAAACGTGCGGTAGGGTTGCCTCCCAACTCCTCCTTTGACTGGCATGAACCAGCAGGTCTTAGGAATTGGCAGACAATGTGCCACCATTTCACTCCCACTGAACCCAATTAGGGTTGCTGTTAGTGATCGCCATTAGTGAGGGCCAGTGTGGTGTAGTGGTTAGAGTGCTGGGCTGGGACTCAGAAGACCCGGGTTCTAGTCCCCACTCGGCCATGAAGCTCACTGGGTGACTTGGTGCCAGTCACTGACTCTCAGCCCAACCTACCTCGCAGGGTTGTTGTTGTTGTGAGGATAACATGGAGAGGAGGAGGACAATAATGGAAGCTGCCTTTGGTTCCTTGCAGGACAGAAAAAGATGGGATATAAATGTAATAAATAAATAAATAAATAAATAAATAAATAAATAAATAAAATAACTAAATAATAGCCCCTTCTTCCAGAAGGTCCTGAACCCCTTTTTAAACCCATCTAAGCTAGCGGTCACACCTCACCTTTTTGGGTAGTGAATTCCATACACTCATCATGCACTGTGTTAGGAAGTTCCTTCTTTTATTTGATGGCTAAATCTTGATCCATCCAGGTCGCCCTTACCTCTACACATAAATCTGAAAGAGAAGAGAATGAAGCACTTGCAGACGGACAAAATCTTTTAAAGCTTTTCCTTGCCCCCTACCTCCCACCCCCGGTGATAGCTTGGATATTTATTGTGACCCTCAATTGACACTGAGATTCTGGAAAGAATCTGGCATTTCATCCTGCCACAGGTTGGAGAGGTGGGGACGGCAATCATTTCACCCATAAATGTTGGACCCTTGATTTAGTGCGTGCTTGCGCCTTTGGCTAATCAATCCTTTCCTCCCGGCTATAATGAAGTCTGGCAGTGACAGCAAACAGCCTTGCTCGATTCCCCAGGAAGGAGCAAAAGCAGATGTGACAACACAGCTGGATGGACTGTGTTTCTAACAGCTCCGTGCGGCACGGCACAGCGTCCAAAGCAACCTCTGGTTAATGGCTCTGCAAGGTCACAGAGTGACGGCTGCAGATAATTTAATCGGAAATGGCAGAGGGCTTGAAATCTGAGACAATGTAGGTCTTGACCTTCCTGTGGGGGACAACGAGCACTATTTCTGTAGCAGCATCAATCAACTCAAAAAGGGCATGACACCGCCACATATGAGCTGGTATATATTGGCATTTGCACCAAACGGTAAGCCAGAATTGTGGAGAATACTGGCCTGTTCATGAGCAACATATTGTTCATGAGCAACAATACTGGCCTATTGTACATGACCAGCAGGATGGAGCACACTTCCTGAACTCTTCTGTTTGGCTCCTCTTGCCAGCAGGAGTGTCTAAACCAGGGTTTAGGTGCCTCCAGCTTGCAGGCCTAATCTGGCCTGTGGAAGTTCCCCATATGGCCCACAGAGGCCTCCCTCCTCCAATCCCCACCCCCTGTGGGAGCAGAATCCTTACTGTTATTTCCAATCAGTGATTGGAGATAACAGCGGGGATTCCCTTGTATGGCATGCTAAGAGTAATCAGCCCACTACAGGAGAAGTAACAAGGAAATCGATTTAAGAATGGTCCCCCATTAATAAGTCCGTCAACACATGGGAGTTTGTATTTAAAAAAAGAAAAAAAGAAATACAGATTTATTTTAAAAACCAAAGACAGATATATTATTAATATGAATCAATGCTTGGTTCTAAATTCCCAACCTACTCCACCCCTTCTAAAATCCTATACACAAACTCTAGTAACTAGATGTTTCTTCTTCAATCCCTAAACCCTATTTATCTGACTAACTTTTGGATCTCCTTTTATCTATCCTTAGGCCTTAGGTTTATCCCGGGATCACCCTGGGGTCATCCCTGTTCATGTAAATGACACACAGGATATCCCGGGAGCAGGCAGGGACGACCCCGGGATGACCCCGGGATAAACCTTAGGTCTAGCTAAGGCCATAGTCTCCTCTCACACACAAGCCCCTCCCACCTTTCACTCACTCTTTAGCATATTATTAACCTGGTCTTACCCAGGTTGAACTTAACAACATAAGCATATACATTACAATAACAGGCCCATGTCACAGTGGTCTATAGACTGTCTTCATCACTGTACTAAAAAGCTTCGATTAGGACACTCTCACCCTGAAGTTATTATGGTCAGTTTCATTTCATTTATTGTGTTTTTATACCACCCAATAGCCAAACTCTCGCCGTAGTTTGCAAAGATTAAAAATGAAGGCACAAAAGCAGGGAGACCAAATAGACCCCAAAATGGAGAGAAACATCTCGGGATGACAGAATATTTTTTTTATTTGATTTTATTTGCATGTAGCCCAGCCTACTTTCACTTTAAGGCCTTCTTCAGGGGGTTATAAAAACGTCTGCAGAAATTCCGATTTCAAATGTCACCTGCTTCAATTCACTGGCGATAAGGAAGCGGCTCTATCCTTCCTTTATGATTTCAGTAAATTAGTTTTTGGGGTGTTTTTTTAGCAAGTAAACACAGCCTCATGTGGCGCAGAGTGGTAAGCAGCAGTTACTGCAGCCGAAACTCTCCCACGGCTTCAGTTCGATCCCAGCGGAAGCTGGTTCTCAGGCAGCCGGCTCAGGTCGACTCAGCCTTGGAATCCTTCCGAGGTTGGTAAAATGAGTACCCAGCTAGCTGGGGGAAAGGTAACTGCGACTGGGGAAGGCAACGGCAAACCACCCAACTACAAAGTCTGTCAAGAAAACGTCAGCGAAAGCAGGCGTCCCTCTAGGAGTCAGCAATGACTCAAGTGCTTGCATGAGAGGTTCCTTTCCTTTTTCCAAACACTGATAGCATGTTTAACAGTGAATACGTTCCTGTGAGCTAGCCCCACAGAAGCATTAAGAGGAAACCCTATTGTGACTTCTCTTCCCTCCTCGCCAAATAATGGCCTGTGCAAGCCGGCAGACATGGTGATCATGCTAGACTTCCTTATGACAGAAACTGGGAAGTATATTGTACATCATTGTGGTCTCTGATCGCTGGGATTTCCCTCTAAAGTACTTTCCCTGTAAAGCAGACCAAAGTTGACAAGACATTGTCATATCTTTAGCAAGGGCTAAAGAGTAAGGGTTGGATCCAGATTTAAGCTGGGTCAACTGCACTGACGGAAAGAAACTTCCCCACCCCTCCTTCCTAGGGCAGCCCTTCCAGCCTCCTGAAAATGCTACACAGAAGGCCCGTTTAAGAAGACACTTTAAACCATGGCTTTAGCCATGGTGGTTAAGCCAGAAATCCAGGCTGTGTTCAGAAGACACCTTAAACCATGGCTTTAACCATGGTGGTTAAGCCAGAAATCCAGGCTGTGTTCAGAAGACACCTTAAACCATGGCTTTAACCATGGTGGTTAAGCCAGAAATCCAGGCTGTGTTCAGAAGACACCTTAAACCATGGCTTTAACCATGGTGGTTAAGCCAGAAATCCAGGCTGTGTTCAGAAGACACCTTAAACCATGGCTTTAACCATGGTGAAGAAGGTCTTTTGCTTTATTCACCATGGTTAAAGCCATGGTTTAAGGTGTCTTCTGAACACAGCTTGGCTTTCTGGCTTAAACATAATGGTTAAAGCCATGGTTTAGGGTGTCTTCTGAATGAAGCCAGTAAGTCAGGAGACCCTACTGAATGCATGGGCTGAACTGTGGTAGTGGTGGGGAATCCTCCAAAATTGGTTGAAGGGACCTTCCACAGGCAGGACTTCGGCAACTAAAAAGATCAAAGGGCTGGAGCAACTCCCCTATGAGGAAAAGGTACATCATCTGGGACCTTTTAGCTTAGAACAAAAGTGACTAAAGGGAGACAGGATGACAGAGGTGTACAAAGTGAAGCATGGTGTAGAGAAAGTGGCTGGGGAGATGTTTTTTATTCCTCATAATGAGCCTGTTCAGACAACATCCTAAGCCATGGTTAAGCTACTGGTTGCAGCAAATGGTTAGTGAGCATGTTTAAAATATGGTTATGTAGCCAACATGGTTAGGAATGGTTCATGTGACAAGCTACATCATAGTTCACATGGGGTTCAGCTCAAAATACTTAACCAGCAGGGCTTAGTGTGTCATCTGAACAGGGTCACTATTAGACTTTGGGGTCATCTCATGAAGCTGATTGGTGGGAGATTCAGGACAGATATGAGGAAGGTCAGCTCTTGCACATGGGATTTAATGTCATTTATTACTTTTCTATACCACCCAATAGCCAAAGCTCTCGGGAAGTTTGCAAAGCTTCAAACCATAATAAATAAATATAAATAAATAATATAAAATTGTTCAGATACAAAGATATACAACTTCTTAATATATACAGTCAACAATAAAAATCCAGGACCCATTAAAAAAGAACAACAAAACTCCTAATATATTGTCAAATGCCTGGGAGGAGAGGAAAGTATTGACCTGGCACCAGAAAGATGATAATGTTGGCACCTGGTGGACCTCAGTGGGGAGAGTATCCCACAGTTGGGGAGCCACCACCAAGAAGGCTCAACAGTATGGGAAGGGGGTGCCATCTTGTCCTTTGCCTCGTAAATCAAGATGTCTTGAGCCGGCCCTGCCTGCTAGTCTCATGAGGTTAGGGAGACTGGTATTCGTTACTGTACTGAAGAATGGAAGAATTAAAACCTCTTCTTCTGCTGATGGAGATCACAGATGGTCAACAAGTGAAAGGGTTCATTGACTTCTTTACGTTACATTTCCTTTCATCATGTATTTGAGCAGTCTGTCCAAGTGACAAATAACTTTGTCCTTCTATTTCAAAGGAACCAGCCTCTCACCTCCAGAAGCCCTTATTCTGGAGAGAAAACCAATCGCCATCACATTTACATGCAGCCCTCGGCTATAGGAACGGAGTTTAAGACCAATGCACTTTTGGGAGGGGAGGGGGACCTTCTCTGTTGTGAAAAGGGCAAACCACCTGATAAGTAGTTTTCCCTGCAAGTTTATTAATGTAAGGAAAGGCGGGGGGGGGGGGGGGAGGAAAGCAACATTGTTTTCTGTTCAACCATTCAAACAGAGAGAGAGAGAGAGAGAGAGAGAGAGAGAGAGAGAGAGAGAGAGAGAGAGAGAGATGTGTTCTCTTGAATGTCTTTATATAAGTATAATTTTATAGTATTTTTATATTTGATGTTGTTCCCCGGCTCAATTCAGATGGAAAGGTGGGTAATAAATAAATATATTATTATTATTATTATTATTATTATTATTATTATTATTATTATTATTATTATTATTATTAAATATCTAAGCATTCTGAGCCCCCAAACGCTTTGGAGTGAGCATCAGGTTTTGTTATTTTCATATGTAATCCATCACAAACAACAAGGCAGAACCTATCATAGTTCCCCTAACGGTTATGAAAACAACATAATTGAATGAAGTTTTCTTAGGCCGGCAAGACCACTTATGCAAGAAATGCTAAAGATATTGGCTGCAACACTTCTAAAAAGAAGCACATGTCAGAGAGTCCACAAACAACAGGAAATGGTCATACTCTGTTGTGCTAATTGCTTCCATGTGCTTGCCCTTAGGCTAGAAAGGACAAGGCTGAATTGACTAACCGCACAAGTCTATATGGACCTACCCAGGAGAAAACCCCATTCAGTTCAATGGGCCTTAATCCCAGGCAAGTGTGTACAGAGTTATTTAATTTATTTCTTTAGTTTATTTATACAGTGCCTTCTATGTACATAGCACTTAACAAAGGGCAGGTATACCAGGTTCCCATCCCAAGGGTCTTAAGAACTAAAATAGACAAAAAGAAATCAAGGAATGGGGAAAATGGAGCTGCAATGTCCGCAAGCTAATTTTGACCCTTTGGAGGCTCCATAGCTGCTACTGGTGCCATTTTGTTTGCCAAAAATGTTTTGCTTTGGTTTTTAAGGCCAAATCTACACCAAGCAGGATATGACACTTTGAAAACAGTTTGAAAACTCTATATGGAGAGGTTCATCAGACAAGCGTCAGGCCTTACCCAGATGAATTTTAAGATGTCCGATTGTTGTTTTAATATTGTATCAGTTTTATATGTTTTAAATCAGTCTTATGCATTTGATGGCATTTTTGTATTTCATGTTGTTCCCCCACCTCGATCCAGACGGAGAGGCAGGTAAAAATTATTATTATTATTATTATTATTATTATTATTATTATTATTATTATTATTATTATTATTCGCATGCTTGCTACTGCCCACATACGGATGTGTGTTTATCCTTTAAATGTCATCTGCCTCCCGCGTGCCTCCTGCTCACTTTTCCACAGCAAAATAGACTCCTTTTCATCCGTTGTTGTTGTTGTTGTTGTTGTTGTTGTTTTAAAACCACCCGGAATGTGCCACAGTCTTCTGGTGTGTGCAGGAAAATCCCGGCGATCAAAACAGTCTCTGAAAGGGTCACACGCTCTTTGTTTACTTCCTCTTTCACCTCTGGGAAGAATGAGGAAATGCAGAGAAGCGCTGGGAAGGAAACACAATTTTCCCTGTGTGATGACGCTGGGAGTGTGTCCTGGGCCCCAACAGCTGTCACTACTGTTGTAAACCATGTTAAAGCATTGGTGTAGATCCTGCCTATATTGGGATCCCCAGAAGGGGGAGGTGGGTTCCAGCCTTTCCAGCACCTTTAAAAGTTGTGCATGGGATGATGGAGAACATTGTGTGCTTCACATTTTGATCAGAACTTACCAAACACACACTTCCCAAATCAAGAAGTGAACCAGGAAATCAATAGGTGAACCAGAAAACACCTTTTCCTTCTTATTTGTTACTTTTCAGAATTTTGAGATGGAGATGTGGAAACAGGATGGAGCAAACTAAGGAATGGAAAAATGAGAAACCCCAGTCGGCAGATTCATCCTTCACATGGCCAGCCTAAGCCCAAGTAGGCCATTTCATCCCCCCACTCCAGTTTTCTGTTTTCCTTTTCTGACTGATAGTAAACATTCTGTGTATCCTGGAATGCACAGAGATCTCATTGGGCCTTTGGGGTTGGGAAAAGTGGGTCCCTTTTAAGTTCTGTTTTAAATTATATTTCTGCAAATCTTGGGTCTCCTGCAAGCATGCTGATTCCCCCACCCCCGTCTTGTTTCTCAGTGGTCCTACTTTGGCTCCAGTTGTGTTGGCACTCACCCCATGAGTTTGCTATTAGAGGGGCAGATCATTGTAACCAAGAATGATCATCATCATCATTAACTGGTCCTAAGAATGTAAGAAGAGCCCTGCTGAATTGTACCCAGGGACCCAGCTTTTCAAGGATCCTGTTACCCACAGTGGTCTACCAGATGCCTCTGTGAAGCTCATAAGCAGGACATCAGAGTGACAGCGCTCTCTCATTGTGCCTTCCCAGCAACTGGAAATTCAGAGGTGTACTGTCTTCCATCACAACCACTGACGCAAAAGATTGTGATGTAACATAAGGCAGGATCATAGAATCATAGAATAGTAGAGTTGGAAGGGGCCTCTAAGGCCATCGAGTCCAACCCCCTGCTCAATGCTGGAATCCACCTTAAGGCATCCTTGACAGAGAGCTGTCCAGCTGCCTCTTGAAGGCCTCTAGTGTAGGAAAGCCCACAACCTCTCTAGGACATTGGTTCTATTGTCATACTGTTCTAACAGTCAGAAAGTTTTTCCTTATGTCCAGCCAGAATCTGGCTTCCTGTAATTTGAGCCCGTTATTCCGTGTCCTGCACTCTGGGAGGATTGAGAAGAGATCCGGGCCCTCCTCTGTGTGACAACCTTTCAAGCACTTGAAGAGTGTTATCATGTCTCCCCTCAGATTTCTCTTCTCCAGGCTAAACATGCCCAGTTCTTTCAGTCTCTCCTCATAGGGCTTTGTTTCCAGACCCCTGATCATCCTCGTTGCCCTCCTCTGAACCCCCTCCAGCTTGTCTGTATGCTTCTTGAAATGTGGTGCCCAGAAGTGGATGCAGTGCTCAAGATGAGGCCTAACCAGTGCTGAATAGAGGGGAACCAATACCTCACGTGATTTAGAAACTATACTTCTCTTAATGCAGCCCAAACAGCATTTGCTTTTTTTGCAGCCACATCACACTGTTGGCTCATATTCAGCTTGCGATCGACAACAATTTCAAGGTCATTCAGCTTGTGAACTACAATTCCAAAATGTATGCAAGCCAAAGTGTGTGTGTGTGTGTGTGTGTGTGTGTGTAAAAAACATGTACATATGCACACACACACACACACACACACACACACACATATATATATATATATATATATATATATATATATATATACACACACACACACACACGTTCCAAACCACACAGAAACATGAAAGCCACAATGTTGATGATCAGAGAACATTTTAAGCAATTGCTGTAGCTGAGTAGTTCATTCTTTAAAACATAAGACAGCGCCCTGGAGGATTTGTACGGATGAAAATCTTCCAGGAATGCAGCTGTATGTTTGGCTACCCAGCTCTAACTAAACATTTGTGTTTCCTTTCTCTTGCAAGAGGACTCTTAGCAATAACCTGGAGATATACATCCCTGCTTTTAGAGAGATAATTTACTGTCCTTCAACAGCTGCAACAGATTTGGAATGTCCAAGGGTATTAAGTCCAGAAATGTTTAGAACAAGTTTGCAAAGGATGGCTTCTGCCAGCTAAGGTCTTTCCCTCGATACTTGCTTCAATTTATATTTTTTTAAACACACACACACAAAGATAAAATGGAACAACTCTCTCACCCCACCCCCAGGCTGACTCGATCTTTAAGTTTTCCCACGTCATTTTAAGTTGCAACGGCTTTGTATGGTTAATATTCAATCTTAGACTGTCTTGCCTTAAAACCAGACAGCAGCTAAGCAGAAGTATTCAGTTTCTGTCCTCGTCCTTGAGAGGGATTGTTTGAAAACCACAAGCACGGAATCAACAAATGAAACAGAACTGTGTTGAGCGCATGAACGGGCCATGATGGGTCAGTTACACAACTTTAGTGTCAGCTTGGCTTGGAGATTAAGTCATGGTGTGGTGTGACCTCGCTTTTGGATTTAGGCCTGGCTGGGAAATTAAGGAACACAAGTAGGAACTGCAACAAAACGTTGCAGCGTGGAGTAGGGATGTACGAGAATTTTGTTTCTGTTTAAGACCACAACTATTCCCGTCCATACTCCCGAACACCAACATGAGCTGATTTGGGTGTGAAGCTTCCACATTCCTGAGCTTGCAGTGCTCATTTGCAAAATGCATACTTTAGAAAAAATGTGCAGTTTCACAATGCACTTTATTATTATTATTATTTTTTGGGGGGGGGGAATGTGCATTTCTATGTTTTCATCCATAGGGGGAAAGTACACATTTGAGTGTGCACCCAAATGCAAACTTTCCCCATTCAAATGTGGTGGTAGGAAATGCTCACAATCAGGAATGGGAGTGAGGCAGGCTGAGCTTCGAGGTGAAACTCAGAGAACTTTGACAAGCCTCACCGATTCTCCCTTCCCCAGGACCGGCCCTATCATTTGGCAGGGTGAGGCAGGTGCCCTCAGTGGCAGATGCTCAGACGCAGCAGCAAGGTGTTCAAGGAGAGAAATGTAAGCATCTTAGCCTAGTCTGTGCTCCGTAAATTAGCCTGCTGCCTTCAAATTAAGTGGAGGACATTGTCCTATCGTTAGTGTCGGAAAGAAATTCAGTTACAAAAAAGAAAGAACTGGGCACTTTTTGGGGGCAGGCATTTTCCCAAATGAGTGCATTTTCTGAAACACAGACATTTCCTTCCCATCGGATAGAGCCCTATTTCCCCCTGATCTGTGCATTTTGCATGTGACCTTAGGGGTAGTGTGGATTTGGGGCTGTGACTGCAGGACGGCTCGTGATTTGGTTTGCGGACTGTGCGAATTGGGGAAGTTCACCAAAATGCAAAAGCAATGAATTCCCACCCTTCCCTATGCCCAGACTGATATTTCCCGCAGTGCTGCCCCCAGTGCTGCATATCCTGTGCTTTTGAGATACAGTCCAAAAAACTTGCTGCTTGCTTATTTAAGACCGGAATGGGAGAGAGGCAGAAAACATGGATATTTTGTGTTCGTGTGCAAGAGAGACCCTCCGCTCTCATTTATTACACTTTGTCATGAAGCGCCTCATTTATAGGAAGGTGGTCTGTGAGGTTGCTTCCAGCCAAGCCAATTTATTAGCTCAGAGACTCAAATCCTTCTGATCTGGTACAAATGTTGTTCCTCTGCAGCTCCTCTGTGGGCTTGTTTCATGTCCTCGGCTCCGTACTTGTATTCCATTTCATTTTGTTGGTTGGTTTTAAATGCTGCCATTTGTAAAATGTTCTTGCTAGTTTGTGCCGGGCTAATGGAGGACTGTTGACACTGGGTATTTATACAGATGTGTGGCCAAATGAGACTCTGTGGAGTCTCAGTTCTCAATATAGCAAACCTCCGTCTGGAATTCCCTGTACACCCAAAATAAACTGGGCTCAGGAAGAGCCTCCCATGTGTATTTCGGAAAGAACGGGCCAAAGCAGACCCCCGACTGCGCCATGGAGTAAAACACCGTCCTGTTCAACATGATGGTGTAGAAGTAGGGTTGTCACTGGTTAAGTTGCTATTTGTATTGGAGATAGAGGCAGCAGCTTCTGGCACCATATGATTGTTGGGAAAGTCTTTTGAGAGCCAGTGAACTCTACTGGTTAGTAGGGATGTGCTCCGCTTCTCTTCAGTTCAGAGAAGCAGGAGCGAGGCAGCCTAATTCGCCTCTGGAAAAGGCGGAGGCGAAGAGAGTCAGGGGGGCTGCGGATCGAGGTGAAGAGGATAGCCTCAATCCGGAGCTTCGCCTGCAGGTAAGTGGGGGGGGGGAGGGGGACTCATCTGGTGCTGCCGGTGCCGCCATCCATGTGGTGGTGGTGGTGGTGGTGGTGGTGCCGCCGCCAGGTAAGGGAGCAGGGAGGAGGGACGCTTACCTGCGTCCGTCGCGGGCTTCAATTGAGGCCCTGGTTGAAGGCAGAAGTGAAGGCTGAGGCCTTTTCCGGCTTTAACCGGGGCCTCAATTGAAGCCCGTGACGGATGCAGGTAAGGGGGCAGGGGCGGGGGGCTGGCCTACCTGGCGCTGCCGGTGCCGCCATCCATGCAGCGGTGGCGGCTCCAGGTAAGGGAGCAGGGAGGAGGGACGCTTACCTGCACCCGTCGCGGGCTTCAATTGAGGCCCCAGTTGAAGGCGGAAGTGAAGGCCGAGGCCTCTTCTGGCTTCAACCGGGGCCTCAATTGAAGCCCGTGATGGATGCAGATAAGGGGGCGGGGTGGTGGCTTATCTTGTGCCGCCGCTGCTGCCGCCGTCCATGTAGCGATGGCGGCAGAGCCGGATCTCGCTCTGCGGAGCGGAGCGGGAGACGGGCGGAGCAGCGCGAAGAGGATCAGGCCCGATCCGGATTTTCCAGATTGGGCCACGAAGCAGATTGAGGGGTCCGTGCACATCCCTACTGGTTAGAGTGCTGGACTGGGACTAGGGAGAGCCAGGTTCTAGTCCCCACTTGGCAGGCCTGGTCCAACCTAGCTTGCTGTCTGAGGCAAGAAGCCGCTGCCACTTGCACACCTTCCTTCCTGGTTGCCAGGTCTCTTCCAAAGTCTTGTGAGACCCTGGCTGAAAATCTCATGAGACCCAACCATAAGACTTCGTCTGGTTTTGTGAGATTTTAGCAGGGTCTCATGAGACTTTGGCAAAGCCTTGCAGGCTGGATAACGATAACAACAACAACAACAGGACTATATGGACAGATACAATACAGCTGCAAAAATAATTCACCAACAACTGGCCATCAAATTCAACCACATCAAACAACCTACACCATACTATACATACTCAACTGAAACAAACTTGAAAATTGACGATTATAAAACAGAACAATTCATATAGGCAAAACAATACCCTGCAACTGACCAGATATATCAGTTATAGACAAAAAAGAAAAATCCGCTTACCTCATCGACATAGTAATACCTAATGACAAAAATGTTGTTGAAAAGGAAGAGGGAGAAAACTATACACCACTGGCTATCGAAGTTAAAGGACTATGGCAACAGGAAAAGGTCTCAATTATTCCGTTAGTCACATCAGTCAGTGGCATCACATCAAAAAACTGTATGGAAAACTTTCAGAAACTGGGCCTACCAAAATACATCCACACCAACATCCAGAAAGCAGTCATACTTAAAACATGTCCAATAGTCAGGGAATTCCTGAATCAGTAAAAGACAGCATGACTTGGCAAAAGCCCGTTGTGTTCATCTAGAAAAGTTGCCACGAGCAAGAAAAGAGATGATGATGATGATGGTGATAATAATAATAATAATAATAATAATAATAATAATAATAATAATAATAATAATAATAATAATAGCAGCTTGTTACAGTCTAGGGTGACCACATGGAAAGGAGGACAATGCTCCTGTATCTTTAACAGTTGTGTAGGAAAGTGAATTTCAGCATGTATCATTTGTCTGCATGCAACACCTGGTGAAATTTCCACCTCATCACAACAATTAAAGCTGCAGGAGCCCTGCCCTCTTTTGTATCCAGTCAAGACAGAGATCCAAGCTCACTGCAAAGGTAAGCATCATGAATGCATGCGTTTCGGCCACTGAGCTGACTAATTATGAAATTTGGCAGTATCATAAGGCAGCTTGCTATGTTCCTCTAGACTGCAGGCTGTAGGTCAGTGGCTGACATGCAGAAGGTTCTAGGTTCAATCCCCAGCATCTCCAGGCACGGCTGTAAAAACACCTGCCTGAAAACCTGGAGAGCTGCTGCCGGTCAGTGTTGACAATACTGGACTAGATGGGCCACTGGTCTGACTCAGTACTGTATAAGGCAGCTTCTGACATTCCTACATAACCTGGAGAGGCAGAGTAGGAGGGAGGGAGACCAGAAGTCAAACTGGGTGTCTCCTCCTGGGGTCCATGCTTCTTCATTCTCCTAAATTGCCTGCTTGGCTCGCATGTGTTCAGGCCCCATTCTTTGTGGAACAGGCCGCTCCTTGGCTTGGCAGCCGGCCTTGTAACAAAGGCCTCGGTTTGGCTGGAGCTCTGCTGTTTACTATACAGTGAACCCTGATTATTCCAGCCTTACTGCTGCGTAGGCCTCCTGTTTATCACAGTTCCTCTGGTCCTCTGTAGGTCTTGGATGCTTCCCAGGCCATTTGGATGAATGAGATGGCCGCATCAATTTCCCTAAGGTTCCAGATGATTCGGTCGTGGTTTAGCAATTTGACAGTCCCATTATTTCCTCCCTCTGCTCTCGCTGCTAATTTCACCTCCTCGTATGTGACGTTCCCTGCCAACTGGTTACAGCTGTAATTTTAATATTTCAATACAGAAAAACACTTAACATTCTTCAGGGCAGGCTTTATGGAAAATCCCTGTCTTGAGTCATAAACAGCACTAATGCCTTCCAGCTGTAATCCTTCCGCACGCTCAGACTCCCAGTGTGGATGTAAACATACTCATTGGTGTACCATTGTCATGGAAGGCTTAGAGGACACACCCGTCAAGAAGTTGCCTCTCTCACACAAGAACACTACAGCAAGGAGAAGCTCCTGCTACAGCTTAGTCTAGCGCCACCTATTGACTAAACTATATAGTGACACTATCCACGCACCCACAATGCACTACTACTCAACACACAGGAAGACCGAGATGTGCCTGGGTGTAATGCAAAGGTTGCTCTGTCTCACAATCAAGAGGTCCGAAAATTAGCATGTGTGTTCATCCAGAGGTATATATCTATAGCTGTAGGTAGGTGGAAGCATGCTCACAGTATTTAGGTTAGACGTGCCATGTTATTCCTATAGATTGAAGCCATTGTCTGCAGAAGCTAGCTGAAACCAATATGAGGAAGGATCTGAGGTTGTTAGGCTGCTAATACTATTTACGTTGTATGCTATACTGGAAACCAGTGCTTGTGCAATGTCACTGCAGGTGCTAGCATGGCAGTTTGAGATGGAGTTGATTTTCATTAGCATGACATTTATTATTATTATTATTATTATTATTATTACTACTACTACTACTACTACTACTATTATTTATTACATTTATATACCAACCCATAGCCGAAGCCCTCTGGGCGGTTTATATATAGTGGCCAGACACCATTAGATCCTTCCCAAGGGCACATTTCCTCCTCTACCCAAATCAATTTTTCAACGTTGATCTGGGGAGACAAATCAACAAAGGACAGGGCCTTCTCAGTGGTGGCCCCAATTATGGAATGATCTCCCGATGAGGCCTGCCTGGTGCCAACGTACTGTCTTTTGGGCATCAGGTCAAGACTTTTCTCTTTTCCTAGGCATTTGGTAGGATGTGATGAATTTTAATCTATCCCTGATTTGTTTTTATGGTTAGGCGATTACTCAAAGTTGTTTTTAGATGTATATTGTCTCTCTGTGTACAGTCTTTTGTGTGTTTTTAAATTTTGCATATTGTTTTTAATGTTTTAATCTTTGTAAACTGCCCAGAGAGCTTCCACTATGGGGCAGTATAGAAATGTAAATAAAAAGGAGGAGGAGGATGACCTCAATAACAATGACAATGACAACAACAACATTTTAAAACCTTATTTTTAAAAAAGGAGTGGAAGGGGGCATGAATTTATATTTAAATGTACATATAATGCTTAAACGTTTTTAAAAGATTGACATCCCACCTGACAAATGATGGGGGGATCATGGCAGACTAGAAAATCAGAATTCAATTTCTTGGGCAGTAATCTGTAAATCGGGTTGCAGAAGTGGAGAAAGAGTAAAGAGCCATGAAAGAAAAACAAAATCGTTCTGATTTGTCTGTATATCTGTCCACTTGGCACAATGCATCTTTAAAG